>NC_090248.1:57411741-57448044 GCF_037325665.1 Littorina saxatilis | reverse complement strand
CTTGCTGAACAGTTCTTTGCTAACAGGTAAATACGTAGCACTGAGAGTCAGGTAAGAATGGAAGTTGTAAAAAACATGGCAACTGCTTGAACATGAATATTTATCTGGCTTTGCGCTTAAGAGGGTCACATAATGCTCCAAAAAATATGAAATAAGGCGGCGATTTTTTTAGCTTCTTACATGCATTCGCAATTTGAGTGGAAAAATGCTCAACTGATTCCATTTACTGATGCTGCTGATATATATATTTGAAATCAATTGCCACTTCACGTGTACATCTTTTGTTTTCATTGTTTGGTTTATTTCAGTTTATAAATCAAATTATTTCACAAGTGTTTCGAAGGAATGATCAATAAAAATGGAATTATTTCCAACGGACACCTAGAAATTCAAAGTCTTGCCTCATTTTGAAAAGAAAACAAGTCGCGTAAGGCGAAATTACTACATTTAGTCAAGCTGTGGAACTCACAGAATGAAACTGAACGTAGTCCGCCGCTAGTGCAAAAGGCAGTGAAAGTGACGAGCCTGTTTGGCGCGGTAGCGGTTGCGCTGTGCTTCATAGCACGCTTTACTGTACCTCTCTTCGTTTTAACTTTCTGAGCGTGTTTTTAATTTAAACATATCATATCTATATGTTTTTGGAATCAGGAACCGACAAGGAATAAGATGAAATTGTTTTTAAATCGATTTCGGAAATTTAATTTTGATCATAATTTTTATATTTTTAATTTTCAGAGCTTGTTTTTAATCAAAATATAACATATTTATATGTTTTTGGAATCAGCAAATGATAAAAAATAAGATGAACGTAAATTTGGATCGCTTTATAAAATGATTTTTTTTTTTTTACAATTTTCAGATGATTAATGACCAAAGTCATTAATTAATTTTTAAGCCACCAAGCTGAAATGCAATACCGAAGTCCGGCCTTCGTCGAAGACTGCTTGGCCAAAATTTCAATCAATTTGATTGAAAAATTAGGGTGTGACAGTGCCGCCTCAACGTTTACAAAAAGCCGGATATGACGTCATCAAAGACATTTATCGAAAAAAAGAAAAAAACGTCCGGGGATATCATTCCCAGGAACTCTCATGTAAAATTTCATAAAGATTGGTCCAGTAGTTTAGTCTGAATCGCTCTACACACACACACACGCACAGACAGACAGACAGACACACACACACATACACCACACCCTCGTCTCGATTCCCCCCTTTATGTTAAAAAGGAAAACATAGGGTCAGAACTCGTTGTCAAACCAACCTTTGTCATATACCCACATTTCTGTTATGCTTTAACTGTGGTACGTGCTTTAAAACACGTCATATAAAAGCCACTTAAAGCAAGAAATGTTGACTGACAGACGAATGAAACACACTGTGGAGGTCCCGTCCTTGCCATGTTGAAGGTCGGTGTTGAAGGCCATGTTGAAGGTCATGTATATCACCACCGCCCTTTACATAGGACACAACATCCTTAACTTGGGACACATACACTCATCTACATCTGTGACACACAACAACAACTTATCCCTGGCTGCTTGCTGTGCAGTCTGTGATGGATTATGTATGTATGTCTCGCCCGACGATAAGGATACCGGCACGGTTGACCTGGTGGTAAGGCGTCCGCCCCGTGATCGGGAGGTCGTGGGTTCGAACCCAGGCCGGGTCATACCTAAGACTTTAAAATTGGCAATCTAGTGGCTGCTCCGCCTGGCGTCTGGTATTATGGGGTTAGTGCTAGGACTGGTTGGTCCGGTGTCAGAATAATGTGACTGGGTGAGACATGAAGCCTGTGCTGCGACTTCTGTCTTGTGTGTGGCGCACGTTATATGTCAAAGCAGCACCGCCCTGATATGGCCCTTCGTGGTCGGCTGGGCGTTAAGCAAACAAACAAACGATAAGGATCAGGATAAGGCGTTATTACAGTGGTGTGAGGTGACCTTCGTGGACATTCGGGCTGCTTTCTCACTGAGAGAAGTGAGCTGCCATACAGTACGGCGCTACCCACGTGTTCTTATTTCCTGCATACATGTGTCCAAGCCCTCAAGCTCGTCCTTAACTGGGCGAAGTCGACTACGCGAAGTATGCATCGTGAAGCTGCCTGCACGAAGGTTTAGCACAGAGTTTTTCGCTAAAAAAGACTTCGCGAAATCTTCGCGAGGTCTACTTCGGGATCAATTAAGGCTTTCGCTGTGAACTTGGGATCTTTATCGTGCGCATGTATGCACTTGGGGGTGTTCGGACACGGAGGAGAGTCTGCACAAAGATGCCTGTTGGAAATAAATGCCTCGCCAAACGTGGGGTCAAATCAACGCCGAAAGGGACAAACTGGTTTCAAGCCAGCGCCGTACGACAAACTGGTTTCAAGCCAGCGCCACGACAAACTGCTTTCAAGCCAGCGCCACGACAAACTGCTTTCAAGCCAGCGCCACGACAAACCGCTTTCAAGCCAGCGCCACGACAAATTGGTTTCAAGCCAGCTCCACGACAAACTGCTTTCAAGCCAGCGCCACGACAAACTGAGATATGTTCATGCCCTGTGACGATCAGCGGAACTATTTCATTTCAAATTTTTTTTTTAAATATGTTTTTTTGTCGTGTTTGTGTGTCCCAGTGGCACCCCGTGTAAAAGCCTGGACCGGTCAGTGATAGTAGTGTCTACACGGGAAGCACGCTATCTTGACCACTGCTGTCTATGGTCCACGATATAGTGGAATCCCTCTACTACCCCCCCCCCCCCCACCTCCCCCTCCATTGTAAGACTTCTCCTAAGTTGAGACCTTGCTATTTCAGACTTTCTGTTCTTCTTCTTCTTCTTCTTGTCGATCACTCAGATGGAAACGCCGGTTCTCGGCGCAAATGTTGCCGTGAGCTTTAGGTCGTCCAGACTGCTATAGAGCTTCCCTTGCACCGTGGTCGCCTCCGCTCAGATCTGGCTCCTGAGGCCATCGTGTAGTGGGGAAGTCTGCAGCAGGTGTTCCGTTGTCATGCTGCCTGTTGGACAAGGGCACTGGTCTGACTGGCCAATTCTGAACTTGGTGAAAAGGTGGTGGTTCATTCGGCTGTGGCCTGTCCGCAGCCTGAATATGAGGACCTGCTCAGACCTTGTGAGCAGGTGAAAGGCGTCGTTTTTGTTGTTGTGTGGGTGCTGCTGCAATCACTTTTTGTGTTGCTTGGCCTTGATGATGGTCTTGGCTTCTTTGAAGGTGGTTGATCTGTCATTCTGGTCCTTCGTAGTGCCCTCCTTTGCCAGGGTATTTGAGGCTTCGTTGCCTAGTATGTTGTAGTGAGAGGGGACCCATTGCAGCACGACTGTGTGGGCTCTGCACAGGGAGGTCAAGGCGGATGACAGGTCATTCAGTTCTTTGTCTCTGGCAGTGTCTAAGAACACAACGTTGTTGGAGGAGAGTGGACTGTGCTCAATGTGGGCTGCACCTGTCTGGAGCGCTACAGCTTCAGCCTTGAAGTTGGTGGAGTAGAGGCCGGTAGCGAGGGAGATGTGTTCTTCTTCTCGACCTCCTGGGTACTTTATGTAGATTCCGGCACCACCACTTCTGACAGCCTGGTCGGCAGATCCGTCAGTGTATACATGAGTCCATTGGCGTTGGGGGTAGGAGTTGTGGATGTGTTCAATGGTGAGAGACTTCAGTTCAGCACAGCTCTGGGAGTCTTTAGACTTTCTGTTGATAACCTCTGTACATTTACACCCTTCCTCCTGTTACCCTCCTTTTTAAGACCTGATTTATCTGTGCGGAGGCGACCACGATGCAAGGGAAGCTCTATGGCAGTCTGGACGACCTACAGCGCACAGCAACATTTGTGCGGATAACCGGCGTTTCCATCTGAGTGATGGACAAGAAGAAGAAGAAGACCTGATTTTCTCCGATGTTTGGAGGTCTTAAAAAAAAGGGGGGGGTCCACTGTGTATA
This sequence comes from Littorina saxatilis, assembly GCF_037325665.1. NCBI lineage: Eukaryota > Metazoa > Mollusca > Gastropoda > Littorinimorpha > Littorinidae > Littorina > Littorina saxatilis. The sequence continues at coordinate 57,444,113 of NC_090248.1, read as the reverse complement.
CTGCGACGTACTGACGTCTGTGTGTTGACATTTCTTTCTATTTCTCTCCTCTTCCTCGTCAAGCTTTTCTCCCTGACCACAGACACCGTGAAGCTTGGTCTTTCATTTCCTAGGGCCCTTTTAGAACGCGACCACAAATCCCACAGCCAAGCCCAGGCACACTAAGGAGGATTTTCACTTGGCAGATATCCCGGATGTTACAGCGGAAATGACGCCAGCGTCGCCATTGTGTTTCCGGTGTGTGTTTTCCATTCGGCGTGCCAGACAATCTGTACAGGACCTGACTATTATGCTGACGCAGGGATGCCGATGAAAGATCCAGGAAAATCTCTAAATCAATTGGTCTTGTTTGGTGAAGTCCGTTCAATCTGATCCATCCGCTTTGAGCGGCTTAGCCGGGCTGTGTCGAGGTGGGGGGACATGTATTGTGTCTCTCCCGGGGGTGGGAATCTTCCCTCCGTCTTAGGGGAACTGACAGACTGGCTTCGTAAGCTCGCTGTTAATTGGACCCACGCCGCAAACTCCTTCCAAGTTTAGTTTTGGAATGACGGCTTACTAGCACCAAAACCGCACTGTTAAAAAGTTCACGTGAAAATGGTAACCCCAGGGTTTGGCGCTAGTAAGCCGTCAAAGTTTGGCCCCTAGTTTGTCTTCGTGATGCATTGGTTGCCCTTACCTTTCAGGCACAATTTGCCAGCACATGTAAATATATATTCCCAAAAGCAGAGCATGTGACAAAAAGTTACATAACTGGCGGCCGCTTCTTGAAAGCAGCGCATGTGACCAAAAGTTACAGTGTTAGCGACCGCTTCTTGAAAGCAGCGCATGTGACCAAACGTTACAGTGTTAGCGACCGCTTCGTGAAAGCAGAGCATGTAACAAAAAGTTACAGAGTTATAACCGCTTCTTAAAAGCAGAGTATGTAACAAAAAGTTACAGAGTTATAACCGCTTCTTAAAAGCAGAGTATGTAACAAAAAGTTACAGAGTTAGCGACCGCTTTCTTGAAAGCAGAGCATGTGACAAAAAGTTACAGAATTATAACCGCTTCTTGAAAGCAGGCAACCCCTCGGATGTATCGGTGCCAGCAAATAAGCCTTTTCCTTCAATACACTCACAGCTTGGCTTATAGGTCAAATTCAATCTGCTTGTCTTGACCGCCTGCGAAACAAGGAGGTGCGAGTGGGGTTTAGGATACTTCGCTTCATTCTGGTAGAGGCATGCGCCACAGTTTTAAGATACTTGGCTTCATTCTGGTAGAGGCATGCGCCACAGTTTTAAGATACTTGGCTTCATTCTGGTAGAGGCATGCGCCACAGTTTTAAGTTTAGTGCAGAACGTGTTTACATGCACAATTACTTGTTGGTTGATTGGTTATTTTTTAACGTCCCTTCAATCGACATGGCTACCCGGGACCGACGCAAGTTTCTTTCTGTTCTCAGTTCACATGGCAGTCCACATGTTTGAAACCATTTATATTTAGGTCTATCACTGTAAAAAGAAGGTGTTTGAAAGTTCATATCTTTTCACGCTTCTTACTTCAAATGCGCATTTACTTAGAACAGACTGATTCATTATCAGTTATGAATCCGATCTCTTTTTTCCAAAATCCATTTCGTATGCTACCTTACCAGTGTAGAAGACTTTAAACATAAGCACTAACCTCTTGACTCAGCCTGTTTCAGCAGACATAAACGCAGCCGTTCTTGTTACAAAACGCCTTTTTATCCAGAAAAATAAACACAGTTACCATCATATCACACACACAACATCAGACCTTATACAAATCAACCCTTCAGCATCCCAGTGTGATGAAGAGAAAGGCAATATCAGAGCTATTGACTCACAGCCATCAAGCCAAGTTGCCCGCTTTGCAAGTCGCATCAGGGAGTTATGGGCATGCGAAAATGCTGGGGAAACGAGCGGGGCGATATGATCAGACACATGGCTCTATGATGACTCCGCTGACACGGGGAACACGGGACGATTACCTCGTGCCCTCACTGCCTTCCTGCCTGCACGGGGTCAGTGCTCGTGATACTCGTCTCTAGCAGAGTGAAGAAACTGTCTGCATGGGTCCTCACTTGTGAAACTCGTCTCTTGTAGAGTGAAGAAACTGTCTGCATGGGTCCTTACTTGTGAAACTCGTCTCTTGTAGAGTGAAGAAACTGTCTGCATGGGTCCTTACTTGTGAAACTCGTCTCTTGTAGAGTGAAGAAACTGTCTGCATGGGTCCTTACTTGTGAAACTCGTCTCTTGTAGAGTGAAGAAACTGTCTGTATGGGTCCTTACTTGTGAAACTCGTCTCTGGTAGAGTGAGGGGACTGTCAATGCCCGTATGGGGCCATTATTCGTGATACTTGTTTCTGACAGAGTGAAGGAACTGTCTGTATGCCTTCCCGGGTCAGTGCTCGTGATACCCGTCTCTAGCAGAGTGAGGAAACTGCCTGTATGGGTCCTTACTTGTGAAACTCGTCTCTGACCGAGTGAGGAAACTGTCTGTATGGGTCCTTACTTGTGAAACTCGTCTCTGGCAGAGTGAGGAAACTGCCTGTATGGGTCCTTACTTGTGAAACTCGTCTCTGACCGAGTGAGGAAACTGCCTGTATGGGTCCTTACTTGTGAAACTCGTCTCTGGTAGAGTGAGGAAACTGCCTGTATGGGTCCTTACTTGTGAAACTCGTCTCTGGTAGAGTGAGGAAACTGCCTGTATGGGTCCTTACTTGTGAAACTCGTCTCTGACCGAGTGAAGAAACTGCCTGTATGGGTCCTTACTTGTGAAACTCGTCTCTGGTAGAGTGAGGAAACTGCCTGTATGGGTCCTTACTTGTGAAACTCGTCTCTGACCGAGTGAGGAAACTGCCTGTATGGGTCCTTACTTGTGAAACTCGTCTCTGACCGAGTGAGGAAACTGCCTGTATGGGTCCTTACTTGTGAAACTCGTCTCTGACCGAGTGAGGAAACTGCCTGTATGGGTCCTTACTTGTGAAACTCGTCTCTGGCAGAGTGAGGAAACTGTCTGTATGGGTCCTTACTTGTGAAACTCGTCTCTGGTAGAGTGAGGAAACTGTCTGTATGGGTCCTTACTTGTGAAACTCGTCTCTGGTAGAGTGAGGGGACTGTCTGTATGGGTCCTTACTTGTGAAACTCGTCTCTGGTAGAGTGAGGAAACTGCCTGTATGGGTCCTTACTTGTGAAACTCGTCTCTGGTAGAGTGAGGAAACTGTCTGTATGGGTCCTTACTTGTGAAACTCGTCTCTGGTAGAGTGAGGGGACTGTCTGTATGGGTCCTTACTTGTGAAACTCGTCTCTGGTAGAGTGAGGAAACTGCCTGTATGGGTCCTTACTTGTGAAACTCGTCTCTGGTAGAGTGAGGAAACTGCCTGTATGGGTCCTTACTTGTGAAACTCGTCTCTGACCGAGTGAGGAAACTGCCTGTATGGGTCCTTACTTGTGAAACTCGTCTCTGACCGAGTGAGGAAACTGTCTGTATGGGGTCATTGCTCGTGAAAGTCGTCTCCGGCAGTGGAAGAAAACTGTCTGTATGTCTGTTTGGGGTCATTACTCGTGACATTTGTCTGTGGCAGAGTCAGTAAACTGCCTGTAAGCCTGTATGGGGTCATTGCTGGTGAAACTCGTTTCTGGTAGAGTGAAGGAACTGCCCCCTTAGGACAAGAAAGTCGTCGAGGGGAGTGTGGTTGTGTGTATGCTTTTTGTGTTTATAGTTCCAGCGAAATGGCTAATTGCCGTCTGTTGTTTGACGTTTGTGCTGTGTGATTACATCAAATTGCCAACTGCTGTGTTTACTGCTACGTAAGCAGGCTCCCCATGCTTTCAGACACAACTCAATTCCAAAGACTTTTACGTGCGGGGAAAAAAGACCATGAGAGTCAGAGAGAGAGAGAGAGAGAGAGAGAGAGAGAGAGAGAGAGAGAGAGAGAGAGAGAGAGAGAGAGAGAGAGAGAGAGAGAGAGACAGAGAGAGAGACAGAGAGAGAGAGAAAGAGACACAGAGAGAGAGGGAGAGAGAGAGAGAGAACTCAGAACTCAGAACTTTATTACATAAGGATAAAGGTTTTAGGCTTAGCCTAATCTTCCAACCTGTCCTTGGAACATAGAGAACAAGAGAGAGAGAGAGAGGGAGAGAGAGAGAGAGAGAGAGAGAGAGAGAGAGAGAGAGAGATAGAGAAAGAGAGAGAGAGAAAGAGAAAGAGAGTAAAGGACAAAGTGAGGAAGAAGGAGCAACGTGCATTCAGTTGCAAAGCTAGCGCGTGTTTCATAATCATTTAGCAGCAGCAACAGCGGATTGCAGCATGGGTTAAATATGAGTAATACCGGAAAGCCAGGGGGGGGGGGGGGGCGTTCAACAAGGAGAGTTACGGATCTCAAGGTATTCACCACATACATCAAGCACCTTTGCACTTAACATGTATCGCCCATGCAATGAAAATCAATAAGATCCTTTTATAAAATAGCATGCATCGTATGTGCAATCGCTATTGCATCTACTGCGCCATACCAGATTGACTCCAGTGGGCGAGTCGGTTCCATGCACATGGGAATGGTCACATTTTGCTACAATTATAAACTCGGCTTCTGCCACCTTGAAGTACATAATCAATCTATTAAAAACAAAAAAATAAAAATCGCAGCTAGACGACCAGTTGTTTATGTCACTAAAAGTGCAGAGACAATCTCTCTCTCTCTCTCTCTCTCTCTCTCTCTCTCTCTCTCTCTCTCTCTCTCTCTCTCTCTCTCTCTCTCTCTCTCTCTCTCTCTCTCTCTCTCTCTCTCAACAAAGTTGAGATTGAAAATAAACGTATGTCACACAGTATCGTAACTAAAGTATTTGCATCCAAAGAGAGAGACAGGGATGGGGTGTGGAGGGACGGGGGGTTGGGGGGGGGGGGAGGGTAGAGACAAAGACAAAGACAATAATGAAGTTAATTGCAAAAATACACCTAGGTATAAGCGACATTAGGGAGAGAACCAAATTGCCAATAATTACAGTGTATGCGCGGGTATTTACTCGGCGAACAAAAACTTCAAAGGAAACCGCCATTGTGCTGGTATGTAGTCTGGGCCAACATTGCTGAATGTCTCAAGTATTTGTTAAACCCACCGTGACCAGGCTTCGTCACTGCTTGTAATTGGAGCACCATTGATTCACGTGCACGTGACGTCATCAAATATTTACGTGTGACGATCAGAGGGTTGTGGATGCACAGCAATGGCGGGTTGGTGTGCAACACGCGCTGCACCATCAACACTTCATTTAATGCGGCGTAAGAAATCCTCTTAGACCCACGCCTCTTTGTGAGAATGGCCTAAAACAAAAAGTGCGGACATTTTTTTTTTTAAGAGACGACGGTTGCGTACGTCCGCAAGCACTAAGCCGTATGAGTATAAAGGTGTGTGTGATAGTTCTAAAATAACATTAAAAAAAACATTAAAAAATTATTTATAAAAAACAAAAGAAACGTTGGCAGTCTATTTGGGTTTGCACATGTGTGAAATTGTTGTGTTTACCTCTCTCGTGTATACCACAAATTCATTCATTCACTGTTGTTGAAAGACAAACTCACTTACCGTGGTAAATTCATTCGACTCTCCATGCTACACTGAATCATTACGTACAATGACTTAACAACTTGCTGGTTTAAACGCTATCTTATTTTTCCCTCCAATGAAAACTGAGAAAACTGTGGTGTAAAAACACCCTGACAAGTGGCGTTTTCGGAGAAAATCTGCATGCTAAAATTAGTTAGTTTTAAAGTGCATTGAAATAAAGAGTAAAATGGGACCGGATTTGGGGTTTTCAGGGAGAAACACACCTGCTTAGAACCCTCATATCTCCAGTTTGGATTGGAATTAATTAAAAATTCAAACTGTAAATGAAAATAGAGAGATTTAGCTTTCTAATGATGCCACACACAAGTAGGTTCTCAAAAAAAGCTCTTTTTTCCAACTCTAGATAGGTCTACCCCCTTAACAACTTGATGGTTTAAACGCTATCTTTTTCCCTCCAATGCAGATATGTCAAGATAATGTCCAAACATTCTTTTTTCACGCAAAACATTGACATCAGCGAGGACTTTAAATCTTCATAAATGACAAAAATGGCAACAAGTTCTCACTGACTGTAAACTAAACAGACCAGGTCGATCTCCTCATACCCACGTGGCCTCTCTCCCCTGAGAGGCAAAGCCCACACATACAACTTAAATGTTTGCATAGTTATGCCAGCATAGTTCGACCCAAAGAAGCATGCGGCACTGGGAAATGCAATCCGCATACACTGAGCGTGTCCATGTCTGTGATTATCTCGCACATTATTGAAATGCACCAGCAACCAGAGGAGGGTAAACGTTTCTTTAGACCTGCAAATACACTGAGTAGTTCGCACTGTTGCTACGCGGGGTTAATGCGATCTGAGAAGGTGTCTATACTCACAAATATTGAGCCAATGCTTTGGTCTCAATTCACATTCCTGTGAACTAAGTGTGTGCAAACAGCACTCGGGTTTATCTGGAAGAAGCATCGGCACAGAGACAAATCGTTACTTATACCTTCCTGGTCGGTAAACTATCAAATGTCCATCCAACCTTTCGTGTACGCTATGTGAACCCTTCCACCTACACACTCACAACGATTCAAACACCAGGCTGCATGTTGTGGAGGGGGACATTGATAGAGACAGAGATGGAGATGGAGATAGAGACAAAGACAGAGATGAGACAAAGACAGAGATAGAAAGAGATGGAGACAGAGATGGAGACAGAGATGGAGATGGAGACAGAGATGGAGACAGAGATGGAGATAAAGACAGAGATGGAAATATAGACAAAGACAAAGATAGACAGAGATGGAGACAGAGATGGAGATAGAGACAGAAATAGAGACAGAGATAAAGACAGAGATAAAGACAGAGATAGGGACAGAGATGGAGACAGAGATAGAGACAGAGATGGAGATAGAGACAGAGATGGAGACAGAGTTAAAGACAGAGATAGAGAGGGAGACAGGGACAGAGATAGAGACAGAGATGGAGACAGAGATAGTCAGAGATGGAGACAGAGATGGAGACAGAGACAGAGACGGACATCAAGGATGTTGGATGGTTACGCCATTTCCAAGAGAATGTCTTAAGTTCCTATATAGCTTGCTGTAAACTGTTATGTCGCTAAATCGGCTTGCTGTATTGTCACCAACCAACAACAAACAAAACATGGCGACAATTGCGGCGAGTGCCAATGACTGAAAACGTTTCCACTCAGCATTTATGACCGAAAACTTAGTGCCATAGCTTCGTGCAGAAAGCTTTGCAAAGTATAGGCTACTTCGTGCAGTCGACTTCGCTCAATTAAGGACAGGCTTAATGGTACGTACAAAGGTAGTATTTACCTTTATCTATCTACATGCCACCAGGCTACCAATGCCGTGACCTACTTAGTTACCAACCAGTGCATAATGATGCTGAGCTACTGTTTATCGTGATTTACCCCCCCAACCAGTGCATAATGATGCTGAGCTACCGTTTATCGGGATTTACCCACCAACCAGTGTATAATGATGCTGCGCTCCTGTTTATCGGGATCTACCCACCAACCAGTGCATAATGATGCTGAGCTACTGTTTATCGTGATCTACCCACCAACCAGTGCATAATGATGCTGACCTACTGTTTATCGTGATCTACCCACCAACCAGTGCATAATGATGCTGAGCTACTGTTTATCGTGATCTACCCACCAACCAGTGCATAATGATGCTGAGCTACTGTTTATCGTGATCTACCCACCAACCAGTGCATAATGATGCTGAGCTACTGTTTATCGTGATCTACCCACCAACCAGTGCATAATGATGTTGACCTACTGTTTATTGTGATCGACCCACCAACCAGTGCATAATGATTTTTTGTTTGTTTGTTTATTTGTTGCTTAACGTCCAGCCGACTACGCAGCCATATCAGGACGAGGAAGGGGGGGATGAAGGGGGCCACTTGTCAAGCGATTCCTGTTTACAAATGCACTAACCCATTACTTGTGTCCCAGCAGGCTTTAGTAAAACTAAATTAATACCTACTGGAAGATTACCAGTTTCCAGTATGTTAAAATAGGCTTAACCTATCTACTGCTGGACTTACATCAGAACACTAACAGATTAAACTATACATGAATCGCGAGACAAGCGGCAAGAGAAGAGTTTTTTGGAAAAAATACAGGTGAATGAGCAAGAAGGCAGAAAAAAGAAAAGAATTCATGAAGAAAAAGAGAGCATGACAGGAAAGAGGAACCAAAAATCTACCTAACAGCAAACTAGAAAGCTCCTGCGGTTCCAAAAACAGGAGGGGCCTTTAATTTCATAACCGCAGTGCCCCACTGCGGGAGTGCATAATGATGCTGAGCTACTGTTTGTCGTGATTTACCCACCAACCAGTGCATAATGATGCTGACCTACTGTTTATCGTGATCTACCCACCAACCAGTGCATAATGATGCTGAGCTACTGTTTATCGTGATCTACCCACCAACCAGTGCATAATGATGCTGAGCTACTGTTTATCGTGATCTACCCACCAACCAGTGCATAATGATGCTGACCTACTGTTTATCGTGATCTACCCACCAACCAGTGCATAATGATGTTGACCTACTGTTTATTGTGATCGACCCACCAACCAGTGCATAATGATGCTGACCTACTGTTTATCGTGATCTACCCACCAACCAGTGCATAATGATGCTGAGCTACTGTTTATCGTGATCTACCCACCAACCAAGGCATAATGATGCTGACCTACTGTTTATCGTGATCTACCTACCAGGGACCTATATTTCTAATATAGGTCTATGTACCTACCAGTGCATAATGATGCTGACCTACTGTTTATTGTGATCGACCCACCAACCAGTGCATAATGATGCTGAGCTACTGTTCATCGTGATCTACCCACCAACCAGTGTATAATGATGCTGAGCTACTGTTTATCGTGATCTACATCATAATTATATCCAACAGTGGCAACAGTGGATAATAATGCTGAGCTACAGTTTACCGTGACCGAGTTAATCAGAGAGTGGATAATGACGGATGCTGAGCTACTGTTTCAGTATCGTTATGCATCCATCCAACAGTGGATAATAATGCTGAGTTTTGCTATAGTTTACCGTCACAGAGTCTTTACCATCCAAACAGCGGCAGGCATCAAGGGCTCTATGATCAGGGCGGGATAACAAAAGCTGGTTATCGACACGGCACACAGGCAAAGATTCCCGCCAACAAAAGCCAGACCCTCGCTTGTCCCGCGCAAGAACAAAAGACGGCTTTGTTCCGCTGGTTTCCGGTATGAAGACACCGCTATGTGCTGCGGTATAAAGACGTCGATAAGAGGCTGCATGAAGAGCAGAAGTTACGGGATCGGGATGGCGGGAGGAGAGGGTTTGTTATGGTGCGTGGGTGTGTTTGTTTGTCTGTCTTCTTGCGCGTCTGTATGTGTTTGCAAGGAGGTACGTTCAGTGAGGTTCCAGTGTGTCTGTGTGCATCTGTGTGTGTACGTGTGTGTGTACGTGTGTGTGTGTGTGTGTGTGTGTGTGTTTGTGTGTCTGTGTGGTGTGTGTGTGTGTGTGCGTGTGTGTGTGTGTGTGTGTGTGTATGCCAGTCTGTTTGTCTGTCTGTCTGTGTCTGTTTCTCTACGCGCAGAGATAGAGATGCTAAACTTGAGAGTATGAAGGGATGCCAGCCTGTCGCTCAATCAAAAGAGAAAACTGTCGCTGTACATTGTTCAGTGTGTCCTAAAAGAAAATAAGAGTCCATCTGGTAATATGATCACGTGATTACTTAATTGTCCTTTTTTTAAGCGAATTAATGTCTCCCTGTCCCGCTGCCTACCCAAGGGCTTGTTTGGACAAGGGTGATTTACACCGACTATCAGTAATAATAATTATCTAATATTGATGAGAACCAGCATGACTGAGTCCTAGCCGTATACAAAACACACACAATGCACGTTACAGGCGTCAACAGGCGAGATCAATTGTGCTTTAAGCCTAACGGACCTTGACAAAACATTCACAGCACGTGCAAATAAAATTCCGCTCACATTTCCGACAAGCATGCACACCCCAGTAACCTACCTGGCTTGCGAATTAATGTCCCGTCCGCCGGAACCACGCTCTCAGGAGTCACAGTCAGCAACGCTCGCACCGTTCAGCACAAAACGACGCGATCACTACACCAAAACCGCCCTGATATGGCCCTTCGTGGTCGGCTGGGCGTTAAACAAACAAACAAACAAACTACACCAAATCACAAAACGACCAGGGCACCGAACTATGAAGCGATCACAACACCAAATCACAAAACGACCAAGGCACCGAACTATGAAGCGATCACTACACCAAATCACAAAACGACCAGGGCACCGAACTATGAAGCGATCACTACCCCAAATCACAAAACGACCAGGGCACCGAACTATGAAGCGATCACTACACCAAATCACAAAACGACCAGGGCACTTACGATGAATCCAAATCAGGAAGCGATCACGACAGTGTCTTACAAAACGACCACGACTTTACTGACCAAGTGAGGAAGCCACCATGATACTATTTCACAAAACGACCACAGAACTTACGATGAATACAAGTCAGGAAGCGACAAGGACACTGTCTCACGACTTTACTGACGATGCGACCAAGGCAAAAAGCGACCATGCCCCTTTCTCACAAAACGACCACAGCACTGACTCAAGCTGCGGCCAAGTCAGGAAGCGACCACGGTATACTATACCTCAATCCAGGAGTGCAACACAAGTTTGAGCGATACATACGAGCACCCTCTCATGCTTACGGACGGCCCACACTCTGTTCAACACACACCACGTGGTGCTATCACTGTGTCAGAGAGGGATCGTCAAGAGGCAACAATCGGAGATCGATCCCCGAGCAAAGTGATGGCAACCCCCCGCGGGTTAGGGGGAAGAATTTACCCGATGCTCCCCAGCATGTCGTAAGAGGCGACTAACGGATTCTGTTTCTCTTTTTACCCTTGTTAAGTGTTTCTTGCATAGAATATAGTCAATTTTTGTAAAGATTTTAGTCAAGCAGTATGTAAGAAATGTTAAGTCCTTTGTACTGGAAACTTGCATTCTCCCAGTAAGGTAATACATTGTACTACGTTGCAAGCCCCCGGAGCAAATTTTTGATTAGTGCTTTTGTGAACAAGAAACAATTGACAAGTGGCTCTATCCCATCTCCCCCCTTTCCCCGTCGCGATATAACCTTCGTGGTTGAAAACGACGTTAAACACCAAATAAAGAAAGAAAGAAAGAAAGTGATGGCAGGCCGATTCTTACATAAGCGCAGCACCAATGTCGCTCAAAAGTAGGGGATGGGCGTTTACCAGGCACTGTACCCTGTGCAGAATCTGTTCCTCGTGAAAAATAGTGATATTTGGTCACTTGGTATGAGAATGATAGCAGGATTTGTTTCTGTGCACAAATTGTCTATACTCGACTCTCTATAACTCTTTCTCTGTGGCGCAGATGCGTTCTTGTGTGTGCAAGTGCCTTGCCAAGAATGAAACATGGAAACTAACCACAACAATCCCTTTGTGTCCCAGTTTTAGAACGCACATATAACAAATTAAAGTGATGACTCAAGATCTGCTTGGTATATCCAGTGTTACGAGTAGCAGCGCGTGTGTCAAAACACAAATTATAAACCTGCACACACTGAAATGTCCTAAATGCAGTCAGTTCATTTGTCCTGATCAAAGTCATCTGGTAAATTTGGGGAAGTTGGGGGGATGAGGAAGTAAGATACGTGTCAAACACAACGTATTTAAAAAAAAAAAAAGTCTCTCAAATCTTCGTTCACGTTTGGCATGGCTATTCAGAGACTTCAGTGGCAAAGGTATGAACTCATGATCAACGGTATGACTGCATGCAGCATCTTGTCATTGTTCACTCGAATGATATCTCTATATTTTGTGTAGAGGTTTAGAATAAACTAAAAACATGTTTTTGGGACACCTTTGGCTTTGGAACCAACGTAGGAGGTTGGGCGTTTACAAGGTACTATAACCTTTACACAGTGTTTGACGTAAAGAATGGGGTGGGCGTTTGCTCGATACTGGGCGCTTACAGGGTAGATTACGGTACTTCCCCGTAAGTGACGTAACGAGGCGTTCTGTAAGCCTGGCAGCAAAGGCTACCAAGGCTATCACGTTTCCAGTTGTGAGCCGCGACTCCATAAACTCGGCGAAGATTTTCTTTTCTTTTTTCTAAATGTTCTCTTTACGAGCCCATCAAGCCTGATTAATAACTCGAGTTCAAGATGCAGGGCGACTTTTTCTGTAAAAGATGATGTTGCTGAAGGGTTCTTTTTAAAACGGCAGGCTTACGAACGTCGTTCCGATGGAAAAACAAAGGCGGTGCAAGACAAGCTGGGTCACGATGACCTGACTTCAGGAAAATAGAAGACACCGACCCTCCACATCACTGTCTCTCTCTGCCTCTGTCATTGTCTATCTGTCTGTCTGTCTCTGTCTGTCTGTCTGTCTGTCTGTGTGTGTGTGTGTGTGTGTGTGTGTCTCTCTCTCTCTCTCTCTCTCTCTCTCTCTCTCTCTCTCTCTCTCTCTCTCTCTCTCTCTCTCGCGCTGTAATCGCATTGCAACTGTCGCCACCTTCACTGCTTTCTTATCCGTCTTTTTTCAAACCTCTCAAGGAATGATGAGGCGCTTTGTTGAATGTGCGATGGGGGGGGGGGGGGGGAGGGAGTGGGGGGGGTCACCCTTTTGTAGCATTTTCTTCTCTCTTATAAGACATAACAATCATTTTCTTCTCTCTTATAAGACATAACAATCATTTTCTTCTGCAATAAGGATTATTCATGGAAGGAGTTGAGTTCTTCGGGAGATTTGGTATTGGACACTTTCTAAAGAAGGATGTGTTTTGCTTTGTGTCTGTCGCAGTATCTGTCTGGCGTGTAGGCTGCTTGTCAGGCGACTCGCTGCGTGTCTGTCTACCTGCACTCATGCCTGCTGGTCTGTCTGTCAAATAAATAGTCATGATATGCAACCAAAGTGGTAAATTCTGTTAGATCTATCATACGATACACACACAGAACACACAAGGGAGATTCTGTGTCGTCAGCACATTAGGCCTATACAAGTCGCGTAAGGCAAAATTACTACATTTAGTCAAGCTGTGGAACTCACAGAATGAAACTGAACGCACTGCATTTTTTCACAATGACCGTAGTCCGCCGCTTGTGCATAACGGAGTGAAACTGACGAGCCTGTTCAGCGCGGTAGTGGTTTCGCTGTGCTGCATAGCACGCTTTTCTGTACCTCTCTTCGTTTTAACTTTCTGAGCGTGTTTTTAATCTAAACATATCATATCCATATGTTTTTGGAATCAGGAACCGACAAGGAATAAGATGAAATTGTTTTTAAATCGATTTCGGAAATTTAATTTTGATCATAATTTTTATATTGTTAATTTTCAGAGCTTGTTTTTAATCCAAATATAACATATTTATATGTTTTTGGAATCAGGAAATGATGTAGAATAAGATGAACGTAAATTTGGATCGTTTTATATAAAAACAAAATTTATTACAATTTTCAGATTTTTAATGACCAAAGTCATAAATTAATTTTTAAGCCACCAAGATGAAATGCAATACCGAAATCCGGCCTTCGTCGAAGATTGCTTTACAAACATTTCAATCAATTTGATTGAAAAATGAGGGTGTGACAGTGCCGCCTCAACTTTTACAAAAAGCCGGATATGACGTCATCAAAAGTATTTATCAAAAAAAAGAAAAAAACGTCCGGGGATATCATTCCCAGGAACTATCATGTCAAATTTCATAAAGATCGGTCCATTAGTTTGGTCTGAATCGCTCTACACACACACACGCACAGACAGACAGACAGACAGACAGACAGACACACACATACACACACACACACACACACACACACACACACACACACACACACACCACGACCCTCGTCTCGATTCCCCCTCTATGTTAAATGTATCAATATAAAGTGCTGGCAGTACACCGAGTCATGGAGCCACAACGCAAAAAGCCCACTCTGGGTATCTATCGTTTACTGCCACAATAGCCCCGAAGTCTCGCGCGAATCTGGCCGCAAAATCCCGCGTGACGCGTGGCCAAGGGAGAGAAGAATGCGGTAAGTGGATTGTTGTGTCCCTGTCACCCGTGCATCCATCATGACCATCTTTACGACGGCTGCAAGGCTGTTGCCCTCTGTGCCTGCAAGTTCCCTCCCTTTGTCTGCCAGCTTAGAGATGGTCCTCGCCTGTTGGTCTCTGTCAGCACACGCTGGACTGCTTGCATTGGGGTAAAGATAGTCTATTATTTTATGGAACAAAGTAGCTGAATTTTTTTGATTTTCTTTGCAGTTCTTTTTAGGTTGGTACATGGTCTTTGGTAGGCCCTACTTTTTTGTGTCCGTAAACCAAGTTTCTTGTGTCAGTGTCTTCCAGCTAAGAGATGGTTCTTGCCTGTTGGTCATTGTCAGCAAAAATGGGACTGCTTGCATTGAGGTAAAGATAGTGTATCAATGGAACAGAGTAGCTGATTTGTTTTTAAAATTGGCTGTTCTTTTTGGGTTGGTACATGGTCCTTGGTCCTGTTTTGTGTCCGTAAACCGATGTGTGTGTGTGTGTGTGTGTGTGTGTGTGTGTGTGTGTGTGTGTGTGTGTGTGTGTGTGTGTGTGTGTGTGTGTGTGTGTGTGTCTGCCTGCTAAGAGATGGTCCTTGTCTGTTGGTCATTATGAGCAGAAGCTGTGCTACTTCCACCTGGGTATATTTGTCCTTTCTCAATATATAGAGGTTACAACACGAGTGGTTTTTTTATATGGCTTGTATTTCAGTCAAGACCCAGCGGGCACAAAATCACGAGCACAAAATCACGAGTGTTGTAAACTGTATATCCCATGAAGATCCAAAAGACAACGTGTGACGGAAACATCAAGCTTTAGTTGTCTGTTCAGATGAGGCACCTCTGCACATACATTATTCTGAAGGCACGTCTGTTGATCTATGTCAAGTCGGTGCATAATGGTGGCTTGGTTGTCCCCGTCAGCTGAAAGCCTCTTACACGGATTTGACTGAATACCTAGTGGTTACACACGCATCTCCTGAGATCTTGGACACCTTCATCGTCTACAAGGGCCTACTGCACCACAGAAGAGCTAGAAAAACTCGCAAATTGCATCGAACAGCTTGTCCAGAGAACAGTCGTAGTCGATGATGTACCGATAAGAACGTGTGTACCAGGTACACTGTAACTTCACATGAGCATAACATTGCTTCTCGAACGGACTGGGTTTTTAACGATTGCTAGTTTGACTTCTGTTTTAGTTGAGAGCACGAGCACACACACTCAAACACATACGGCTTGTCATGTTGATCACAAGAGAGAAACAGAACTGCGAATAGAAGGAAACATAACAGATTACGTCCCCATAATATGACGCGATGGATGACAGACTTCATGAAATCTATGACGCTGTGATGATAGTCTCGGCAAGACGAGACCAAAACTAAGCTATAGATAGCACTGAACGACTCTCGCGCAAGTTCTCAAAAGCGTGGTGACCCCTTGCACATCCGGTCTTACAGGTACATTTGCTTTTGGAATGTCAAGGACGACAAAAAGGAGAGCCAGCTATGATATCGATGTATTTCGTGCACCCTTATTTATCCACTATTTTATGTGTTAGAAGAGTGCAATAGTTGCATCATGGATTTGACAAGAGTACAATGGAAATACAAGAAATATTCACGACTTTTTTCCGTGACCTTTCGGAATTCATGGGGGCTGCCATTTTGTTCTCATCTCCTCAGTGTGTTCCGGTCTGAAACCGGTTTAAAACACCACTAGGCGGAAACCCCAAAACAATGACGGCCGCCTTTTTCGAAATAACATTTTCAGAGATTGTACACAAAAACAACGCCCGAACGGAAAGACAGAATGTGTCTTTCGCTAGATTGCAAGTCAGGCTTTTCACTTTACCGATGAAGACAACCGCTCAGAGTGAAGAAACGACGCTGTTCGACTTCAAAATCTCCAGTCGCAGACGACCTTCGCTTTCGCAGTACAGTCTATAGGCAGGTGCAATGTTACTCATTTTGATCAGCTCGTTTACGTATATTTTTTGCATTCAGATCAATTAGAATGATTGGAATCAAAGCAGGAATAACTTCGGCATGCAAATGCATTTATTTGGCGAAATCAGTACAGCAGTAAGCTAGATTTTTTTCCCTTCAGTTTGTTTGCGTGACTTAATTTTGTCTTCAAGAATGTACCACTTGCTTGATTTTGATTGTTTGTTCAGCTCATTGGCACGAAATGCATCTTGCAAAATATCAATTTGTTGAATGAAAACGGAATAAGTGACGTTCTAACATTTATCTGCTTGCAAAAACAATCGCAAGGATAGATCTATCTGCTTCATTGACAGACAGATTTTTATTGAATTTAAAAAGCATGACTCGGTTTGCAGGCTCTCCGATTAGATCTATCTAGTGTTTGTGTTCTTAGATTTATTGGCCATGTGGGCTGTTTACGATCATAACACAGTGTTGGTTTGTGCTGGTGCAATCTGCAGATCAAAGGGGATTGACCACATGGTGATGCAGTGATCAATGCAACTTGTGTTCACCACTCAATGCCTTCTACCAATCTCAATGGCAAAACGAAAGGTACAGTAACATGCTTGTGATTTCACATTATGTAATGTCTCTGGCGATCAACATAGTTTTTAACTCTAGTCTAACTGATCATGCTTATTACTATTAGTATTCAATTACATACGATATATTCTCCGCCCCAGCTCCACCCTCACCCCATAGCACTGCCAATCAGCCTCTACACTACAGTCCAACAACTACACCTCTAAAAGCCCCCCCCCCCCCCCCCCCCTACCCTCCGTACAACATATGGTCATAGGGAGTGCTCTAATTGTTCCAGAACATACCCGACCACACTCATACACAGGGTACTGACAAAGGAACTTTTTTTTCAGTCTCCATCAGGGCTGTCACCTAATATATGCAGACAGGTGTAACGGACGTTTTAGCAGCCACTGTACCACACATGTCATAAGGTAAATATAGGTATGTTAGTATATTTACAAACTGTTCACTCTGTTGGTTTTTCTTGCAGCATTTATTCAGAAACTCTGTAAATTGTGGCAATTACATATGCAGACGTTCAACTTATTATTGAAGAAATAGAATCAAAATTGGTTTATTAAGTATTTGAATTTTGATCATGTGATCAGAGAAACAGTTTCTTGAACAGCTAAGCTACAAGTGAAGTACAAGGACAACAACATAAACAGGTGACTGGAGACTCAGGCATTGTTGTTTTTTTTTAATATGCACAGCAATGTTTACTCAGTACTGGGGGGGGGGGGGGGGGGGGGTGGATTTAAAGTGTTCTTTTGGCTTCCAGAGAGGTGCTACGCCTGTTAAGATGGAAATGAAATAGAATAGTTGATGGTAAGGGTTATCACAAAACAGCAAGGATAATGTTGCATGCCTGTATTTTCAGTTTGAGTTTAAAAAAAAAATTAAATACTAGTTTTCTGATTAGCTATAATTCACGTGAGCATATTATAAGATGCTACCTTTTTTGACTCACATGCGAAGCAAAAGTGAGTCTATGTACTCACCCGAGTCGTCCGTCCGTCCGTCCGTCCGTCCGGACGTCCGGATATTTCTTGGACACTATTCAGTCTATCAGTACCAAATTTGGCAAGGCCCCAAAAAACATACATAGTATCTTGACCTTGCTTCAAGGTCAAGGTCGCAGGGGCCATAAATGTTGCCTAAAAAACAGCTATTTTTTACATTTTTCCCATTTTCTCTGAAGTTTTTGAGATTCAATACCTCACCTATATATGATATATAGGGCAAAGTAAGCCCCATCTTTTGATACCAGTTTGGTTTACCTTGCTTCAAGGTCAAGGTCACAGGAGCTCTTCAAAGTTGGATTGTATGCATATTTTGAAGTGACCTTGACCCTGAACTATGGAAGATAACTGTTTCAAACTTAAAAATTATGTGGGGCACATGTTATGCTTTCATCATGAGACACATTTGGTCACATATGATCAAGGTCAAGGTCACTTTGACCCTTATGAAATGTGACCAAAATAAGGTAGTGAACCACTAAAAGTGACCATATCTCATGGTAGAAAGAGCCAATAAGCACCATTGTACTTCCTATGTCTTGAATTAACAGCTTTGTGTTGCATGACCTTGGATGACCTTGACCTTGGGTCAAGGTCACATGTATTTTGGTAGGAAAAATGTGTAAAGCAGTTCTTAGTGTATGATGTCATTGCTAGGTTTAGTTATTTGACCATGTCAAGGTCAAGCATGTGAGTCGTATGGGCTTTGCCCTTCTTGTTTAATTTTTTTTTTTATAAGATTAGCTCATTGAGTCTGACAGGAACATAATTGAGGAATGCTTATAATTTCTTGGCCAGCTAAAAAAAAATTAAAACCCTTGAAATGAAGTTTACGCAGGTTAGATGTGAGGATATCTTAATTGGGATAATGCATTTACCAGTAATTACAACGAGAGATTTACTTAGAAAAACTGAAGTCATTCATAAACAATAATTATGATTACAATCACAGAGTAAGGGGAAACATGGCCTTTGGTCTGGAACAGTAGCTGGAATGGTCTACTTGTCAAACCTGCCTGAATGTGCTTTTTATATTTAGTCAAGTTTTGACTAAATATTTTAACATCGAGGGGGAATCGAAACGAGGGTCGTGGTGTATGTGCGTGCGTGTGTGTGTGCGTGTCTGTGTGTGTGTGTCTGTGTGTGTGTGTAGAGCGATTCAGACTAACTACTGGACCGATCTTTATGAAATTTGACATGAGAGTTCCTGGGTATGAAATCCCCGAACGTTTTTTTCATTTTTTTGATAAATGTCTTTGATGACGTCATATCCGGCTTTTCGTGAAAGTTGAGGCGGCACTGTCACGCCCTCATTTTTCAACCAAATTGGTTGAAATTTTGGTCAAGTAATCTTCGACAAAGCCCGGACTTCGGTATTGCATTTCAGCTTGGTGGCTTAAAAATTAATTAATGACTTTGGTCATTAAAAATCTGAAAATTGTAAAAAAAAATAAAAAATTTATAAAACGATCCAAATTTACGTTTATCTTATTCTCCATTTGCTGATTCCAAAAACATATAAATATGTTATATTCGGATTAAAAACAAGCTCTGAAAATTAAATATATAAAACTTATTATCAAAATTAAATTGTCCAAATCAATTTAAAAACACTTTCATCTTATTCCTTGTCGGTTCCTGATTCCAAAAACATATAGATATGATATGTTTGGATTAAAAACACGCTCAGAAAGTTAACACAAAGAGAGGTACAGAAAAGCGTGCTATCCTTCTTAGCGCAACTACTACCCCGCTCTTCTTGTCAATTTCACTGCCTTTGCCATGAGCGGTGGACTGACGATGCTACGAGTATACGGTCTTGCTGAAAAATGGCATTGCGTTCAGTTTCATTCTGTGAGTTCGACAGCTACTTGACTAAATATTGTATTTTCGCCTTACGCGACTTGTTTATTTTTGTATACCTAGTGTGAACGACGTTTAGGTATTTGCAGACTAATTATTGTATTGCTGTTGTTTGTTTGTGAGTTATGTTATGGTGTGTCCTAAATTGGTCGGAATTTGTTGTGTAACAGTATGTTCTCATTTGTAATTTGTTTCTCCATGACCCCAGAGGAACAGACTTCATATTAAAACCTTGAGACCCTGAAAATACTTGCATACTAATTTTTTTTTTTTATTGGGGATAGGCAAGCTCTTGAATTCTTCAAGCCTTGAGAAACTTTCCAGTCTGATATACATGTACCAGAAAAAAGTGTGATCCTAACAATAACATGAATACTTAATTCAATATGTGCAGGAGCTACTTCGGCAGACCCATATGGCTAGTATCACAATGCAGGGAAGGTGAGTTCATTGATTTATGTTTTTTCCACCTTTTCTGTGTTTGATGTCAGCCGTGATTACCCAATGAGAACTTCAAAATATGTTGCTGACTTGCGAAAACCCAGCCATCACATCTGATGTAGTTGTGTAGCCCATCTAGAGGATAGAACATCTAATTTCGTGATAGCATAGCAATGTTGTGTACCTGACTAAATCTCTGCACATCACAGTGAAGTCTTACTTTATGATCATATGATTCAATATCCCCCCCCCCCCCCCTCCCCCCGACTAAACAACGAAGAGCAGGCACTACACACTCACATAACTACCAACTCCACAATGTCATTTCAGAATCAAGCAATCAGGAGAATGAAAGGATTCACCAGTGCTCCGCCACTCGGTTGGATAGCCATCACTATGCACAACAAAATCCATTATTGAGGGTTTCTTGGTCGTTTCTGAAGCTAGGGCTTGGAAGCTTCACATACAAATATTCCTAAGAAAAATCCTTGTCCTTGAGTAAGATTCCCAGTGAATGGGGCCGAAAACAACAAAAATGAATACTATTTTTTTTTTAAATCAAAACATTGTTAAATTTGTTATCTTACTCATTGTGAAAGTCTGACCAAATCTGCGACATTGAGGCAAACAAGTTGGGGTGGGCCTTTAACGAAATACTCTGAAACCAGCAGCTGCTTTAAGTAATTGTATGTGTGTTGTCATTATGTACTGCTTGCACTAAATGCATTTTCTTTATCTCCTCAGAATCGAGCCACCCAGAGAAAGACCATTGACATGCAGGGCGCATAGTAAATCATATAGAATTATGGCGTGCAAGTCGGTCGACAGGTGCCAGCCATTATCATCATAACAAGCAATGCAGATCATAGTTCCTTATGTTTTATGTTGTGCACAAGTCCCTAGATCTGCTTTAATTTTAATGTAGAATTTCATTATCAGATAATTTGAAACATTTTGTTTAATTAAATTGTAAATACGTCCAAGTCAATTTGCAGCATTTTTTCTTTATTGTTCTTCTATATACCCTTAAAACTAACACATAGTAAAAACAAGAAATGTTTGTTCAAGGGAGATCATCTAAAGCTTTTTTTTTTTAAATCTGTAAAATTGCATAGTGACATCCTCCAAAAATAAAATGTCTTAAGAATAAAGGTATCTACACGGGTTGTCTACCTATTTATTGATAGCTTTGCTTTTAAGTATAACTTTTTTTCTCAGAATATTTTTTTTAATAAGTTTTATTCAAGGGAGGCAATAAAAAATATTTACAAAAATGTGTCCAATTGTGTGCTTACAAATATTAACATTTCTTGTAGCCCCAAGAAGTGTGTTTTGTCTTGTAACTATTGTGATTTGAGAGCTTTAGCACTGAATGCTTTGCATCCTAGTGTGAATAGCATTGTAAAGCTTGCCTCTTGCTAATTTAGAGCAGTAGAATAGAAAGCAGCCTACTCCACAATCTTCTTTCATATTCTGTGCATACTCCTTGACAAGAGAACCACGAGATTTGTTTTTATTCCGATGTTGCCTTTTCTATTCAATTAAATACTTAAATCCTACGTGCAACACAAACCTTTTTTGTGTTGGTTTGTTTGTTTATTTTTATATTTTGTAAGTATAGACCGTACTAGAGACCAGTCTTTCACCGCCGTATGATTGATCTGGAAATCTCCGCTAAGCAGTTCAATAACATAATTAGTACATGGCTAAAGCATTTTTGCTACTCCACTCAAAATATGTCTAACTACGCACTCGTACTCTCTCCCTAACATAACACTTGTTCATGCAAAATTGTTTGCGGATCAGTAAAATTTGCGTGAAATATTGAATTGCGAATTTTTTTAAATTTTTGTTGTTGAAAATTACGTAATCTTCAAAATAGATGAGTGTTTACTGAAGCGATAAACTATTTATACAAGTTAATAAGAATGGTTTGTAAGATCAAATACAAACCAGCAATACAACTGCTGTCGATAGATTACCCCCCTTGACTTCTCTGTCTGTTGGGTCAAACTACGCCAGACATTTCTCTTCTAGTGGCTCCATAGCATGAGATACAGGCTCCGAGGCAGAAACTGCTTCGTTCTGAACTTGAATACATCGGTTCCTCTCAGTTACATAGTCTTTTAATTCCTTCTGTCGTTTCAATGCAACAGGTAATCAAGCCTGTGAGTGTTGCATACTGTATCAAGTTCTGGTGTATTAGCGATCGAAAAGTTTACGAGGTAGTTGCAGAATCGATGTTTGTACGTACCTTTCTGGTCAGTTATCAGGAGATAAAAATTAAAAACAAATGACATGTATGCAACATAAGAGGCTAAAAGGCTAAGAAACTTGATGCCTCATCTGTCTCGGTTGCTAGTCTTCATCGTTCATACTCATAGCATATAGCAATACCATTTGTTGTGTAGAATCAATATGTTATTTTTTTCTGAAATAAAATATTCACGAAGAGGGTTCGATTCTGATCGAGTGAATATATGTGTCAAAAGCTGAATAAAACAATGCGTTTGTCTTTGACTGGTGAAGTAGAGCTGAAGCTTTTTGTGCTGGATGTAAGCTTAGTTGGTTTTATCACACACACACACACACACACACACACACACACACACACACACACCAGGGCCGGACCCAGGGGGGGGTTCCAGGGGTTCCGGAACCCCACCCCTGGAAAAAAGCATGTACCTTGCTTTGAGTGTTTGTTTTTTAAAAAAAAAATTTTAATAAATTTTGTGTGTGTCTCTAACAAATTTTATTCAATGTGAAATCCGATGAGAAAAAGGTACCCCCCCCCCCCCCCCCCCACAATGCTGCTCTTAACCCTCAAAACAAGGCCCAGAATGCACCAGATTGCACAGATTTTAACCGTTTTTGAGTCACTTGAGAAAAAGTGACTTTATGTAATCGGTCAGTGTTAGTCTGTCCGGCCGGCCATCCGGCCGTCCGTAGACACCACCTTAACGTTGGACTTTTCTCGGAAACTATCAAAGCGATCGGGCTCATATTTTGTTTAGTCGTGACCTCCAATGACCTCTACACTTTAACGATGGTTTCGTTGACCTTTGACCTTTTTCAAGGTCACAGGTCAGCGTCAAAGGAAAAATTAGACATTTTATATCTTTGACAAAGTTCATCGGATGTGATTGAAACTTTGTAGGATTATTCTTTACATCAAAGTATTTACATCTGTAGCCTTTTACGAACGTTATCAGAAAAACAAGGGAGATAACTAGCCTTTTCTGTTCGGCAACACACAACTTAACGTTGGGCTTTTCTCGGAAACTATAAAAGTGACCGGGCTCAAATTTTATGTGAACGTGACTCATTGTGTTGTGAATAGCAATTTCTTCCTGTCCATCTGATGCCTCATATAATATTCAGAACTGCGAAAGTGACTCGATCGAGCGTTTGCTCTTCTTGTTCAAAAATTTTCCGGGGGAGCATGCCCCCGGACCCCCCTAGTTCGCGCGCCTGCAAAGCAGGCGCGCGCTTGTGGCTTTGCCACTTCGCTGATTTGCCCCCCCCCCCCCCCCCCCCAAAAAAAGGAGGAACCCCCCCCCCTTACAACTCATTTGGTCCGGCCCTGCACACAACCCTGATGTTTGTCAAAAATGTTGCATGTTCCTGCTTCACAAATGCCTGCACAAAAGCACACGGATGTACACGTACCTACCTACATACCCGTGCAAACAATCTACCACTGCAACACCACAGCCCCACACATTTATCCAAAAGTTGTCTGAATATCAATACTGGCAATCTTGGTATTGAACGGGGAACTCTACTTTCATGGCGTATGTGGTCTAGGTCTCATTTTATACATGCTAAACCACCCTTACAAAATAAAAAGCCACACATCGTGTAAGCTAATCGACTAAGCAAAAAAACCAGACACGCGAACAAACAAAAAACGAATACTTTGATTTTCAACAAACTTAATAACAGATTTAGGTAAATAATTATGCCATGCAAGGAACATTTCTATTGAATTCGGTCGATGCTTAGATCTAGAAAAACACCAGCTCACTTTATGGGGATTTGAATAGTGCTGTTTCATGAGTTCCAGATCTAGACTGACAAGGTAGTAGAACATTTATTTTTAGCTTGCAAAATTGAACTTGCCCTGCAGTCACCTTAAGTCGAACTGCTTTCCCTGCCACCGGGTGCAGCAGTTTGGCGGGGGGAGGGCCATAGAGTCGGCAAACTGGGAGTGGAACTTGACGAAATGTCACCTAGGGCCTAGTACGATAGCTTCTCTTCGGATTGACGTACAAACAGCGTCAGGGCCGCTTCAAACTTACATACGGATTACGATTCCTATCCCCAGTTTCTCATGTTGGTAACCACTGGCTATTTGTCAGATGTGTCATTCTCCCACATTTGAACGATGCTGTAGTGCGAGCCGGTCAAAATGCCCTTTAGTTGTCAAACCACGTTCTCTTTTTCCGCACAAACTGTTTTGCGTTCCGGACCGGAACACACTGAGGAGATGATCATTGACTATTTCTGATTGGACAATGATGCCAACGCCCACATGACCCTAGCTACAATGTCAAGGTCGGAAAGTCGTGAATACCTAGAGTACATTTACAGAGACAAAGAAGGGAGGTCATGGGATATAAGATATGTATAAGTTACAGCTCCGTCCATCCATGGTATCGCCTGATATTTTGTCGAGACTGGGTCAATGAATATGATGACCTCACTCGAGGCTCTGCCGAGAGTGACGTCATTATATTCTTTCACCCCGTCGAGACAAAATATCACGCGATACCATGGATGGACGGAGCTGTAAGGTATATATGGAATGACCAAAGTAAAGAGAATTTGTCATGGGATGTGAAAACAAATCATTGGAAATTCACCATGGGCAATCAACCCAAGCCTAGAAGTTGTAGAACTATATTTTGTTTCAGTCTTGGCAAGGCCAGTTTTGTCCAGTTCCGGAAACACACCGGTGACACTGTGACGGTTCCCCTACGCTTTGTGTTCGGTGCCCTGACCCTTTGTGTTCGGTTCCCACTCGGTTCCCACACGCCAAAATTCGCGGACAAAACATCCATTTATGGTAGTATTACGCAATGTTGCTCTCTGAGAATGGTCTTGTTAGATCTGTGAGTGTTTACACTACATGCCTAGGTGCTGTTGGATTGAAGGTTTTTGATATTTTAGCCGTTATTAGGTAGAATGCCTTCCACTTTACTGCAAAACTGCATAATTCGTAGCATCGGCAAGAAATATCCTACCAAAAAATGCCTGCTTGGAACTGTCGTTGGTCCAGCAAAAAGTTCAACATGTCTGTAGCAGACAGCCCAAGTTTCAAGATTGTAGGGCCATCCAAACAGCCGTAATAATAAAAACAACAAAAGTAGTCAGTGAAATTGGCTGTGTTCGGTCCCCACACACTTTTGTGACGTAGGCGTGACGGTTCCCATAATTCATTGTGTCGGTCCCCACTTTCTGTGTCGGACCCCACTTTCGACCTAATTTCTCTGTGACGGACCCCACAACCAGCCTATTTTGTGTCGGTCCCCACACCTTCTTGGATTTATGACTTGCCGGTTACTTGTATCATTGTATTCATTGAATCTAATTGTCTCGGAGTTATTTTTCAGCAAAAACCGGCAAGGCAGCACCTTTTGTGATACCAAGTAAGTCAGATGACATCAGTATGTGTGTGTGTGTGTGTGCATGTGTATGTGAGAGAGAGAGAGAGAGAGAGAGAGAGAGAGAGAGAGAGAGTGAGAGAGAGAGAGAGAGAGAGAGAGAGATTGACACCTTTCCAGATCACTCCGGTTATGCGACACTACCGCGAGCGTCACTACCGCGTGTCACACTACGGCGAGTACGACACTACCGCGTGTAACACTACCGCGTGTCACACTACCGCGAGTACGACACTACCGCGAGTATAACACTGCCGCGTGTCACACTACCGCGCGTACCACAACCGCGAGTACCATAACCGTAGAGAGAACGCATGCAAACTTACTTCTTGTGAGTTTGTGTTCTAACGGCTTTGATTGGAAGCAACCCATTCTATATGTAGTCTGATAGTGTGTTCTGATCGTTTTGAGTTCTTGGTTAGCATGACAAACATTGAATTAGTGTTCAGAGAACAGACCAGGCCTTTTTGTTTTATATTTCAAGGAAACATTTCAACCTTTGCCTTCAGCCATGGAAGTCATAAAATGACACGCGGTAATGTTATACTCGCGGTAGTGTGACACGCGGTAGTGTTATACTCGCGGTAGTGTCGTACTCGCGGTAGTGTCGTACTCGCGGTAAGTTCTGTTTCCGTACCCGCGACAGCGGCAGCGACAAAAGAAAACGCGCGCAAACGCGTGACGTGTTTCCGTACTTGCGTTTTAAACATGCGGTAAAATCTGTAAACTCCCGCGTTGCCGCGCGACAACGCGAAAAAATCGCTCCAGGACCCTTTCAAAAAAATCGCGTCGCTTGCCGCTTGTCGCGCCGCTAACGCGTCGCGCGTGTGGAAACACTCCTGGTCATTTTCTATGTGCTTGATTTTCGTCGCACCGCTGGAAAAACGCTATCGCGGGTACGGAAACACAACTTTAGTGTGAGACGCGGTAGTGGTACTCGCGGTAGTGACGCTCGCGGTAGTGACCAGCACCCGATCACTCCACATAAACGCTGGTTCTGGTTGCATTGTGCCGCTGACATACAGCTAATAGGATTTTTACACCCCCGGTATAGGGGTGTGTATAGGTTTCACTCGATGTGTTTGTGTTCGCAAGTAGATCTCAAGAATGAAAGGACCGATCGTCACCAAACTTGGTGAACAGGTTCTATACATTCCTGAGACGGTCCTTACAAAAATTGGGACCAGTCAAACACACGGTTAGGGAGTTATTGGTGGATTAAAATTATACAAGGCCTGGTATAGACGGACACCCCCGTTGGTCAAAGGGAAATAACCATTCTCACTGCCACCAACTGAGAAGGTTATTTCCCTTTGACGGGGGTGTAGTTCCTATCGGAGGAATTTCTTGTTTTAATCCTTTTGTGGTATTGCTGATGATGCTGAACATGTATTTTACTAGTTTACCAATATGTATCTTTGACCCTGATAGCCTACGAAAACGGAGCAATCATGGCCCAACATTGGCCCAATGCTGAATTTATTGGCGCGGTGTTGAGCCTTAGTCGGGCCGTTGTCGTAGGCTGTCAGGGTTTATGTAGCCTTGTTCCATTGTATTCTGACTGTCATAAAGTAATTAATTTTAAGAGAAAGCAGTCATGAACACAAGGAGCTGGGAAAAGTTGCCTCTTACAACAAGCGTGGATAAAGACACATACTTGACACAGGCAAGTACTCTTTTTTTTTTTCAATCACCACTAGAAGTCCCTGGGCAGCATTTTGCTCTGAAAACTGAATCTCACATACGACAGGTGGATCTTTTATTTTAAAAATGTGCCAAATTGCATATCTCCAAGGCCTTAAGACTAAGAGTAGATATTGGGAAGGCCAGTTCAAGAAGGTGTGGGTGGATCAACACATAATTTGCTGGTATACTGGGAACCGTCCCAGAGATAAATAATGTTATATATTATTTGTGGCATAAACTAATAAAGTTAGTCTCTCTCTCTCTCTCTCTCTCTCCGTCTCTCTCTCTCTCTCTCTCTCTCTCTCTCTCTCTCTCTCTCTCTCTCTCTCTCTCTCACACACACATACACACACATACTGATGTCATCTGACTTACTTGGTATCACAAAAGGTGCTGCCTTGCCGGTTTTTGCTGAAAAATAACTCCGAGACAATTAGATTCAATGAATACAATGATACAAGTAACCGGCAAGTCATAAATCCAAGAAGGTGTGGGGACCGACACAAAATAGGCTGGTTGTGGGGTCCGTCACAGAGAAATTAGGTCGAAAGTGGGGTCCGACACAGAAAGTGGGGACCGACACAATGAATTATGGGAACCGTCACGCCTACGTCACAAAAGTGTGTGGGGACCGAACACAGCCAATTTCACTGACTACTTTTGTTGTTTTTATTATTACGGCTGTTTGGATGGCCCTACAATCTTGAAACTTGGGCTGTCTGCTACAGACATGTTGAACTTTTTGCTGGACCAACGACAGTTCCAAGCAGGCATTTTTTGGTAGGATATTTCTTGCCGATGCTACGAATTATGCAGTTTTGCAGTAAAGTGGAAGGCATTCTACCTAATAACGGCTAAAATATCAAAAACCTTCAATCCAACAGCACCTAGGCATGTAGTGTAAACACTCACAGATCTAACAAGACCATTCTCAGAGAGCAACATTGCGTAATACTACCATAAATGGATGTTTTGTCCGCGAATTTTGGCGTGTGGGAACCGAGTGGGAACCGAACACAAAGGGTCAGGGCACCGGACACAAAGCGTAGGGGAACCGTCACAGTGTCACCGGTGTGGGAAAAGACATCATGAATTCTTTCACCCTGCCGAGACGAAAAAAACAATTCCATGGATGAAAACGTATAGGCTTATATCCCGTGACGCATCAAAGCTAAATTTTGTTTTGAAATGTCTTCACAAGTACAGATAACTTATAACGACATAATCGCCTTCACAAGACAGGAAAAACGCACACTTTGTTTTTCGTCTGCTACAAATCTAGTCTTGTTGGTTGACGGAGAGAATAAAGCTTCAATCGTACCTTCATCAACAGGAATAAATGCTCAATCCGCTGTCAGTTCGCAACTGAACCTTGTTTGTTGGTTTTTTTAACTTTTTGGTTAACATTGAAACGGCAATCCAAAAGACTAAAGAGTGTTTCAGCTGTTTCAAGACACAGGCTTAGCTCCTTTTGAGTTGCTTTTCAGTCTAAAATGACACCGGAAGCGAACAAATTGTCGCGTATACTGTCGTCACAAAAAGACGTCATGACAAAGTTACACGCAAAGCGAAAGAGACTTTGACGTCATTTACTTTTGTTCGGAATTTTCCGTCTGTTCCTAGCTTGTCAGTGAAGACCTGACGTGAGTAAGCTTACCCAAAACGTCTTTGTTCTCTATTCACATTGCAGCTGTGAAATAATCTGTCTTGTGTCTCGGTCGTGTAGGTACAGAGTTTGCTTCTGCAATCATTGTGTTCGTGTTGATGACGGCTTCATAAGACAAATCAGCGAATCTATCGTGAGGAAGACGTTTATGTACAAATCACCGAACCCAACCCATTTTTTGTGTGCATTTTTCTGAAGAATAAACTGCATGTGGTTAATTTCATCCGTTTAATGCTTGTCGAAACGAGCCATAAGGCTTTAGACTAAACGATTTCACGCATTGCTTGGCCAAATAACTTGCGCAGCCGCAGAAACAAAAAAAATGGAAATCTTTTATGAAATGATTGGGAGCCACGCAAATTTGACCTCTTGATTCCGACCATGAACCCGCTGTTGATAGTCTCGGCAAGACGAGACCAAAACTAAGCTATAGATAGCACTGAACGACTAAAGTGTGTGTGTGTGTGTGTGTGTGTGTGTGTGTGTGTGTGTGTGTGTGTGTGTGTATGTGTGTGTGTGTGTGTGTGTGTGTGTGTGTGTGTGTGTGTGTGTGTGTGTGTGTGTGTGTGTGTGTGTGTGTGTGTGTGTGTGTTTTTAACATGAAAATAACGGGGAGAATCTTCGACAGGTGACTGAGACGGGCTTTGATTGTATTCGCAAGATTCTTGTGTTGTTTTTTTATTATTTGTTTGTTATCAGAACAAAGCAACTGCTTCGTTACTTCGTCTTGGCCGGCCTGGTGGCCTGGTAGCCAGGTAGCCTGGTAGCCTGGTGGCCAGGTAGCCTGGTAGCCTGGTAGCATGATAGCCTGGTGGCCAGGTAGCCTGGTAGCCTGGTAAAATGGTAGCCTGGTGGCCAGGTAGCCTGGTAGCCTGGTGGCCTGGAAGCCTGGTAGCCTGGTGGCCTGGTACCTGGTGGCCTAGTGGCCTGGTAGCCTGGTGGCCTGGTGGCCTGGTAGCCTGGTGGCCTGGTAGCCTGGTAGCCTGGAAGCCTGGTAGCCTGGTGGCCTGGTAGCCTGGTAGCCGTGACTGACAGCCGTTCTTGTGGGATGTATTCTCCTCACTAACGAGGAAGTCACTGGTCATGCAACCTCTAGCGTGATCACTACCGGGTGATTTCAGGGGCAAAGAGCAACACTGGTCCCGCTCACCTGTCATGCACACAGACAACAGTTGCCACCTGTGAAAGCAGGTGTGAAGAACGGCAAAAGGTGGGAGGTAATTAATAAGCTTATGCTGACTGATCGACACTGCTGCAGTAAAACAGAGGTCATACAGTTCCTGAATCCTTGCTCAAATTCCCCAGTCCAAACCAGTGCTGCAGTAAAACAGAGATCTTCGTTACAGTGCCTTGCAAAAACAAAAACCAAAAACAAAAATTTGTACCGTCCTCATAGAACTATAAGCTGCAACGGAAGCCATAAACTGTTGCCCAGTTAGGCCAAAGAAAGTGCATCATTTCTGGTCAATGACCTCAATAACGTAAGCGATAATACATGGCTCTGGAGATGCTAACACTAGGACAAGAAAACTGTAAATCTGAAACGAAAATATACACAGGGGACCAATGATAAAAATGAGATAGAGGCAGATGAATATTTCACACACATATTTCGTTCTGCCACAAGCAACAAGGGTTATTTTATATAAAATCTGACCCACTTTGCTGCGCATCAAATTGAAGTATGCCAACAATTGGATGCATGGGAAACAAACACACCGACACTATAAATCAAAGCGCTCACGTAGTTTTGTCCTGTTTATCCGCTGGCAAGAAAATGTGGTTTTTGTTTTGGAATTTTTCAAAATACTATGGATTCTTTTCCTTAAAATTGCGTCGTCACGCTGGTGTTCAGATTTAAGTCAACTCAATTTACAAAGTACAAGCACTGTTGTTTTACATGGTGAAAATAATTAGTGCCATCCGCGCATTAAAATCATAAACGCAGCAACTTTGTTTCCCCATATCTTCATACACAATGTAGATAGCGATATTACATAAACTGAACGAGTTAGTTTGCTTACAACTCTGTACCTTGTGCACAGTGTCTAAATCGAGTGCCTCTTTATCTCCATTCACAGAAACCAGGGTACCAGACCCTTTGTGGATTTAGAAGCTAGACATTTCAAAAGTAAGAAAGGGGAAGTTAACATGTTGTGTGAGTGTTACTAAGTAACCTCTGCTCAAGTTCATGACATCAAAAACTCACTTTGTCAAAACGTTCCTATTTAACCTTAAATCTGCGTAGCGTTGCCACTGGCATTAACGTTCGTTTCTGAAAGTAGCCCATACGCAGTCCGTTCTTCCTTGTGTTGCCACAGGCTTTAACGTTAGTTTCCGAAAGTACCATAGAGACTTACTGACCAACTCCTCAATACGACCATTCTGTCAACAGATTTACTATCCGGGACCATTGACAGAAACATGCTCTGTGGAAAGCGATACCACTGCCAATTCCTTGATTACTGACGGCATCTAAAACGGTCTTTTCTGCCCCTTGGGTTTGGCCGTGTGAAAGAAACGGTTTGGGGAGGAGGGGAGGGGGTGGTGGGGCTGTGGGGGAGGGTGGTGTTAATCTCATTAAAAGGAAGCTTCGTGGCTAGGATCAAGAGGGGTGGGAGTCTGCCCGCAAGTTTCCCCCACTGTAGACATTCTGTTCTCTTTTTGTCTTTTGTATTTTTTTGTATTTTTTTATTTTGTGTGTGCTTTTATTTCCACCCTTTTTGGGGGGACTATCTCAGGCCCAAACGTGGGGGATCTTTAATTCTCCTTGGCTCATCCTCTGTGCAAATAAAACCAACCAAAGTAAAGTAGAAATCCGGACGTTTCAAGCACTCTTGTCCCCAAAAGAGGACAGTTCTGTCAAGAACTTGGTTCCAAAGAAAACACGATCTCTCGATCTCTCGATCTCTCTCTCTCTCTCTCTCTCTCTCTCTCTCTCTCTCTCTCTCTCTCTCTCTCTCTCTCTCTCTCTCTCTCTCTCTCTAACACCTCACGCCCCACCCCCCTACACACGCAGTCCATCCCCGCGATGAACTACAAAATCGTTCACCAAAACGACGAAAGCCACCAAAAGAACCCCGCATTTTGTCGTTTCAACGCCGTCCTGTTTTTTGCCCTCAAATCACACACGTTTCAGGGAGCAGCAATTCCGTGGGTCCATTGCCCAACGTCGGTAGTCTTGGCCAGCCTGACCGAGACTGTAGCAGGAGAAGAGCGGGGCTTTGAAGCTATCAGAGGCAATCAGAGGGAAAGGGAAATGGTGGGAAAGAAAGCATGGGGCGAGGGAGCCAGTGGGCATCA
>NC_090248.1:57321741-57406741 GCF_037325665.1 Littorina saxatilis | reverse complement strand
ACTTCAGCAGGACCGACGACGCACTGCATATTATACCAGCCCGCTACAAGTTGCGTGAAAGGAAAACATGTCAAGTTTTCGTCATAATTCCCCAACGCAGCATAAATAATATGCAGTGCGTCGTCTGTGCCGCTGAGTCTGCGCAGGTATAACTTGGCCCTAATGGTGCGGAGCCACACGCTCTCAGCATTACTGACCGCAAGAAAACAACTCTCGGTTGTGAACTTTGGTGGAGGTGGGGGTGGGGGTGGGGGGGGGCACTCACCAATCGCCACGTCCCCATCTCACACCCAACTCAAATATTCATTTTCCGACAAGTTCCCAAAGCACCTAACGCAGAGTTGAATCTGCTGACGTCAGCACTTGGTTGGCTGGCTGACCTGGCATAGCCTCCTCCCCCTTCTCTCGCAGTGGGACTGCCCCATGCAGTCATCATCATCACGGGCGCCTCAACGTTCAGCTGAAGCTCGATCCGAAAGTGAAACAATCGCCTGGCTACCTATTCAGCCATCAAGGGAGACACACTCTCTGCATGTTAAGAGGCCTGACCGGTACCAACCGCCCTGTGGTAACCTTGGCCTTACCGTTCATTGTGCCCTTCTATAATATATGCACACTTAACTGGGTGGCCCCTGTGCTGCTGATGACGACTGGACACACACCTTTACAGTGGACCCCCCACCCCCCTTTAAAGACCTCAACAAATTTGAGAAAACAAGGTCTTAAAAAGGAGGGAGTCTTAAAATGGTAGTACATTTACAGACGTTATGAACAGAAAGTCTGAGAAAACAAGGTCTTAAAAAGGAGGGAGTCTTAAAATGGGGGCGAATTTACAGACGTTATGAACAGAAAGTCTGAGAAAACAAGGTCTTGAAAAGGAGGGAATCTTAAAATGCTAGTACATTTACAGACGTTATGAAGAGAAAGTCTGAGAAAATAAGGTCTTAAAAAGGAGGGAGTCTTAAAATGGGGGTAATTTTACAGACGTTATGAACAGAAAGTCTGAGAAAACAAGGTCTTAAAAAGGAGGGAGTCTTAAATTAGAGTCTTAAAGTGGTGTTCCGCTGTTCTCCTGATTTGCAGGACCACTATGCTCTCTTAAGATGTCATCGTCATCTTGATATTGAGAAATCAACTGTTTGCCTAGCTAAGTTCTCGTTCTTTTAATTGGCACATTATTATGTGTGTCCTTACACTAAAAAGACCGTATTTGGTCGACGTCTTTGTGAATGACTCGTTTCATAGATGGTATTGTGATAGTGTTGTATTGTTGTAAATGTATCGTTCTATTGTCTCGTATGTTAGGATTTATAAGCATCCAATGTTGATCTAGTGTGTTTTCGATCATAGTAAATATGTAAAGCGCGGAGACCATAGATCTCGATGGTTCGCACTATATTAGCCATCATTAATATTATCCTTAGTTGTATTATTACACCCCCGGTATAGGGGTGTGTATAGGTTTCGCTCGATGTGTTTGTTTGTTTGTTTGTTTGTGTTCGCATATAGATCTCAAGAATGAACGGACCGATCGTCACCAAACTTGGTGAACAGGTTCTATACATTCCTGAGACGGTCCTTACAAAAATTGGGACCAGTCAAACACACGGTTAGGGAGTTATTGGTGGATTAAAATTATACAAGGACTTATAGAGGGACATCTTAATGGTCAAAGGGAAATAACCATTCTCACTCAGTCACTGCCACCAACTGAGAAGGTTATTTCCCTTTGACGGGGGTGTTTTTCCTACCTCGGAGGAATTTCTTGTTATCATAACGTTTCATAAACTAACCTTTCTTGTGTTTTTACATTTAGTCAAGTTTTGACTAAATGTTTTAACGTAGAGGGGGGAATCGAGACGAGGGTCGTGGTGTATGTGCGTGCGTGTGTGTGTGTGTGTGTGTGTGTGTGTGTGTGTCTGTCTGTGTGTGTGTGTAGAGCGATTCAGACTAAACTACTGGACCGATCTTTATGAAATTTGACATGAGAGTTCCTGGGTAGGAAATCCCCGAACGTTTTTTTCATTTTTTTGATAAATGTCTTTGATGACGTCATATCCGGCTTTTCGTGAAAGTTGAGGCGGCACTGTCACGCCCTCATTTTTCAACCAAATTGGTTGAAATTTTGGTCAAGTAATCTTCGACGAAGCCCGGACTTCGGTATTGCATTTCAGCTTGGTGGCTTAAAAATTAATTAATGACTTTGGTCATTAAAAATCTGAAAATTGTAAAAAAAATAAAAATTTATAAAACGATCCAAATTTACGTTCATCTTATTCTCCATCATTTGCTGATTCCAAAAACATATAAATATGTTATATTTGGATTAAAAACAAGCTCTGAAAATTAAATATATAAAAATTATTATCAAAATTAAATTGTCCAAATCAATTTAAAAACACTTTCATCTTATTCCTTGTCGGTTCCTGATTCCAAAAACATATAGATATGATATGTTTGGATTAAAAACACGCTCAGAAAGTTAAAACAAAGAGAGGTACAGAAAAGCGTGCTATCCTTCTTAGCGCAACTACTACCCCGCTCTTCTTGTCAATTTCACTGCCTTTGCCATGAGCGGTGGACTGACGATGCTACGAGTATACGGTCTTGCTGAAAAATGGCATTGCGTTCAGTTTCATTCTGTGAGTTCGACAGCTACTTGACTAAATGTTGTATTTTCGCCTTACGCGACTTGTTATTCTTGATGTTGGAACGTTTATAGCAGTCTATTTGTCACAGAGTTTAGTTTAGTTTGGTTAAGTTAAATCAAGTAAAGTTAGTTCAGTTAAGTTTAGTTAAGTTTAGTTAAGTTAGGTTAGTTAGGTTAAGTTAGGTTTAGGTTAGTTTAGGTTAGTTTAGGTTAGTTTAGTTTAGCTTAGTTTAGATTAGTTTAGTTTCCTTGTACATTAATATGCCATAAAGCCATGAAAACTTCTCATCGTTTTATCAAAACGTTTTAATTTTCGTTAGCTTAAACTTGTTCGTTAATACCGGTATATTTCGTTCGAGCACAGAACTAAGGTGTATACGTTATGTTAGCACAGAACTAAGATGTATAAGTTATATCAGCACAGAACTAAGGTGTATAAGTTATATCAGTACAGAACTAAGATGTATAAGTTATATCAGCACAGACCTAAGGTGTATAAGTTATATCAGTACAACTAAGGTGTATAAGTTATGTAAGCACAGAACTAAGGTGTATAAGTTATGTCAGCACAGAACTATGATGTATGCGTTATGTCAGCACAGAACTATGGTGTTTACGTTTTGTCAGCACAGAACCATGGTGTATACGTTATGTCAGCACAGAACTATGGTGTATACGTTATGTCAGCACAGAACTATGGTGTATACGTTATGTCAGCACAGAATTATGGTGTATACGTTATGTCAGCACAGAACTATGGTGTATACGTTATGTCAGCACAGAACTATGGTGTATACGTTATGTCAGCACAGAACTAAGGTGTATAAGTTATGTCAGCACAGAACTATGGTGTATACGTTATGTCAGCACAGAATTATGGTGTATACGTTATGTCAGCACAGAACTATGGTGTATACGTTATGTCAGCACAGAACTAAGGTGTATAAGTTATGTCAGCACAGAACTAAGGTGTATACGTTATGTCAGCACAGAACTATGGTGTATACGTTATGTCAGCACAGAACTAAGGTGTATAAGTTATGTCAGCACAGAACTATGATGTATGCGTTATGTCAGCACAGAACTATGATGTATGCGTTATGTCAGCACAGAACTATGATGTATGCGTTATGTCAGCACAGAACTATGGTGTATACGTTATGTCAGCACAGAACTATGGTGTATACGTTATGTCAGCACAGAACTGTGGTGTATACGTTATGTCAGCACAGAACTATGGTGTATACGTTATGTCAGCACAGAACTAAGGTGTATACGTTATGTCAGCACAGAACTATGGTGTATACGTTATGTCAGCACAGAACTATGGTGTATACGTTATGTCAGCACAGAACTATGGTGTATACGTTATGTCAGCACAGAACTATGGTGTATACGTTATGTCAGCACAGAACTAAGGTGTATACGTTATATCAGTACAACTAAGGTGTATAAGTTATGTAAGCACAGAACTAAGGTGTATAAGTTATGTAAGCACAGAACTAAGGTGTATAAGTTATGTCAGCACAGAACTATGATGTATGCGTTATGTCAGCACAGAACTATGGTGTTTACGTTTTGTCAGCACAGAACCATGGTGTATACGTTATGTCAGCACAGAACTATGGTGTATACGTTATGTCAGCACAGAATTATGGTGTATACGTTATGTCAGCAAAGAATTATGGTGCATACGTTATGTCAGCACAAAACCATGGTGTATACGTTATGTCAGCACAGAATTATGGTGCATACGTTATGTCAGCACAGAACTATGGTGTATACGTTATGTCAGCACAGAACTATGGTGTATACGTTATGTCAGCAAAGAATTATGGTGTATACGTTATGTCAGCACAAAACCATGGTGTATACGTTATGTCAGCACAGAATTATGGTGCATACGTTATGTCAGCACAGAACTATGGTGTATACGTTATGTCAGCACAGAACTATGGTGCATACGTTATGTCAGCACAGAACTATGGTGTATACGTTATGTCAGCACAGAATTATGGTGCATACGTTATGTCAGCACAGAACTATGATGTATACGTTATGTCAGCACAGAACTGTGGTGTATACGTTATGTCAGCACAGAACTGTGGTGTATACGTTATGTCAGCACATAACTATGGTGTATACGTTATGTCAGCACAGAACTGTGGTGTATACGTTATGTCAGCACAGAACTATGGTGTATACGTTATGTCAGCACAGAACTATGGTGTATACGTTATGTCAGCACAGAATTATGGTGCATACGTTATGTCAGCACAGAACTATGATGTATACGTTATGTCAGCACAGAACTATGGTGTATACGTTATGTCAGCACAGAACTATGGTGTATACGTTATGTCAGCACAGAATTATGGTGCATACGTTATGTCAGCACAGAACTATGATGTATACGTTATGTCAGCACAGAACTATGGTGTATACGTTATGTCAGCACAGAATTATGGTGTATACGTTATGTCAGCACAGAACTATGGTGTATACGTTATGTCAGCACAGAACTATGATGTATACGTTATGTCAGCACAGAACTAAGGTGTATAAGTTATGTCAGCACAGAACTATGATGTATACGTTATGTCAGCACAGAACTATGGTGTATACGTTATGTCAGCACAGAACTGTGGTGTATACGTTATGTCAGCACAGAACTAAGGTGTATAAGTTATGTCAGCACAGAACTATGATGTATGCGTTATGTCAGCACAGAACTAAGGTGTATAAGTTATGTCAGCACAGAACTATGATGTATGCGTTATGTCAGCACAGAACTAAGGTGTATACATTATGTCAGCACAGAACTATGATGTATGCGTTATGTCAGCACAGAACTATGGTGTATACGTTATGTCAGCACAGAACTATGGTGTATACGTTATGTCAGCACAGAATTATGGTGTATACGTTATGTCAGCACAGAACTATGGTGTATACGTTATGTCAGCACAGAACTAAGGTGTATAAGTTATGTCAGCACAGAACTATGATGTATGCGTTATGTCAGCACAGAACTATGATGTATGCGTTATGTCAGCACAGAACTAAGATGTATAAGTTATATCAGCACAGAACTAAGATGTATAAGTTATATCAGTACAGAACTAAGATGTATAAGTATATGTCAGCACAGAACTATGGTGTATACGTTATGTCAGCACAGAACTATGGTGTATACGTTATGTCAGCACAGAACTGTGGTGTATACGTTATGTCAGCACATAACTAAGGTGTGAAACAGGCTTAACATCGTCTTACTCGGCAGAGGCAATGAATAGAGGAAAGACACAGTGAAACTCCTGAAATGTTCCCCACACGGCCATTTTAACCCCGATCTTTGACCGCCAAAGCCGCCCATGGAGGGAGGAACCTACTGCAGTGTGTGAATTATTGAATCAAAGCACAAGGAAAGAGAGACATGAGAGACGCTGACGAAAGCACTGGAATCAATTACTTGAAAGTTAAGACGCAGAAAGAATCACAGTGTTGTGTTGCGTGTTTGTTAAACACTCCCTCGTATCGTATACCTCTCAGAAGACCGGTGTGTATACTCAGCTAGCTACACTTTTTTTGTGTCTAATAATTATCTGTCTGTCTGTGTACTAAAGAGACCATTGGGTCGATGTACTTGTAAATGTCTTGTTTTATCAAAAATTATCCATTCCAATAACTAGCCTCGCTTGTTTGTTTGTTTGTGTGTTTGTTGTTGTTGTTGCTGTTGTTGGTGGTGGTGGTGTTGTTTTTGTTGTTGCGTTTGGATCGTTAGCAGTCTTTCTGTGTCGCGTCACAACCACATAAGCTATATAACCCACCGCAAACAAGAAAGAACACAAGCTCAGAATGACACACAGTGAAGGTTGTGCGGGGATGTAGCTCAGTCGGTAGCGCGCTGGATTTGTATCCAGTTGGCCGCTGTCAGCGTGAGTTCGTCCCAATTTAATTTTAATTGGCTTATTGTCCGTCAGGTCTTAATTGCCTATATTGGACATGAATTGGTTTATACGATTCGAGTTTTACGCCCTCACGGCTTTTGGATGTATGCGTGTTTAGGTGGTATCAGCCATCTGCACTTATGGTAGAATGACCAAGATCTTTAACGTGCCATTGTGGTGACACGGGGGTGGGAGATGGATACCGTCTCTGGGTCTGCACATAAAGTTGACCCGTGTCCGTCCCGGCCCGGATTCGAACCAGCGACCTCTCGATCACAAGTCCAGTGCTCTACCACCTGAGCTACCCGGGCCCCCGAGTTCGTCCCCACGTTCGGCGAGAGATTTATTTCTCAGAGTCAACTTTGTGTGCAGACTCTCCTCGGTGTCCGAACACCCCCGTGTGTACACGCGCAAGCACAAGACCAAGCTGCGCACGAAAAAGATGCTGTAATCCATGTCAGAGTTCGGTGGGGTTTTGAAACACGAAAATACCCAGCATGCTTCCTCCGAAAGCGGCGTATGGCTGCCTAAATGGCGGAGTAAAAACGGTCATACACGTAAAAGCCGTGGGAGTTTCAGTCCATGAACGAACAAACAAACACACAGTGAAACAACAATGAATGTAGAGAATCATACACATTGATCCCTAGCACAGTTACTTCCTGATCGAATACCAGAACAACACTACTCTCGCCAAGGAGCGCAAAAGTTGACAACGCCCGTATCTACCATGAAGATCCCACCGTCACCCAACATACCCCCCCCCCCCCCCCCCACTGGCGTTGCCACGGAGCTCCTCAATAGATCCATACAGACAGATGTCAGACATCGTGGTATGACAAGAACCTTGCACCGCTGAGAGTGCATAGACTTCCCAGCAAGGAGACGGCAATCATTTATTCAAAACTATTTCTTCGCCTCCTCGGTCAGAAAATGTAACGTTGTTTCCCTGTATGGTACTCGAGGTCAGTCTACACGGCTCTCTGGACTGCATTGCAGTCTTCCTGCAAAATACTGGCGTGGAAGCCTTGAAAGGTGTACGCTACATTGGGGTGTGCACGTTAAAGATCCCACGATTGACAAAAGGGTCTTTCCTGGCAAAATTGTACAGGCATAGATAAAAATGTCCACCAAAATACCCGTGTGACTTGGAATAATAGGCCGTGAAAAGTAGGATATGCGCCGAAATGGCTGCGATCTGCTGGCCGATGTGAATGCGTGATGTATTGTGTAAAAAAATTCCATCTCACACGGCATAAATAAATCCCTGCGCCTTGAATATGTGCGCGATATAAATTGCATAAAAAAATAAAATAATTAAAAAAAATCCCTGCGCTTAGAACTGTACCCACGGAATACGCGCGATATAAGCCTCATATTGATTGATTGATTGAAGGTGAACACACGGAAAGATGAAATAGATATATTTTGCAAACTGCAAGCATTCTTTTTTTTTTTTTTTGGTCAGAAAATAATAATTATAATGACAGTTTATATTGCGCGTACCACAGTAATCTAAAATGTTAACATTGTTTTCTGGAATTAGTATACCATAGTAAACTCTAAACTAGAAGTGTTCCAATGTGAACCCACTTTTTGTAACCAGTTATGACCACTGTGTCAGATACTATATAACTCTACTTGTACACGTAGCACACGTGGCAGGTGCTAAATAGCATTTACAATGGGTGCTACTTTTGCAAGTAGAATAGTATAGTACATGTACCTCACACAGTTGTTACAAAAAGGGTGTTCACATTGGAACACTTCTAGATTAGAGTGTACTTGAGGGTTGTTATACAGCTCTCTGGCTATCTCAACGTCTACAACTCAAATACTGGCGTTTGAAGCTTTCTGCAAGGGACGAGAAACTAGATTCACTTTGCAAACTGACAGCATCGCTTTGTGTGTGGTCGCACGTGACTGTTGTATTGTTGTCAATCTATATTTACCGAATAAGATTATGATTTAACCAAACTAACAAGCATAGCTTTTCATTTGTTCTCGAACGACTGGGTCGAACGTATATATCTCCTTATATATATACGTATATCCCATGAGCTGCTTCTTTGTCTCTGTAATGCTACTATGGGTATATATGTTGTATTTTTCGGCTTCAATAAATACATAATGGGCTCAAAAAAATATATCATAGTACCGATTCCGGTTTGGCCGAGGAACTATACTTCTGCCTACACTTGACACTGCACCGAACATGTTTCAGTGGATTGATGAAGAGCATTCACAGAGGACAAAACCATGATACGTATCTGTGGTATGCGATACAGTAAACAAAGCGTTTATCTTTACACTTTGGGTGCAGGTCGAGTAAAAAAAGAACAAAAGCGAAGAATCAACTGATAGTGACAGCAAACGAACCTCGCTGTTCATTTGAGGTGAAGCTAGAGTAACCTCCCTTCCTCCGTGTGTTCCAACAAGCAAAGATGCACTGCGTTACGAGTGTACCTTTTTGACTGGCCGGTTCGCTTCGACGGTCATCCAGCACAGGCTGTTTCATCCATTTTTCGAGCATGTCCAACTTTTTTGCTTTACACTGACGTAAGTTCATGGTTATATGAAAGTATCCAAGAGCTCAGCAAACGTGTATTTCATCCTGATGGAGTAAAATCAGTCCAAACGGTATTCAACACGCAGTTTCAAGGAGCAGCCATTACACCGTTTTAGACAGAATTGACGCTACCGGTATGGGTTGATTAACGCAAGCACGATCGAACAAATTAACTAAGAGATATATTTCACGAACATGAAATGACTGCTTAAATCTAAAGGAAGTTATTCAGTAAAATGTTAGTTTATTTTCGTAATTCTACACTCCAACACAAAAATTAAACTAGAAATGGGATCCGAGTTAACCAAACCGGTGTTAGCAACCGTAGCCTGAAACTGTGACCTTGGACGGACTCAGAACCTAAATCGAAACTGTCTTTGATTCAATGAAAACTTTCATTGTGTGTGCTTTCTTTACTATCTTGAAACTAAAATGCATTCAAAAGCAAATCGAACAGTGGTTTGAATGTAGATTTAACACACATTTACGGATGCACTTGTTTGCACTTCATTTCTTCGGCGACGTGGCTTTAGCATGGGGTAGTGAAGAGGAACACACCTCGCTGGCTCACCTATTTTACACACCACAGACAACTACAGTGCTTTATTGTGGTCCACGTTGTCTTTGGTGTACGCATGGGATATACAGCTTACAACACTCGTGTTTTTTTATATGGCTTGTATTTCAGTCAAGACCCAGCGGGAATATCATCGGGATTCACTCGCCAGAGGCTCGTGAATCCCTATGATATTCATCCGCTGGGTCTTGACTGAAATACAAGCCATATAAAAAACCACTCGTGTTGTAACCTATACGTGTATACTGAATACGATATGCTTAAACTAATCCAAGCAAAATGTAGCAGACATCGGGGTTTTTATTTTAAGAAAATACTCGGCTGAATAAGTTTTTCTTCATTCGTACAGAAAAAGGGGGGTAGGTTGGGGGGACTGCAAACTCTTTCCTTCCTTGTAATTTTTTTCACAATTTATGTCCATTCTTTTTCTGATCATCGCTCAAAGATAAGTAAAATGGACATATTTCACTCTATCTCGAAACATTGAATACTTCTTGACTGAAATATTGTAATTCCTCAATTAATACAGACTGCAGGTGCATGTACTGGTCAGAAAAAAAGAAATGACTCATACTAATTTCCTTAACTAATACAGACTGTGCATGTACTGGTCAGAAAAAAGAAATGACTCATACTAATTTTCTCAATTAATACAAACTGTGCATATATTGGACAGAAACATATAATCCCTCGATACAGAAAAAGCAAGTTTTAAAAGTAGGTTGCCCTTAAGCCTGTTCTTAACTGGGCGAAGTCGACTACACAAAGCATACTTCGCGAAGCTGGCCCCACGACTGAGTTTTCGGCAAAAAAGACTTTAATTAAGGGCCACCTTTATTCCGCCTGAGTCAGTGATTGGTCCATGTCGGTCGCTCTGTCCACGGGGATTTTGGATAAATCGCAACGACCTCATGACCTTCTAAGGTAAGACGCAGAACTGAGATCAAAATTAATCTCCCACGCTTTTTCTTACTGCAAATGGCACCCATATATGACCCCAACACGTGCACAATTCTTCCATCGCTAGGCTCGCACAACCCCCGTCTTTTTGTTCCCGATTCGCCTCATTACTTGGGCTTGGTTCCAAGCTGATCGCGTTGGGCTCAGCCAATCCTGTGTCAGTATTTGCCCAGGTCTGTGCGCACTGCACTAATCCTGCCTGATGCGCTGTGCGATAGGCAGATTAATATCTCATTTACACCACCTCTCTAACGCCGGTCCGCCAAATAGCCCAGCCCATCGGGGGATCGAATGATGATCCGGTTTGTACGGTGCTTGCTGTCGGGGTCGGGATGTGAAGTCCTGCAGCGGCCCTACACTCTATGCTATCTGCCTGATCACCACCATCGCCGGATCGAAAGATAATCCGGTCTTTCCCTTCTTCTGTGTTTGATGTCTTTGGTTGGGATGCATATTTCCGCAGCAGCGGCCCTGCACACTATGCTATCCGCCAGACAACCTCGTTCGCCGGATCGAATGATAATCCGGTCTTTCCCTTCTTCTGTGTTTGATATCTTTAGTTGGGATGTATATTTCTGCAGCAGCGGCCCTGCACACTATGCTATCCGCCAGACAACCTCGTTCGCCGGATCGAATGATAATCCGGTCTTTCCTTTCTTCTGTGTTTGATGTCTTTGGTTGAGATGTATATTTCTGCAGCAGCGGCCCTGCACACTATGCTATCCGCCAGACAACCTCGTTCGCTGGATCGAATGATAATCCGGTCTTTCCTTTCTTCTCTGTGCTTGGTGTCTTTGGTTGGAATTTATAGTTACGCAATCTGGGTACTGCGCACAATGCCAAGCGCCAGACAGCCTTGTTAAACAAAGTGATGTGTTGTGATGAATAATAAATGGCGTGGGTATCATGCATCGTCAGTGATGTGCAACGGAGCGGTGCATCTGTTAACTGGTGTAGGGATGCGATGAAGTCAGATTTTATTGATTTGTGATTGCATAGTGTACATGTACTGTCCTCCGCTCCGGGTCAGCTCCGAGAATCACTGCGTCACTGTCGTTAGAATGCTAGCGTTGTTCTTACTAGTTAAAGGCACAGTAAGTCTCCCGTAAACCATCACAGATACTGTCAGGCATTTACACACAGTACAAACACCCTTTCATTTGAACGCTCACCGAACGGGAACATCCTGGCTGCTTTCCGTCGAGAGTGAAACATTTTCAAAGAATTTATTTTCGTGGGCCGTCTGTTCTACAATCAGGCGCCTCGTTTTGGCGCTAGAACTAACTTTTAAAATCTAAATAATAAATTGACAGCTTGTAACACAAACATTCTTAAATCATAAAAGATTTCTTTTTTCATTTGTACAAATCGAAGTTTTGAAAGTTTAAAAAAGATAGCCCGGAAGCAGGATCACGAAAGGTCGTGTCTCAAAGCAGACGATTTTTGGCTCACGTAAGTGTAGCCTATGCGATCGTAACTTTGTCTGTCTGTGCGTGCGTGCGTATGTGCGTGCGTGCGTGCGTGCGTGTGTATGTCTGTGGTAGAAACTCTAACATTTGAAGACGTCACATTACATTGACGTCACATTGTGACGTAAGAGGGTTAGACGTCACGCGAAGGAAGTACTGAAAGTCTCGGTCATTATTATTTTGAGCGGGCCGAGACTAGTTGGCAGTCGTGTCCCTGTAAGTAGGCTACA
Organism: Littorina saxatilis; assembly: GCF_037325665.1. NCBI lineage: Eukaryota > Metazoa > Mollusca > Gastropoda > Littorinimorpha > Littorinidae > Littorina > Littorina saxatilis. The sequence continues at coordinate 57,394,336 of NC_090248.1, read as the reverse complement.
TGCAGACAGACAGATCTAGATCTAGTGTCTCGCTTTCTTGCACAGTTTCACCTATGCTCTTTCTGTGTGTGTGTGTGTGTGTGTGTGTGTGTGTGTGTGTGTGTGTGTGTGTGTGTGTGTGTGTGTGTGTGTGTGTGTGTGTGTGTGTGTGTGTGTTACTGTTTGTCGATTTCTTACGTGAGCCTTGATGGCTTCGCCTCTTGTTCTGAATAGCGCTCGCTTTCTCTGAAGCCAGCCGCCGCCGACAAGTTCGTGTGACTCGCGACCGTTTGTTGCGTTTTAGAATCAGAGGTACACAATAACGTGCTATTGCAGATACAACCAGTCGCATTGAAAGCACAAACTGACGACTAACCTGTGAAAAAAAGAAAAGTGGATCACACGAGTTCACGATGGCTCACCGCGAAATCTGGTGTGTGGTTTACGCGATCTAAATAGCAATTCAAACGAACTGTTTCATTTAATGCTATTAAATGCTATTGCTAGTGTGTTCCATAAGGTTAGAACTGCTTTTTTCATTAGAAGATTTATATCGTTTTGTAAACCATTTGAGACATACTGGGGCTTTACGGGGAAGGTGAAGTAAACTTATACGTACGAAAGTCGCACGTTTTCAATTGCTTCGTGCGTCCTTGTTTCTTGACCAATTCTCTTGATTTTGGTACCGTTGTGTTCCTAAGACTCCGCACTCTCCTTTAATATACGATTTACTGTGTATAACTGGATCAAACACGTGGTAGTCGCTAATTAATGAAGGAATTAGTTTGTTCAGGAGTAAGCTAGGTACATGCTGTGAATAATTGGAACCTGGCAGTGAGGAGGGAATCACCTTATGTACACGTGTAGATATCAAAATATAAATGATGGCCGCCATTTGCATTTTATATTTTCCAAAATATCTACTTCCTCTGAAAACCAAACTCACAATGGTGTATGTGAGGAGACGTTTCAGAACGGTCTTCAAAATGCGTCGGTAAGACCAAATCACGGTACAGCTATCAAGTGCACGAAGCGTCTTAGCCCTCGACTTACATGAGATTAAGTAGAGGGCACAAATATTTTAATCTGACGTTCGACCCTCCGACTAGACCTCACGAATTCACAAAAACTGTTCAAAGTCCGCAACTGCAATGGCGGTGATGCTCTCTCTCTCTCTCTCTCTCTCTCTCTCTCTCTCTCTCTCTCTCTCTCTCTCTCTCTCTCTCTCTCTCTCTCTCTCTCTCTCTCTCTCTCTCTCTCTCTCTCTCTCTCTCTCTCTCTCTCTCTCTCTCTCTCTCTCTCTCTCTCTCTTTCCAGGACATATTGTAAGAAAAGGCCCAGCCTTCAATCTTCATCCTTGTAAAATAAAGTTCAGTTCAGTTCAGTTCGGTTCTCTCACTCTCTTCGTGAATAAAGTCGAGAATGCAGTATTTTAAACAGCAGATATATCAACGGGTAGCTCGCTGCTGTGTATACAACGCAATCTGACCGTTTGATATGCACGTACAGAACACATAGGAAAGCATGGTATTGCGCGGCGGCGACCACAGAGCATGTAAGCAAACAAGCAAAGGATACAGAAATATTTGCACGAGGCATTTGGCGCGTGCACTTCAACACACATGCCGCACATTGGGTCACGTGATTATTAGGACCATGGACATCAAGGAGCATGACAAATGCCATAAATGTTCACGCAGGCTGAATAACCGATATTCCGATTGTGTGTGTGTGTGTAACTTGTTTGTCTGGATGTCTGGTTGTCTGCACAGGTTTCACCTTCCATTTGGAATTACGGAAAGCAGGGGGAGCGTGTCCACTGTCACGTTTTTTCTAACACTATATATCAAAATTGCACACACACACACACACACACACACACACACATACATACACACATACACACACTGACAAGCGCGCGCACTTGCACGTGCACACGTAAACACACACACACACAAATACACACACACACACACACACACACCCACCTACCTTAGTCATACAGCACAGCCGGGTGTCCGTTGTTCGTGGCTGTCCAGAAAGCGGCACAGACCTCCTGCAAAGAGACGGACACACAGTCACTAACAGTATTTTTGCCCTCGGACCAAGCTTGCTACCATCAGTTGACCATTAATGTTGTTAAATGCTATTGCGATTGTGTTCCATACGGTTACTTTTGCTGATTTAATGAACGATGATTAAGCTCAATGGCTTCATCCGACCATAACCCACAACTAAAACATAATGTGGTATAACAGCCGGTGTAACACGAGAAAATTACTCCCACGAGATTTTTACTCCGGAGTAAACATTTCGTACGAAAAATTTACTCCCTTTACGAAAAAAGCACTCCCCCATTGCACGAGAAAATTACTCCCCAAGACAGGTGAGTTCCGAGTAAACATTTCGTACAAAGATGTTACTCCCCTGACGAATAAATAACGAATAAATTACTTCACCCCAACACGAGCAATTTAACTTCCCATGCCAGGTGTACGAAATTTTTACTCCCTTGTCCCCTGTTAGTCTTGGTGGTGGAAGGGGTGGAAGGAGGGTAGCGCGACATTCGTGTGCGCGAGATCACTTATTGGCATTATCCCTTCGCCCGCATCCCATTTTTGCGTACGAGATTTTTACTGGAAGTAAAAAAATGGGGAGTAGAAATTTCGTGGAGGGAGTAATTTTTTCGTGCCTTGGGGAGTTCTTTCCTCGTACGAAAAGTGTACTCGGAGTAAGAATTTCGTACGAAATATTTACTCCGGAGTAAATTTTTCGTGGAGTAAAAATTTCGTGTTACACCGGCACCATTGCATTTTGAGCACGTTAAAATGATATGTGCGCAAGCTCATGTGATGAGTGCTCCCTCGAAAACGAAGTATAACTGCCTGAAAGGCTTGGGGTGCGACCATGCCCTCAAAATACGTGTGCCCACGAGTGTACGTGGGAGTTGCAGCTTTCGAACATAGATGAAGAAAAAAAATTACATGTGCAATGTGGACGACCGACTGACTGACTATTAGGGCTTAACGCCCTCCAAGATCAGTTGGTCTATATTGGGACAGGTATTGCTGATGATATGGTGTAATACTTTGACTCGAACAAACCCGCTGTGGCTGTCTTCTTCCACACGCCAGCATTAGGTTCGTCTCGTCAAAGTCTCGAGATACGATCATGATAATCAGGGACGAGAGAGAGGATACATGCGTGTTTTCGTGTTTTTCAAGCCTTGAGACTTTCGCTGTGAACTTGGGATTTTTTTCGATCTTCTTCTACGTTCAGGCACACGGGGGTTTAGGGACACCGAAGAGAGTCTGCACTAAGTTGACTCCGACAAATAAATCTCTCGCCGAACGAGGGATTCGAACCCACAGTGTGGACGCATTGTACTACATTTGTACCGGTAGTTGTCGTATCCAGCGCAAAGTTACACCAGGATGCGTACATTTTATCTTCTGCTGCTTGGTGCGACACACGACGTAACAAAACATTTATATCGTTACACCGGACGAGGTACTGTGTACGAACATTTGTCGTATCACGTCAATGGCATGAATGTTGTCACGTGATGTCTCAAGTGTACTCCAAGTCTTGGTATGGAGCAAGCTGCTACAGTCGACAATGAGAAAGGATCTGTACTTTTACAACACTCAACATGTTTTGTCGGCAAAACATCGACTGACGTCATCATATTCATTGACCCTGTCTCGACGATATTCCGTGGTAGTATGGATGAACGGAGGTGTAACTTATACTTACACGAGAAGGAACGGATATTTAACTTAACTGAACAATCTTTATATTTATCTGTTTCAATTTTTCTCTAAAGCGACCTCCATCTACACTTAGCAAAAGAATTATTGCGAGTTTGCACCCCAACTAAAGCATTAAATCCCGTGTCGTTTTATTCAAACTTCTATGCCATTCAGTGAAGGCCATCAGCTTGACTATCTGTCGCAATAATGTTTTTCCTAAGATCCCTGCCATAGGTCAGTGCGCACGTGTCGCATCCACCCACAGCGAGCAGAGCTGTGTCGACATCCACCCCTTACACCCCAACACGTGTCGCATCCACCCACAGCGAACAGAGCTGTGTCGACATCCACCACTTACACTCCAACACGTGTCGCATCCACCCACAGCGAGCAGAGCTGTGTCGACATCCACCACTTACACTCCAACACGTGTCGCATCCACCCACAGCGAGCAGAGCTGTGTCGACATCCACCACTTACACTCCAACACGCGTCGCATCCACCCACAGCGAGCAGAGCTGTGTCAACATCCACCTACAGCGAGCAGAGCTGTGTCGACATCCACCACTTACACTCCAACACGTGTCGCATCCACCCACAGCGAGCAGAGCTGTGTCAACATCCACCTACAGCGAGCAGAGCTGTGTCGACATCCACCCACAGCGAGCAGAGCTGTGTCAACATCCACCCACAGCGAGCAGAGCTGTGTCAACATCCACCCACAGCGAGCAGAGCTGTGTCGACATCCACCCACAGCGAGCAGAGCTGTGTCAACATCCGCCCACAGCGAGCAGAGCTGTGTCGACATCCACCCACAGCGAGCAGAGCTGTGTCAACATCCACCCACAGCGAGCAGAGCTGTGTCAACATCCACCCACAGCGAGCAGAGCTGTGTCAACATCCACCCACAGCGAGCAGAGCTGTGTCAACATCCACCCACAGCGAGCAGAGCTGTGTCGACATCCACCACTTACACTCCAACACGTGTCGCATCCACCCACAGCGAGCAGAGCTGTGTCGACATCCACCCACAGCGAGCAGAGCTGTGTCAACATCCACCCACAGCGAGCACAGCTGTGTCAACATCCACCCACAGCGAGCAGAGCTGTGTCGACATCCACCCACAGCGAGTAGAGCTGTGTCGACATCCACCACTTACACTCCAACACGTGTCGCATCCACCCACAGCGAGCAGAGCTGTGTCGACATCCACCCACAGGGAGCAGAGCTGTGTCAACATCCACCACTTACAACCCAACAAAGGAAACGCAATTTGGCTACGAATGAAGCCCGGCAGAGTAGTCTGCTGTCTGTCAATCCCCGTCAAAGTTTCTCACTCCCCACATACTGCAGCAACGCAGACAGACGACAGGCAACAAATGGGGAAAGAGGGGGGGGGGGGGAGAGTGGCTGTGTCGTAAAGCTCTTCACGAATTGATTAATTCAAAAAAACGAAGGTAGAGAGGGTGGTAAAAACGATGTTTCCTGAAGCTGTTAAAAAATCGATTAAATCAAGAAGCGGTTCTGTCTCTTCCAGGCAGGGGGGGGGGGGGGGGGGATAACCATCAACTGTGACCGGAACTCAGTTGTACCCAGAAAAAGCTGAACGCAGACATTGTTATATGCAGACCAAACTGTACATCGACAAAGTTGTTCATAGAATAAGCTTAACGCAGACATTGTTATATATGCAGACCAAACTGTACATGGACAAAGTTGTTCATAGACGAAGCTTCATGCTGACAAAATGATACATTAGAAAAACTGAACGCAGACAAAGTAATATGCACAGAAAGTTGTACATGGACAAAGTTTACATAGACAAAGGTGCACATTGTCGAAACGGGGGAGGGGGCGATCTGTGATTACTACTTGAACATTGGCGCAGAACTGAAAGTTCGTCCATCACAGAACTAAAGGCGTTTCAATTCTACTTTATGTATACATGGCTCACTACACATTACATTTGACTTGACGATTTTTTTAATGTGCCTTTCAGCAGATCAAGCAATGAAAAGGGTAGATGAGAACACCCTTATAAGTCACAAAGGGTAGATGAGAACACCCTTATAAGTCACAAAGGGTAGATGAGAACACCCTTATAAGTCACAAAGAAGGGACTTTCCAGCAATACTGACTGATCTGGGTCACCTGGGTACTTGTCAACAATATATCTTCAGGTGTTACAAATGCCGGTACCAGCACACACTAATTACAAAACGAACAAAAATGAAAAAATCACGGCGCTTAGCTGAGTCAGTTACTATGAGTTATTTCTAATATGGTGAGTGTTAGCAAAAATGATAACAGACATGTCGGGGAAAGGAATATCAACATTAGCCGGCAGGCATATAAGAAATAATGGTGTTATTACCGGCTAATTTCGACCGAAATATTCATCGAAGCGACCCTAGCCCTGCGAATATGATGTAACAGCCGAATGGAGACGAGATTGAACCGAGGCTGACGTGACCTAATTTAATTCACGTCAGTTAATTCGCCTGACCTCATGAATACATGATTAACAGCTGATCAGTTATCACACAACATTCTCACACAAGACTAAACAGGCCTAGTTTCACCTCGCGTTTTCTTGTCCAAGAGAAAAGGGCAGGTTCAGAATAGCTGGGATATGATGCAACACTACATTTGACTTAAACTAAGTTCCGCAATTTCTTTTGATTTTTCAGAACTTTGACCATGCAATTTTCAAGCGAGCTGAGCATAGCATGGCATTCTGAGAAGACCGGTGGTGCCTTGTCATTTTGTAAACCCACCCCCTACCGACCAAAATTGGCTTTTAGGTATTTTAACATGGTAAAGGGTTTCACTGTAAAATACTTTTTTTTTTAAAGTGCCATTTCTTAGAATTGTTCACCCTGATCTTTTTTTGTTCAAAATGTTATTTTGTCGTTATTTTTAAAGTCAAAATCATAACGGGTCTCGGCCTGACCGCTTTAACATTTAGCGGCGGGTGACCTAGAATCAGCTCCGATTGGTCAAATAGTTATATGGGGCACTAGAATGGTAATAATTTAAATAACCCAAACACTCATGGCACTTCACTAAGTCAGTTGTAGAACCCTAACACTAATGGCACTTCACTAAGTCGGTTATAACCCATCAGCGGTACGGGATGGGCACGTTCGCAGCGTCAGAGACAAGAAGTTACTTCATTCACTGAAACCTCTGGTCCTCGTGCGGCCGCCGACCTTCCATCACTTGGCTGTCATACATAGCGAACAGCACGTGCCACCAGCCAGCAAAACGAGGTCACCGCGATACGCACTGTCAGTCCCTCTCTCTCCCTGGGGCCCGCACTGATTCATGCCGTTTTCTGTCGATAGACGTGAACATGTCCAAGTCTCGTCAATAATGTGAAAATGAGAGAAGGTCCGCGGCTCGCCGATTAAACGTGAAAACGCGAGAGAGTTCACGTCTCGACGTTGTCGATAACGCGTGAAAATATGAGAAAGTCCCAGTCTCGTGATAACGTGAAAATGCGAGAAAGTCCCAGTCTCGTCAATAAAACATGAAAAAAAGAATGTCTCCATTTCGTCGATAAAACGTGAAAACGCGGGAAAGCTTACGTCTCGTCTATAAAACGTGAGAATGCAAGAACGTCCCGGCCACTCGGATCTCGCCATGTTTATTTATCCCCTGACTCCCTTGACCGATCTCCTCACCGTTGACACTATTACCGCGATGCCACTCAGTCCATCGCAAAATGCGAGGGGACGCAAACGAAGAGAGATAGAGAGTGAGACGTGAAAGAGATAGAGAGCGATTTGGAGGTTTTATTCAGTCAAAGCCATCGTCCAACAACGTGAAATGAAAGATTAAAGAAGAGAGAGATAAGACAAGACATATTAAAATGAGTTATTTATAATATTTACGATGACAATGGTGTACAAAATTGCCGTCCTCGCACATGAGGTGAACATCTAAAGGTAGCAATTAACTCATTACTGTACAATCAGTTGCAAGAAGCAGGGTGAGAGAGAAAAGGGGAAGGGAGGGAGGGAGCGAGAGAGAGAGAACTGCGGTTGGTTGTGATGTTCTAAAATAATGATGATAAATATATGAGGGCTGATCATTGTTTGGGCAAGCAGGAAGGGACCGGGACCATGATAAAGACGATGACGCTTCAACTAGCACACACAAAAACACGTTCAAAACATTTCAGAATACAATTGACGAGGTGTGGACACTTGTACCATTCACAGTAAAGTAAACGATAATTTCTTCTCCTTTCGTTGCATTGTGGAAGTGTGAACATGTGTCACGGCCAAGGAAGTATAGTGGCCGTGGATCTGTGCGACAATGTCTGTGATACCAATCGGCGAGATAAATCTGATTGGTGGCCTCACGTCCGATGCAAAAGGCTTGGAACAACATCGTTATGGCAGACAACTGATCATCCGCCAGCTTAACGAACGACAGGTATTGCTCCTCGCAGCAATGGGGGATGAAGGTTACACTTTTAAATAGCGTTTTCTTGCAATTCCAGCGCATTACGAAAACACTTTGAACAGCTCCAAACGTCTGAGTTTTGCAATAACTCTTTCTCTGTTTCAACGTTTCTTTTCACAAAATCCATTTCAGGCTTTGCCACTTGTCAAAACGCAATCAATTAAATTTGTCCCGCCGAAAAATAAAGCTTAAAAAAATAAAGGAGAGAAAAGAAGAATCACGAAAGGGCAAGGTGGAAATAGATTTCTCAGTGGGCCGCTCATTACTTGACTGTCGCGACATTTCACGCGAGAAGTCCCGAGAGGCGGGAAGCGCATGGCCGCGAGGTGAATGCGCAGTGATTGTGCGCACACACGCCCGGACGAAAGGAAATCCGCAACACCATGTCTGTCAGGGGCTGTTGGCATGCGCAATGTGGCAAAAAATTAATTGAAACTTCACCGATCCCTGTCTGATGCGGGAGCTCGCGATGTTAGTCAGATCAAGGGTTCTCCCTGTACGACAAAAGAAACGCCCTATTTTCATCTTTGAGATCAAGTCGATCGGAATCGACGGATCATGTCCTGGGATTAAACTGTTTGCAGTTTTACGGGAAAAGTTAACAGGTTCTTGTTCGGTATGTACGTACTGCTTCGGACTGTTGTTGTTGTTGTGGCTGTTGTTGTTGTTGTTGTTGTTGTTGTTGTTGTTGTTGTTGTTGTTGCTGTTGTTGTTTTTGTTGTTGTTGTTGTTGTGGCTGTTGTTGTGGTTGTGCTTGTGGCTGTTTTTGTTGTTGGTGGTGGTGTCGTCGTTGTTGTTGTTGTTGTTGTTGTTGTCGTTGTTGTTGTTGTTGTCGTCGTCGTTCTTGTTGTTGTCCTTTTTGTTTACTTCCACCTTCCGCACAAGTATGGATAGATGTGCTTACTAGACTCGCTCCAAGTCTGTTTGTTTGCGTGTTTGTTTGTTCGGCCTGTGGCCCAGAAAGCGCTTAATGGATGTGCTCTGCAAAACGCGTTTGGTCCGATCGACTTTCTGCGATATAAAGCGCTGGCACTACAACCAATACCATTACAGCAGATGACCAAGTGGACAGGGAACTCTTCTTTTTAAGACTTTTTTTTAAGGAGACAAGGTGGGCAATGATTCACTTATTCTTGTCTAGTCTTAATAGGCGAGAAACAAAAGCACACACAAACAACAGCGAGAGAGAGTCTTGGTATAAACTAGTCGATACGTATAATTATGCGCGGATAAATGTCGACATTTTGGCAGCGAAGCCTTTCGAAACGTCAAACGAATGTCATTCTTTGTTCTCCTTGACGATGTAACTAGCGTGTTTTCAAGAGCAACGAGATGGGGAGGAGGAAGGGGATGGATGGGGGAGGGTGAAGGTGGGGTGGGGGGGGGGGGGCAGGGGGAATGTGGGGGAGGAAGGAACACAATATACAGGGGTGGGGTTGTGGCTGGGGAAAGCCCCGAGCTAGAAGTTGTCCGACTTTTGTGTCAAACAATCTTCCTAGTCCTGCATTTTGGCGCTGACGCTATGAAATCACCGATAAAAGGTCAGCCAAGATGGTACCGGAAATCATATTACATCAACCCATAACCCGCAAGGTGTTTGTCACATCGTCGTAATCTTCCGTCCTTCCCTGGGAATGACTACACAAAAAGTCCCCCAAAGGCCCGCAAGAAAAAATCCAAATGTCAACATGCTTGCCCTCAGGAAGAACCGAAATGGGAGCAAAAATGAGGGAAAGCATTGAACACCCAAACACATCAGGCCTGTGCAGTGTGTCATTATCACGAGCGTATGGCTGTCGTTTAGTGTGAGTGTTCGGCAAAACCCGAAAACGTTTTTGTTCAAATCGCCAAAAGAAATTGCCTTCATTTTCAACAGAGCTACTGAACTTTATACGCGGGGGTTGAAAGTTAACACCAATAACTGCATTTACTTCAAAACAAATGCTGAAATAATGGTCACCTCTGGTAATTTTCCGAAGAAACCAAATCCTGGCAACATCGCCCCGAGCAAGATGATAACAAGCACTCATTTCACACGATGCCAGTAAAGTTATGGCATTTTATGTTGTCATTGTAATAACGCTGTCAAAATGCTTGTGAAGACGAGAAGTCAAAAATGGCATATTTTTGTCGGCGTCGTCGTTGTTGTTAAAAAAGATTTAAGTTACTTTCTCCCCCACATTGTGTTTGATGCAATAAAAATTCCTCTCTCTCTCTCTCTCTCTCTCTCTCTCTCTCTCTCTCTCTCTCTCTCTCTCTCTCTCTCTCTCTCTCTCTCTCTCTCTCTCTCTCTCTCTCTCTCTCTCTCTCTCTCTCTCCCTGTATATCTTCACTTCATTTCTGTGCACTCCCTGTATATCTTCACTTCATTTATGTGCACTCCCTGTATATCTTCACTTCATTTATGTGCACTCCCTGTATATCTTCACTTCATTTATGTGCACTCCCTGTATATCTTCACTTCGTTTATGTGCACTCCCTGTATATCTTCACTTCATTTCTGTGCACTCCCTGTATATCTTCACTTCATTTATGTGCACTCCCTGTATATCTTCACTTCGTTTATGTGCACTCCCTGTATATCTTCACTTCATTTCTGTGCACTCCCTGTCTGTAGACTCCTTCTTTGCCCACTTCCTGTCTATGCCCTGCGTGTATTTGCACTCCCTATTTGCGTCCTCTTTGACCATGCACTCCCTCTTTGACCATGCACTCCCCCTCTCCGCACTCCCTGAGTCGTCTCTGTCTGTACAACCCCTGTCTTTACCTTCCCTATTTTCTCTGTCAATGCACTCCCTCTCTAGGCACTCCCTGTCCCTGCACTCCCTGACACTGTGGTGTTTTCAGGCGCTCGTACATCAACACAGAAAGTACTCTATCTTTAAAAGGTGATGGAAAAGCTACCAACAATTGAGAACGAAAGCCAAAAATAAAGTATAACATTAACCAGAGGAAGAAATGTATGAATGGAGAGAGAGAAGGAGTGAAGAAAGGCAAGAAGTCAGTCGAACCGCAAGAAAAAAAACGAAAGCCCAAAATAATGCACACTCGGACAAAAATGTAGAAAAGGGAAGATAAGATAAGAAAAGTGCAGCCTACCCGGTTCGTTCCATCTTACTGTCAAGAAACACTGAAGAAAAGGGAAGATACGATAAGAAAAGTGCAGCCTACCCGGTTCGTTCCATCTTACTGTCAAGAAACACTGTAGAAAAGGGAAGATAAGATAAGAAAAGTGCAGCCTACCCGGTTCGTTCCATCTTACTGTCAAGAAACACTGTAGAAAAGGGAAGATACGATAAGAAAAGTGCAGCCTACCCGGTTCGTTCCATCTTACTGTCAAGAAACACTGTAGAAAAGGGAAGATAAGATAAGAAAAGTGCAGCCTACCCGGTTCGTTCCATCTTACTGTCAAGAAACACTGTAGAAAAGGGAAGATACGATAAGAAAAGTGCAGCCTACCCGGTTCGTTCCATCTTACTGTCAAGAAACACTGTAGAAAAGGGAAGATAAGATAAGAAAAGTGCAGCCTACCCGGTTCGTTCCATCTTACTGTCAAGAAACACTGTAGAAAAGGGAAGATACGATAAGAAAAGTGCAGCCTACCCGGTTCGTTCCATCTTACTGTCAAGAAACACTGAAGAAAAGGGAAGATACGATAAGAAAAGTGCAGCCTACCCGGTTCGTTCCATCTTACTGTCAAGAAACACTGAAGGAAAAGGAGCTGCGTCAACAACTAGATCCGTCTTATTAATAAGATGACAAATCGGGAGTTGTAATGCGGCGTGACCCCTTTTTGGTGACACTGTCATACCAGACTCTCCCCGCACTACCCACACCCTTTCTTCCGTTTACTGATGGACCAGGGTTTTTTGCCTGTTTATAAAGTCATGAAGACATCAACTACTGCCAGGCGCGCGCGTGATTACAAATTGACATGTACGTACTATGGTTCCATTCCTCAGAAATGCACAACACCAACTTCCACCGTCTTTTACTTACTAGAACAAAAAATATCTCCACATCTCACGGGTGTCCAAGTGCGTTGATGGGGGGAGGGTAACACTGTATTTGGGCAACTCTATGCGCGAAGAGGCACAGTCCGCATATCCGCCGACTGGGGATTTGTTTTTCATGAAACCCGATTTTTGTTTATTTGATTTTTTTTTCGGGGGTGGGGGCGGGGGGGGGATTATTGTTGAACCCCTCTTTTAAGAGTCCCCAATTTAAGACTGCCTCCCTCTTAAGACCCTGTTTTCTCAGCCTTTTTTCCCATAAGGCCAAAAAAAAATAGTCTGTTTACGGTAACCCGACCGACCCTATTTTTTTCGCGCGACCCTAGACTTTTTTTTTGGCATTTTGGAAAAACAAAAAACAAAAAAACAAAAATCCCGACCTACCGACCCTATTTTTTGGGCCTATGTTACCGTAAACAGACCTTTTTTTTTTGGGCCTAACCTCTCTGTAAATTTACCCCCATTTTAGGGCCCCCTCCTTTTTAAGACCAGATTTTGCCAGATTTGTGGAGGCCTTAAAGAGGGGTTCCACTGTCCTGCATTTCACTCGTTCTACTACAGTTGGTGGGTTTTTTTTTGTGGTTTTTTTTTTTCGTCTTTACACCTGTTCCTTGTCTCGTTGTGCTCTCACACCGCCCCGTCCCTGCACTCACTGCTCCAACCACCTCTGAATTTCGTTCCGCTGCCAGGCTTGTCTATTTTACAGACGCTCCAGGGGGGGGATGTCGGGTCGCTGCGGTAGGCTACCCTAGGAAGATGACACTGCACTTCTGCTGAGTCACTCCGACGGTGTTCAGTAGTGGGTCTGTCCCGAGCTAACGGACGCAGCCCACTATACATACTATGCCCCCTACTAACGACATTGACTTTTAAGTCGCGGAGCCAGACTGAGTGAGCGTCCCCTCCAGAGAGCAGACCGCCACCACGTCCCTCCGTCGACCCCCCCAGAACGTCACACGTTGAAGACTGACAGCAGAACTACTATTCAGGGAAGGATCGAACAGGAACACTGAGACCAAGGTCACCATGAGAGCTCCGGGCATGAAGGGCCACAAGAGCAAGGACAATTTATATTTTGGATGATTAATGAGATGAGGATGATAATGATGATGCTTTCTACTACAGTTGGCCGACTGTGCTGTTGGCCCATGACACCTACGCTTGGGGTCCATCTTACTGACAGGGAAAAAAAGATTGCTGCCCCAATCCTCTTTCCTCCTCTGCACGGGGATCGCACCACGTTGGTGTGTGGTGCATGTTTCTGTCATCGTATGCCATACTTAGTGTGCCCTGTAATCAGGATCAGGATTACATTTTGTGCTGAGGTGATGACAAGCACTCGGTACTCGGCCCGTGCAACACATAAAGTAAGCTGACTTCGGAATTGGTATTGTGTGTCACACCGTTAAAGACATTTTGGATAATGGAGAATACGTCAAAATACAGGGTCAAAAATTAGCATCTAGAAGATACTTATTACAATTGTGAAATGGGGGGGGGGGGGGGGGTCACGAGAAAATTACATAAACTTCGAGATTTAACGAAGCCGTACGAGACTGGCAGGTCATGGGCATTCGACTGATACTCAAAGAAGGATATAACATCACAACACCATCAGAACTTTATGATGTCCCACATAGCAGTTGAAAACCATTCATTGCAGGCGCTTTCGAATTATTGAATATGCAAATGATATTAAAATTATCAACAGCATAATAGACCAAATCTTCACTACTGTCGATCAATGTAAGTGGCAATTATCTTGCCAGGATTTGGTGCTTCAGGCGATTCGTATTCTGTCTGTGTATGTGGCGGGAAGGGGGGGGGGGGGGGGGGGTTGGTGGAGCCTTGAACGGATGTGTGCGTGAGTCTGTATTTCTGCCAGTGTCGGTGTCTGAGTGTATATATACGTTTGTGTGTATGTGAGTATGCGTGTGCCTGTGTGTGCATTTGTCAATGCACGTCTTTGTGTGCACCATTGTTGAATCATTCACGGTTGAAATCGCAAGTCTCAGATATTGAGTCTTCGAGCTGCGGACCTGAAGTTGTTATTGGAAAGGTCCACATAATGTATTGATGACTGTAAACAGTAACCGTCTTCCTGTGGACAGGGACAGTGGCGAGAAGAAAGAACAGGTAGAAAGGTGAATGGGCGTTGTCCTACATCGCAATACCATGCACTCAGGGAGCTCCAGTCTGACCAGAGACATAGATAGATCAATGTATGTCTCTGGTTTGACGGAGCGAAAGAAAGAAGCTTTATATGTCACCTTGTCTGCACGTGCTGCATGCACTGTCAACCACAGATTATACTCTCCCCCTCTCTCTCTCCCTCTCTTTATTTTTGACTCTCTGTCTCTGTTTCAGTTTGTATGTCTGCCTGTCTGTCTGTCTGTCTGTCTGTCTCTGTCTCTCTTTCTCTCTGTCTTTCTCTCTCTCTCTTTCTCTCTCGCTGTCTCCATCGCTGTCTCCATCTCTCTATCTCGATTTCTCACTCCCTCTCTTTCTCTCCCTCTCTTTCTCTCCCTCTCTTTCTCTCCCCCTCTCTCTCTCTCTCTCTCTCTCTCTCTCTCTCTCTCTCTCTCTCTCTCTCTCTCTCTCTCTCTCTCTCAATCTGTTTATCTGTTTGTGTCTCTCCCCCTCGGTCTCTCCCTCTTTCCGCTTTTCCTGCTCTCTCTTTCTCTCTATCATCGAGCAGTATACGGTGTAAGGACACCGTTACAAAAAAAAAGACAAACAAAAACAATCTGTGTCTCTCTGTGAACATTGTATCAAGTCCGATGGCACTTAAACAAACACGCGACGCACGCGTTGGTGGCGAAAGCGGGGTCTAAAACAGGGAGAAATTTGTAGTCCAGTTTTGTTTTCTCTACTAATTAATGAGCTAGCTAATGATATTGTCCAGAAGGGAAAACATGGTATTCAACTTAATCCAGACTTTTGGGAAATACTCATTCTGATGTTTGCAGATGATATTATTCTTATTTCAGATTCTGAATGCGGGCTCCAGAATCAGTTAAACATTCTGTGGGATTCGTCTAGACGTCTTGGACTTGAAGTTGATTTAGACAAATCTAATATTGTTGTTTTTCGGAACGGTGGTCACTTGGCCTTGCGAGAAAGATGGGTGTATGGTGGACATCCTACTGGACATGGCTGCAATCTACTGGCCGTATAAAATTTCATCTCACACGGCATCACTGCAGAGCGCCTAGAACTGTACCCACGGAATATGCGCGATATAAGCGTCATTGATTGATTGATCCTATGAGCGTTTTGAACATGTATAAGTATTTAGGAGTATGGTTGTCTACACGCCTGTCCTCTCACACTCTTAATGGTTTTGCTGCAAAAGGGAAAAAGGGAGTCATTGGTATTTTAAAATGTTTATGGCAACTGGGTGACAGATCTCCAGCTATTTTTTTCAAGCTTTTCGACGCACAGATTCAACCGATGCTGTCATATGGCGCCGAAGTTTGGGGGGTTGAAGCAGACCACACACCCATAGAGAGAGTTCATTTATTCGCACTTAAACGTTTTTTGAATACGAGTATGAGAACACCAAATGCTATGGTCTATGGAGAAACGGGAAGGTACCCCTTGTTACACCCCCGGTATAGGGGTGTGTGTAGGTTTCACTCGTTTATAAACAGCTTTGTTAAATGCATTCGTTTTTGGCTACGTATATTGAGGATGCCACATCATCGCCTTACGAGCAAGGCGTATAAAATGCTGAAATATCTCCATGAACAAAATAAGAAAACATGGGCCTCCTCGATCTGTTACACTCTGTACATGTACGGTTTTGATGACGTATTGGAAAACCAAGGTGTTGGCGATGAGAGGGCGTTCCTAACAGCATTTAAAGAAACACTTATTTCATCCTATAAGCAAACCTGGCTTGACAATGTACAAGGAAGTGAGCGTTTCTCTCTGTACAGAACCTTCAAATCAACCCTAACATTATCCAACTATTTAAGTGATTTGAAACATATTAAAGCTAGAAATCTTCTGATTATACTTAGTTTGGGAGTATCTCCTCTGAAAGTGCATCGATTTCGCTAATGCAACCTCCGCTGATTTATCTTGTCCATTTTGTTGTGGCAGTGTTGAAGAGGAAGTCCACTTTGTTTTAGTATGCCCTAAATATGCTGAGTTAAGAGAATATTATATTCCACGAAAATACACTAGAATCCCATCATTGTTTAAATTAACCATGCTGTTTTCAAACACTAGTAAGCCGCTATTGCTACGTTTTTCTACATTTATCATGAAGGCGCTTTCCATTCGTAATCCGTAATCCGTAAACGAAACAGGGCGATACTCCCTTACAAAGCATACACGCGCTCGTAAACATACACTCACAGACACACACCATTCATATGCCACACGCAAACACAAACACCCATATACGTGCAAGTGTGTGAAAAGCACACCGGAATTATTGGAATAGGATTATATATAATGAGTAGGATGTTCTTGTTTTCGTTTACTATGTGCATTTGTATGCTGGTGCTTGAGATGTGCTCATCTCCATGAAAAGGGCCCAAGGCCTACTCATTAAAACATTCAGACTTCAGACTTCAGACTTCTCTCTCTCTCTCACTCTCTTTCTCTCTGCCTTGAAAATACCTTCCGTGGTTGACTGGGCACTAGATAAACAGGGCCGGACTACCGGGGGGGGGGGGGGGTTATGGGGGTTGCGCACCCCCCCCCCCTAGCCTAAACAAGTACCTCACTTATTTAAAACATTTTTTATAATTGTTTAATTTATGCCGTTTCATGCAAGGAGCGACCATTTTCCTATCTCAGAATATGACCTACCCTTTAGCTTCAGGGGGCGAAGCCCCCTGACCCCCACAAGGGGCTCTGCCCCTTGACCCCGCAAGGGGGAACATCCCCCTGGACCACCCCTGGCAACCCCCCCCCCCCTCCTCTTAGTCCGGCCCTGAGATAGTCAATGATTGGTTCTGTTCCTCTTTCGACAAACTAATTCCACTCCTCATACCCCCTCCTCCTCCTCCTCCTCCTTCTCCTCCTCCTTCTCCTCCTCCTCCTCCTTTGCCGCTTTTTTTTCGCACTGACAGTATCTTCAGTGTGTCAAATGGGTGAAAAGCACTACTTTTACGCTGTACCTAACACAGGATCAACCACGCATACATGAGTTCCTTCTTAAAGAACGAAACGGAGAGCGGTTTGATGTCTTACTGCAATCTGTGCTTCGTGAAAGAAGAAGACAGACATAGAACAAAAAGAAAAAATACAGCTAATGTAACGATTCACCAACCATTGTTTTTTTCTGTGGCTGTACTTTATTTTAACAAACAATACCTTTTGGTGTGTTTCTGTTCAACAAAGGACTAGCACTTGTGGAGGTTTCTTCTGATTCACTTGGTTCTGCAAATTGTACATTTACGAGTTATAACTAGCTACTACAAGAAATCATTTCCTTACGATGCAAAAAGTGGTTGGGCAAAAGTGGTGTTTAAATACATAGCATAGTAAGAGGCTAGGTCCTGCGGCGTTTTTTTCCTCGTCACGTTATTGTGAAAAGTTGTTATTTGTACATGACAAGTGTGCATACCAACAGTAGGGCTGAATGCACGGGAAAAATTAAAGTCCCGAGCAAAAGAGAGCTAGAGGTGTACATCTGCATGACAAAAATCTGACCTTTAGCGTTTTCATCCGCGTCGTGTCGTTTTGAACGTTTTACATTTATACACGACCAGTGTGCATTCTGACAAGCCTGACGGAGCCGGATGCATGGACTGCGCAAAGGGTGTATCGACCAATTAATTCCCTCGGCGAGTTGTCTGTCTGTCTGTGGGCCCCACATGGACTGGTAGCTTGGCATGGTCAGTGAACGCTTGTCAAGAGGCAACCCCGCGAACCGAGGCGAGGCAATGGAAGACAGAGCCGACAAGCCTGTCAATGAGCAGCCAGGCGAACCAAAAGAAGGCAAGACAAGGCAAAAACAAGACAAGACAAGGCAAGGCAATGCAAAACAAGGCAAGACAAGACAAGACAAGACAAGACAAGACAAGGCAAGGCAAGGCAATGCAATGTAATGCAAGACAAGACAATACAAGGCAAGGCAAGACAAGGCAAGGCAAGACAAGGCAAGACAAGACAAGGCAAGGCAAGGCAAGGCAATGCAATGTAATGCAAGACAAGACAATACAAGGCAAGGCAAGACAAGGCAAGGCAAGACAAGGCAAGACAAGACAAGACAAGACAAGGCAAGGCAAGGCAATGCAATGTAATGCAAGACAAGACAAGACAAGGCAAGGCAAGACAAGGCAAGGCAAGACAAGGCAAGGCAAGGCAAGACAAGGCAAGGCAAGACAAGGCAAGGCAAGACTGCAAGACAAGGCAAGGCAAGGCAATGCAAAACAAGGCAAGGCAAGACAAGGCAAGGCAAGGCAAGACAAGGCAAGACAAGACAATACAAGGCAATGCAAAACAAGGCAAGGCAAGGCAAGGCAAGGCAAGGCAAGACAAGGCAAGACAAGACAAGGCAAGGCAAGACAAGACAAGGCAAGGCAAGGCAAGGCAAGGCAAGGCAAGGCAAGGCAAGGCAAGACAAGACAAGACAAGACAAGAAAAGACAAGGCAAGGCAAGACAAGGCAAGGCAAGGCAAGGCAAGGCAAGGCAATGCAAGACAAGACAAGACAAGGCAATGCAATGCAAAACAAGACAAGGCAAAACAAGACAAGGCAAAACAAGGCAAAGCAAGACAAGGCAAAGCAAGGCAAGACCAGGCAAGGTAAGGCAAGGCAAGCATGTCAACATGAAGCCAGGTGAGCCCAGCGCCTTCGGTGGTCCTTGTTCCCAGTGGTTATAGGGTTGGCTCTCTCATGGAACGCGGCGTCCATTATTAAGGGTGATGCCTATCTTGGAGAGGGACAACTCGGCCATTCTGCTATCGTTTTCAGAGGCATTGTACTTTATCATGGACTTCTTCAGATCACTCGCATTCTGAAATATTCAAGGATGTTGATTTCCTGTAGGTCGTTCACACACCAGGCACTGAGAGTTGAATAAATGATCAGTGTGGATACCAATAAAAGTGCAGACGACGTGACAATATTCATCAGGGAATTGTAATGATGACATACTCTAACTTGTAGCATTTTGAATCTCTTTTAATCTCTCCATACATCTCGCACGATCCACAGACTGTACAAAGGATCATGAAGACAGCATGGCAGGAGTCCGAGCCCCTTGCTGGTTGCAACAATTCCGCTGCAAGGAACGCTTCTGCGAAGGATTTAAAGCTTCCCGTTCATTGGTCTGCCGTAAAATCGACAAAATCGACCTGCCATGCCGCAAAACATTCGACATTTGTGACAAGTCCCCGTCCCTGTCAAGATAATTTAAATTTTAAGTAGTGTATGTAAACCAAAAATCCCCATGAGTCTTTCCCTTGATTGATTCAAAACATTGAAGATAAGCGGCAACCTTTCGTACATTCATCGACCACTCTGGATCTGCATGACTTCGGCTGTTTGTTTTTATGTGAAAAGTATATCAACTGCACGCACTGTTCAGCTTCCCTTTGGCTGAACTAAAAAACACTGAAGGTGGGCGACAAGCTTTCTTAAACCAATAAACCACTCTGGTTGGCTTCGGCATTTTGTTATGTGAAAAATATCAACTGCAGGCTAAACTCAAAACGCTAAAGGTAGGCGGCAACCTTTCTTATACCCATCGACCGCTCTGGATCTGAGTGGCTTCAGCTTTTTGTCGTGACTTTCTGCTCCAAAAGTACATACACCACAAGAACCGTTCAGCTTGACTGAACTCAAAACGCTAAAGGTAGGCGGCAACCTTCATACACCTATCGACCTCTGTGTGAGGTTTGGCTCTTTGTCTTGTCCTTCAACGCAAAAGACAAAAGCCGAGACGGGAGATTTTTGTCAGTGAACTCGGTGGGAGTGGTTCCTACAATGGCACAAAGCAGGAAGTAAGACAAGACACCAGACGATTCTCACTTCGATTTGCAGTCATCAAAGCAGCGCTATTTTCGCTCTGTACCAGATTGTCTAGGCGGGTAAGGGTTGGTAAGTGCGGGGACTGGGTGGGGTGGATGGGGGGGGGGGGGGGGAAGGAGTTGAAGGATAAAACGAGAGAAGGAGAAGGATTCGGGAAGTTAGGTAAATGACAAATATAGAAAGTGACAGAGCCCATAATTCCTATAGAGCTACATCTCTAAAATTGTCGGATCCCATAGACAATATCATATTAAGCATATCTACAAAATTTCAGAAGATTAAAGACATAATTCTTTGATTTATGAATGGCCAAAGTTGGGGAAAAAACGTTAAAAAATGAAAATGGCCGCCGGGCCTCCCTACCAAAAAGAGCACTGTAGATAATCATAAAGTAACTACACCAGATGTAGCACAATCGACTGACCCTCCAACCTACAAGACAAAAGACACAACTGTGCCGTAACACGAAGACATGTACCTTGTCACGCCAGGAGAACGCGACACAGGTGTGGTACATGAACGACCACTATTCTCAAAAACTAACACTGATTTGGATCTGGGTTTACTTGATGAATCATTTAAAAATAAACATGAAAATAAAAAGATGGCCTTAACTTTCAGAAATAAAAACACAGATCAATATCAATGCTAGTTTTTCAGAATAAGTACTTTTTTTCTAAACAAAGAAGATGCAGTAAAATTCTGAAAAAGACACAATTATCTAGACATTTTAATTATGTAAGACAACAACTTATCTTACCAGGAGCCAGGAGTGTATTCCTTTTTTCACGGCTGTGCCGGACTTAGTCGACTTGTTAAATGAACATCTTAAATAATCGCCTAACTAAGACATTTCAGACAAACTTTTGTCCATACATTTTTTCAATGGTATCGCTAACAGAAAATAACAATGAAAACAAAAATAAATTATGCCGACGATACCAGTGGTGACACTACTGCTGTTTCTGTAGACGATAATATTGATGACGATGATGACGACGACGATAACACAAAAAGGAGCAGTGATGGTAGGAATCCACAGAGGAGTCTGGAATCCACAGAGGAGTCTGCCTCATACACACAGATTTTCTATCAACTGATAGGACTCTTGTACTCTTCTATATTAAATTAAAAAAACTATGCAAACATACCGTATACTCTCGGTTAAAAAAAAGAACGCATCAGAAAGTCGGGAGAAAGTCAACAACACGGCCGCAATGTGTATCGATCCGCGTGAAAGCCACATACAGTAATTGACGTTTTCAATGCTCACCAGAGCAGCTGCGGCAAAGCTGCTTACACAAACACAGCAAACAGTTCGAAGGATGAATCCCTTTCAATCTCGGATGCATTAGATAACGCTTTAAACGGGAGAAATCGGCCATAGTCTGCGATGCAAAACCATAGACATGATGATGCGTGAAATACAGACGCAATTCAAGCTGTGCAGAAATCCATAGCTAGGCGCTGAAGACTCCGTTTCGGCGTGTTATAGCTGAATGTGATTGATGCAACAGCTGGGGATGTCCTTTTACTCGCGATGGTTTAAACAGAATAAACAATGTATATCGCGAATTATCTATCGACTCGAACAGAACAACGACATTTGCCTCATATTGCACGGTCTCAAAGGAATAATACCTGAGAAAAGGGCCCTCAGATCGCGGCTAAAGTTATACCATACAGATTCTGCTTTAATAATGCTGCCGCTCAGGAGGACTGCCTTCCCTTTGCAAAAGAAAGTGTTGTGAAAGCTTTAATAAATGTGACCCTCCACCACGGAATGAGTCGCATGTCACCTCGCGCGGTTCTGCGCTAGGCTTAATATAAGTCTGGGGGATGTCTGGTAACAGTGTGAGGGTCAGCTTAGTCACAGGCTTGTAACTCGAAAAGTTTTCGCTCTTTTCTAAAACGGTTTTTACCACTGGATAGAGCATAAAACACTCTTTCGGAAAATGTAAAAATATGAAAATCATGCAAAGATGACATGCGACTCACTCCGTTGTGGAGGGTTACATATGTCGTACGATAGGCAAAGTCCAAAGAAAGGGCACTCTATGTGAGGGTTGCTTCCATTGATTTACTTCCCTTGAATGTGCACGTGATGCGGGTAACTAGGGGGCCGCGTCATAGAGGGCGCTGTCCGCCTTGCTCCCAGGCGGCGCTCCTTGACTTCTTGTTGCTTCCAGCACGGGAGAGAAGCGGGACCTTGAAGTTCTTTCGGAAAGAGAGAATGCTTACTGTCCTACAGGCTAAATAGTTCGCCTCTTAAGGACAAGATATGGGTTATATGATTCGAGTTTTACGCCCTCACGGCTTTTGACGAGATACACAAGTGTATGCGTGTTTGGGTGGTATCAGCCATCTGCACATATGGCAGAATGACCGATGTCTTTTACGTGACACGGGGGTGGGACATGGCTTTCGTCTCTGGGTCTGCACATAAAGTTGACCCGTGTCCGTCCCGGCCAGAATTCGAACCTGCGACCTTCCGATCACAAGTCCAGTGCTCTACCAACTGAGCTACCGGGCCCCCGGGAGTTCTTTCACACACTTTAAATCAATTAATTACCATACGTGTGGAGCGTCTTCCAGCAAATCTTGCTGTGTGCAGTGGATTACCAAGATTCTTCCGATTTGTCAAATTCGCCAGAAACTTCCCTACAACGGGCAGATCAATAGTATCCATTTAATTATAGCAACATCTGGATATCATTGTATAGGTCTAACTAACGTTAAAATGTGTAGCGATCAGAACAAGCATGCGTGCATATTGCGGGTTATTTATCAACCCAGGCAGAACGAGGGGATTCTTCACAACACTACTTCACCACGCTCCCTGAAATTGTGGCGCACGGAATGATGTTCTCAGAGAACGACTTTGGCGCGCACATAGACTAAACATAGCTAGCTCACATACAAATTTGCTGGGGTTACGGCCGTTTAATGCCCCCCCCCCCCCCCCCTTCTTCTTCTTCTTCTGCGTTCGTGGGCTTAACTCCCTCGTACACTCGTGTTTTTTGCACGAGTGGAATTTTACGTGTATGACCGTTTTTTACCCCGCCATTTAAGCAGCCATACGCCGTTTTTGGAGGAAGCATGCTGGGTATTTTCGTGTTTCTATACTGCCCACCGAACTCTGACATGGATTACAGGATCTTTTTCGTGCGCACTTGGTCTTGTGCTTGCGTGTACACACGGGGGTGTTCGGACACCGAGGAGAGTCTGCACACAAAGTTGACTCTGAGAAATAAATCTCTCGCCGAACGTGGGGACGAACTCACGCTGACAGCGGCCAACTGGATACAAATCCAGCGCGCTACCGACTGAGCTACATCCCCGCCCAATGCACCTCCGATCCCTGGTGTTACTGTATAATTATCATGAATACCCTTTGCCACAAACATTGTGCCGCTGTTGTGTTTAACTTTCACGAGTTCAGAAAATTTCCCTGACTTGTTTCTCTTTGTTTTTAACCCTTCGGTTTTTCGTCGCAAGAAGAGCACCGGTGTAACACGAGAAAATTACTCCCACGAGATTTTTACTCCGGAGTAAACATTTCGTACGAAAATGTTACTCCCTTTACGAAAATAGTACTCCCCCATTACACGAGAAAATTATTCCCCACGACAGGTGAGTTCCGAGTAAACATTTCGTACAAAAATGTTACTCCCCTGACGAATAAATAACGAATAAATTACTTCACCCTGACACGAGCAATGTAACTTCCCATGCCTGGTGTACGAAATTGTTACTCCCTTGTCCCATGTTAGTCTTGGTGGTGGAAGGGGTGGAGGGAGGGTAGCGCGACATTCGTTTGCGCGAGATCACTTATTGGCATTATATCCCTTCGCCCGCATCCCATTTTCGCGAACGAGATTTTTACTGAAAGTAAAAAAAATGGGAGTAAAACTTTCGTGGAGGGAGTAATTTGTTCGTGCTTTGGGGAGTTCTTTTCTCGTACGAAAGGTGTACTCGGAGTAAGAATTTCGTACGAAAATTTTACTCCGGAGTAATTTTTTTGTGGAGTAAAAATGTCGTGCTCTAGTCATCTTTTCCGTAAGTGCGGTGATATGTTTGTAGCCTCAGCACAAAGCAAGATACACGATATTTCAAAAACAATTGTGCATGCCAAAGATCCTGCTCTTTACAATTCCATGATCCCTGCATGATTCAAACATTCAATACCCACTCATCAAGATGATATTGATGAAGTGGAAAATCTTGGCGATTAAACAAAAAGTTGAAATTTGTGCCTGTGTCTGCAGAGTGTCACCTTTAAAGGCACAACTCGTCTGGATGGGGGAATAAACTCAGCCAGCTTGGGGAGGGGGGTGTCGGTAACTTAAACGGACCTTTTGGTGTTGGTACCTTTAATGAGCCAGGTTACTTTCGAGAGAACACATTCCAGACGCCTTTAATTCTTATTCGCTAAAAAAAAAAAAAAAAAAAAAAAAAGGACCACATTCCAGATGCCTCTAAGCCCTATTCGCCAAGGGAAAAAAGAGCTCGTAGCACCATACAAACATACGGTCCTGGACTGCTAATGATTAAGGTATAGCCAAAAATAGCTTCATAAGTAGACGTCGTGAATCCGTGCCGACATGAACGCGTATGTGCCAAGCGTATCATAATACTCCCCTGGGGTTGTTTCCGACAACGAGGGAAGACAAATATAAGGAAGAAGGAAAAATGGAGAGAAATAATGGGAAAAGGAAGTAACTGAAACGTAGGAAGAAGGAATTTCGAAATAAAACAATGGAAAGAAGGAAGGAAGGAAAGAAGAACAGACAGAAAGAAAGAAAGATAACAAGTCGCGTGAGGCGAAATGACTATATTTAGTCAACCTTTCGAACTCACAGAATGAAACTGAACGCACTGCATTGTTTCGCTAAGACCGGAAAGCATCGTCAGTCCCCCACTCGTGGTAAAGGCAGTGAAATTGACAAGCCAGTATAGCGCGGTAAAGGTTGCGCTGGGCAGGATAGCACGCTTTTCTGTATCTCTATTATTGTTTAACTTTCTGAGCTTGTTTTTAATCCAAACATAACATACCTATATGTTTTTGGAATCAGGAACCGACAAGTAATAAGATATGAAATTGTTTTTAAATCGATTTCGGAAATTTTATTTTAATCATAATTTTCATATTTGTTATTTTCAGAGCTTGTTTTTAGTCCACATATAACATATTCATATGTTTTTGGAATAAGAAAATGATGAAGAATAAGATGAATTTATGTTTGGATCGTTTAAAAAACAAATGATTTTTATTACAATTTTTAAATGTTTAATGACCAAACTCATTTATTAATTTTGAAGCCTGCAAGCTGAAATGCAATACCAAAGTCCGGCCTTTGTCGAAGATTACTTGACCAAACATTCAATCTATTTGATCTAAAAATTAGGGCGTGACAGTGCGGCCTCAATTATCACAAAAAGCTGGATATGACGCCAACAAAGACATTTATCGAAAAAATGAAAACAAATTCTGGGGATATCATACTCAGGAACTCTCATGTAAAGTTTCATGAAGATCGGTCCAGTAGTTTTCTCTGAATTGCTCTACACACACACACACACACACACACACACGCACGCAAGCACGCACGCAAGCACGCACACACACACGCACACAGACACACACACACACACACACACACACACACCGAGACCCTCGTTTCGATTCCCCATCTATGTTAAAACATAAAGTCAAAACTTAAATAAATGAAGAAAAAAAACATTATGCAGGTGCACAAGGACCAACTTCAATGGTAACTGAAACTAATTTATGTGCTCTTCGAAAGTGTCCAACCTGCGATTGAATCGTAAGTATCATTTCCACAATCACACGATTCAGATAACACATGTATTCCCTCCCTCCCTCCCATCCCATCCCACCACCCCCATTGATCAGTCTGGGTGATGAATGAGAAGGATCTGGTTCAAATATTGCCACATGGACTAATCTCACGGCGGCGGCGTCACCTTTCTGTTTGCACTGCGTAATAAGTTGGCCTTGGTCATTGTACCGCTGTGGCCAAATCACACCGAACTGACTAAATATCTCGACTAATGCCTAATGTTTGTGTCAAGTCTAGTCATGGTCGCGGCTACAGTTGCTGTTGCAAAGCCCATACCTTGGCCTTGGTCATTGTACCGCTGTGGCCAAATCACACCGAACTGACTAAATATCTCGACTAATGCCTAATGTTTGTGTCAAGTCTAGTCATGGTCGCGGCTACATGTTGCAAAGCCCATACCTTGGCCTTGGTCATTGTACCGCTGTGGCCAAATCACACCGAACTGACTAAATATCTCGACTAATGCCTAATGTTTGTGTCAAGTCTAGTCATGGTCGCGGCTACATGTTGCAAAGCCCATACCTTGGCCTTGGTCATTGTACCGCTGTGGCCAAATCACACCGAACTGACTAAATATCTCGACTAATGCCTAATGTTTGTGTCAAGTCTAGTCATGGTCGCGGCTACAGTTGCTGTTGCAAAGCCCATACCTTGGCCTTGGTCATTGTACCGCTGTGGCCAAATCACACCGAACTGACTAAATATCTCGACTAATGCCTAATGTTTGTGTCAAGTCTAGTCATGGTCGCGGCTACAGTTGCTGTTGCAAAGCCCATACCTTGGCCTTGGTCATTGTACCGCTGTGGCCAAATCACACCGAACTGACTAAATATCTCGACTAATGCCTAATGTTTGTGTCAAGTCTAGTCATGGTCGCGGCTACATGTTGCAAAGCCCATACCTTGGCCTTGGTCATTGTACCGCTGTGGCCAAATCACACCGAACTGACTAAATATCTCGACTAATGCCTAATGTTTGTGTCAAGTCTAGTCATGGTCGCGGCTACAGTTGCTGTTGCAAAGCCCATACCTTGGCCTTGGTCATTGTACCGCTGTGGCCAAATCACACCGAACTGACTAAATATCTCGACTAATGCCTAATGTTTGTGTCAAGTCTAGTCATGGTCGCGGCTACATGTTGCAAAGCCCATACCTTGGCCTTGGTCATTGTACCGCTGTGGCCAAATCACACCGAACTGACTAAATATCTCGACTAATGCCTAATGTTTGTGTCAAGTCTAGTCATGGTCGCGGCTACAGTTGCTGTTGCAAAGCCCATACCTTGGCCTTGGTCATTGTACCGCTGTGGCCAAATCACACCGAACTGACTAAATATCTCGACTAATGCCTAATGTTTGTGTCAAGTCTAGTCATGGTCGCGGCTACAGTTGCTGTTGCAAAGCCCATACCTTGGCCTTGGTCATTGTACCGCTGTGGCCAAATCACACCGAACTGACTAAATATCTCGACTAATGCCTAATGTTTGTGTCAAGTCTAGTCATGGTCGCGGCTACATGTTGCAAAGCCCATACCTTGGCCTTGGTCATTGTACCGCTGTGGCCAAATCACACCGAACTGACTAAATATCTCGACTAATGCCTAATGTTTGTGTCAAGTCCAGTCATGGGCGCGGCTACAGCTGCTGTTACAAAGCCCATTCGCGATAAGCGAAAAGCGATTTGTACATGTCTTGTTGGACTTGATGGTCATCACTTCGGTAATTTATATGTTAATTGTTGATTGCCGATCTGACGTTGAGAATAGTACTACTGTGGGAAAACCACACGGACCTGATAAATGTTGAGGCCAATGCCTGTTTGTGTGACGTCAAAGTCGCCGCTACAGCTGCTGTTAAAGGGATATAGTGGACCAAAAACACTGCCTCTAATCTCCCAAAGAGCTATACAGTTTGGTTTGGCGGTTGAGTTGTGTCACCACAACAACAAAAACTTCAAAATATGAGTTTGAGCGCGGTGTTGTCTTGGGTATAATTTGGAGACTTGTTCTCTATCTGCCGCTGTCTTTGTTTTGATTTCCATCATACAGTTCGCCCCTCAGAGGAGCGTCTCGTATTTCACACGCTGTTGCTAGAGGTACAGATTTCCATCATACTGTTCGCCCCTCAGAGGAGCGTCTCGTATTTCACACGCTGTTGCTAGAGGTACATATTTCAGTTCGCCCAGAGAGATAACGAGGTCGGTTTGGGATTTAAATATATATGACACCGCTCACGAGGAATGGCTTAGAATAAGTGTTTAATCGTTCTGTTATTTAAATCTAAATGCTGTGTTTGGTGGTCTTTTGACACGGTGAATATTCTCCAATGGACAGTATTTTTGTTTTCGCTGTGTGAATTTGTAAGCACCGCACAGCAAAGAATGTGCATGCGTTCGCTATTTTACAGATTTGAATTCCTGGATTCAAAGGCTTTTGTCTGTCTCGACGAATGCGTATCCGTGAGGACTGAATAAAATATGACGACGAACGGAACTCGGGACTCCCGGCACAGCAGTTTTCTGAAGAGAACTTTTCGCCGATTACAATTTATTATATTATTTAGCAAAGTTACAAAGCATTTTTTCAGCAAATCATTACCGCTGTATCTTCTTTTTTTTTCAATCTACCTTTCTCTCTTTCTTCCAAACCCTTTTGTTTGTTTGTTTGTTTGTTTGTTTGTTTGTTTGTTTGTTTGTTTGTTTGTTTGTTTGTTTGTTTGTTTGTTTGTTTGTTTGTTTGTTTGTTTGTTTGTTTGTTTGTTCCTTCCTTTCTTCCTTCCTCCCTCCCTCCCTCCCTCCCTCCCTTCCTTCCTTCCTTTCTTCTTTGTTCCTTCCTTTCTTCCTTCCTCCCTCCCTCCCTTCCTTCCTTCCTTTCTTCCTTTCTTCCTTTCTTCCTTTCTTCCTTTCTTCCTTTCTTCCTTTCTTCCTTCCTTCCTTCCTTCCACTTATTCTTTCTTACTTCTTTTTATTATTTCTTTCTAATTCTTTCTTTTTTCTCCGTCTTTCCTTTTACAAAAAGTAGTTTCAGAACGGTATTTCTTGCAACAGATTCCATTACGCAAACCTACCATTAACATAGTGCTTATCAGGTCTCTCCGAATGCTTCATCTCGTTCAGTCGCTTTGCCTATCTCCCCATAATTATATCAGCCAGTGAGTTCCCCTACCCAGCCGATCATTTAAACAAGATACAATGACTTTGCGACAGGCATTGTTGGAGAACCCAGAGAAACATAGGGTCAAAAAGTGCTTGGACGATATTGATTTGTCGTTAATATGCTCAGCATGGTCGCCATGCACAATTTGACCTGAATGATCCACAGATTCCATTCACTTAGGCCAAAAAAAAATAGTCTGTTTACGGTAACCCGACCGACCCTATTTTTTTCGCGCGACCCTAGACTTTTTTTTGGCATTTGGGGGAAGAAAAAAAAAATAACGTAAAAATATGGTTTTTGGGGAAAAAAAAAAAATAAAAAATACCGACCTACCGACCCTATTTTTTTGGCCTATGTTACCGTAAACAGACCTAATTTTTTTGGCCTTATCACACACAACTGCGTGTCTCTCTTTTAGATTCTTTGTTTTTACATTTATACAGGTAGACTGTGAATCGAGACGAGGTTAATGTGTGTGTGTGTGTGTGTGTGTGTGTGTGTGTGTGTGTGTGTGTGTGTGTGTGTGTACCCATGTTTCCACAGGTTTGGTTGCCTAAATCACCATAAGGCAACCATCCACACGTGGATGGCAACCTAAACTCTGGATGGCAACCTAATTGTGTGGATGGTCGCTTCATTTAACACCGTTAAATTGACTTTTTTGACGGAAAGAATGTCATAACAATGTTCAAAATGACATTCTTTCCGTCCACACGTGTGGATGGTTGCCTTATGGTTAAATTGACACCGTTAAATTGACTTTTTTGACGGAAAGAATGTCATTTTGAACATTGTTATGACATTCTTTCCGTCCTCTATAGGCGACGAAATAGGTCAAATTTTGTGCATTTTTTAGTGCAAAATTCTTCGATGCCGGAGCGAGTACTGCACCCAGTGCTGTTGTAGTGCAAGTGCACTAGAAAGGCACTACACCCAGTGCCGCCTCTTAGGTAACCATCCACACTTTAGGTGTGTGCGTGTGTGTGCGCGCGCGCGCGCACAGCTATTCTCAGAAAACTACCCGACAGATATTTATGATACTTTGCACTTAATATTGCGATAATGGTGTTGAATGATGTCATATCCGGCTTTTTTTAAAGTCGAGGCGGCACAGTAGCGACCCTATTTTTTCAATCAAATTGATTGCATTATTGGTTAAACAATTCGTGACCTGGTCCGGACTACGGGATTGCATAATACGAGTAACTTGAATCATTAAATATTTAATTAATTTGTTCTTTAACACATTTTTAATTTAATCAAAATTCATAAATTAAAAATGAATGCACATCGCGCCGTATCATTTTTGAATCCAAATATATAATTATAGATAATGTCAGGTTTACTCGAATATTGTAAAAATAATAAAACAAGATTGGTCCGAATGTTAGCATGCTCCGCGGAGAGCAGCGCGACCCGTCTCGGTCTTCCGGTTTCGACTAGCAAAGCTTCACTAGTATCGGCGATGACTTATCTCGAGTTTTTAGTGTTGATGTTTTAGTTTCAGGCCGACATATTGACTAAAATTTGATATTTCTACGCGCGACTTTTTTTTGTATCATCATACCGTTTTTCTTTGTTGCCGTAATTATACAGCAACGCACTCTTTTATCAACCTTCCGACCAACAACTGTCCGTGGACAGCTCCAGGTAGCCATCCCTCGCCAAACCCAGGGTCGAACCCCTGCGGTCCGATAGCGACGGTCTGGTTTTAACGTCAACGCTCTACCCACTTAGCTACGGACTCGCGCAACGGACACCTTGCGGATATTAAGGGTATGGACATCTAACGAACCGAAGACAATACTGAAGGGCTGGTTGCCAGAAGACACCGTATTCATTCTGTCTTTGCGTATCAGACACAGCCTTTTACTTTTAGAATGATTTTCTTGGGTCGGCATTGTAAATTCGGATTGGCGATTATTATTCTGTCTTGGTGCGTACAACAGAACTACTCGATATAAACGTGAACCATCGTCTTAGCAGCTATCTTACGAATTGAAACAGTTGCCAGCAAAGTATATGCGCCGGAAGACCTCATATTTCTTCTGTCGTCAAAAATCAGATAAGACCTTTCGGTATACATTTCTTTTTTGGACATAATTATAATTTACAGTTTTCGACTACTATTTTAGCGATTACCTTAATTTATTTCTCTCTTCACGTGCCAATGCATCTGTACTGTCATAAGCATCTTCCATCGACTTGGCAAACATCGATTAGTCTTTATCTTTTTTCGTTCTTAGCATATCAGATACGACCTTTCGGGGTGAATTTCTTCGGCCGACAATACACATTTGAATCAGCGATTATCTTTCTTCTTACTTCACATGTACAAACAGTATCTTTCAGTTGATCAACACTAGAAAGTTCGATAAGCGATTGTCGTTTTTGTCTTTCACAAATCTTAACGATACTAGACATGTATTTCTCGGCCCAAATCTTACATTGCCCGAAATCCGGTTTTTCGCCCTCTACCTCACGGAACGGTCAAAGCGCTGCAGTTCACTCGCGCTGGAAGTGGATAAAAACTCGATTAGTTTGCAGATGAACGATGCTGAATGGAATTCTCCGTAATCAATAATCTGTGACAGTGTCCGATCAGACGCCAGAAATGTCTTCAATTCAATTAGGAGAAGGGGCGAGTGTCTGGTGCTGCAAGTCGGACAGAGTACATGCATGTAGGGGGGGGGGGGGGGCGTGTTTGAAAGAGGGATCAATCTATTCGTTGAGTATGATTTACATTTTGCATCAGGGAAACTCTCTTTACCCGACCTACGTGAGAGAGTCCACTCGTGCGATAACTAAACCAGACTCACGGCTTTTTACGCAAAGAAAAACAAAATGAAAGAAATGGACCAAACAACAAAACAGCCGTCATGAAGGATACATGACCGGATACAGATCCATAAGCGTTTGATTATTATTCACTCCTTCATGACAGGCACCTTAACATTTTCAGAGAGCCGAAACAGTACGTATTGATACATTCTGATTTGTCCCTGATTGTTTCATTAATATACTTGCTGAATGTAAGGGTAACGTAATTATTCGTTTCCAGAATATGATCCGGTCGCTAGGTGCATTCTCATCCGTCTGTGATTATGTTAGGCCTAAACAAAAAATAGGTGTGGTTACGGTAACCCGACTTACCCTATTTTTAGGGGCCGACCCTATAACTTTTTATTACATTTGTCAACAACAACAAAAAAAACGAGTGCAGAAAACGCAATGAAAGCGAAATCGCCCGAGTCGCACACTTATTTCCCTGTCAAGTAGGTTTAATTTGTACACATTAGAAAATTAGAAAAAAAAGTACAAAAAAAAAGTGATTGCCTACCTTCCTACCCTATTTGTTTTGGCTATGTTACCGTAACCACACCTATTTTTTTGGGCCTTATTCATATGCACGCTGCATGTACAGCTAGCTAACATGCGTTTCCACAATGTCTGGTAGTCGTGTGCTACATGACTAATTAATACACAAAATAATAATAACAGGTGCAAAAAGGGCGATAACTACTACCGAATTCTGGCAATGCTCTCCCGCTTTCTTTCTCTACATCTGTCTCTGTGTGTCTGTCTATCTGTCTGACTGTCTGTCTATCTGTCTATCTGTCTGTCTGTCTGTGTGTTTGTCTGTGTGTCTGTCTGTGTGTCTGTCTGTGTGTCTGTCTGTCTGTCTCTCTCTCTCTGTCTGTCTCTCTCTGTCTTTCTGTCTCTCTCTCTCTGTCTCTCTCTGTCTCTGTCACTTTCTCTCTCTCTCTCTCTCTCTCTCTCTCTCTCTCTCTCTCTCTCTCTCTGGTCAGGATTATTTTGTTTCACTTTAATCCCTTTTTCTGTTAATCAAAAAAAAAAGAGAAACGAGTACGAACTTTTAGAACACCGCTTTTAGGACATACATCAACAACAGAAAAACTCACAGTAAACATTAAAATCTCTTGCCGTGCAATCGAAATAACTGAAACCAAAAATAAACCGCGTATTTAAAAAAACTCCACTGCAATCATGTTTTACCTTGAACTCAGGTATTTCACGTGATAGCTCGTATGAGTGGTGAGAGAGAAAAAAAATATTATCTCTCGTTCGCTCACATTTAGTTTGACGTGGAAGCTCTCATGAGTGGTGAGACAAAAACAATGCATGCCGAAACAATTGAAATCGTTAAGGTAAGGCATTTCAACAAATCGTTACTAGCTGGGCCCAGAACATCACATGTTTACAACTAAACAACGGCTGGAAAGCTGCCGGAGTCGAATTACATGTGCAAAACATACAGCAAGCTGAAGAAGAAAATGAGAATCAAATGACAGGTATTAAGGTAGATTCTACCTTTTGTCAGCGTTGTGATACATAAATATTTACAAAAGGACACATCATTGATCAAGTTAAACGGAACATGGGAGTAAAATTACATTTAGTCTTGTAATTGTACATTCCAAGCTTTGCCGATTGATTATTGGCATAATTCAACGCAACTGTTTACAATACGACAAATAATACACAAACCAAAAGGAGAAATCAGAGTAATGTAACGGTTATTCTGGTAACATTTCGAGTTTTACCAATAACGATTTGACTTAAAATGATTTAATGTAAACAGTCACAGTCCGCAAAGTAATCTAGGATTAAGCTAAATCAGGAAAGTACACACTGTACAAACACCATCTATTCCTATAAAAAAAAAATCTCAAGGTATGCCGGTGGAACGATGGCGGAAGTCGTTCCAATGTTGTTGACTATGAATGTAGATGTAAATGCTTGTATAACTGTGTTTTAATTTTAAATGTGTCAAGCGCAAAGAGCATAATTGTGAAGTTATGATGTTGCGCTATATAAATGCTCATTTATTATCATTATTATTATTATTATTATTTAAGTTATTGAGACATCCCAGTGCACTAAGGGATTTATAGAGCAAATCGAGAAAATTCATTATTGAACGAAGCGCATAGCGCTGAGTTCAATAATTATTTTCGAGATTTGCTCTATAAATCCCTTTGTGCACTGGGATTGTTTCAATAACGATATTGTCAGTACCGCCTTAGAAAAAAGAAGATTCCAAACGCACATTTTGCAATGCGCATTTGAATAGGCATAACTGTGTGGTCAGGTCGTGTACAGTAAGATCTACTTTTGTGTGGGGTGTCTCAAGTGTGTCGTGCTTTCGTCACACGCATTTTAATTTCTGTTGGTAAATTCCAGTGTAGCGTTAATCTGAACAGTGATGATCTTTCAGAGAGATCTTATTTGAACTCGGAGAAAGGACTGTGCTCTTCGTTATTTGCGATTCGAAACCTCCAGTCGAGCTTCGACGGATTGACTGTGCGGAGTGACTCCCCTTGAATTGACTCGAAGCGGGACTCTACGGTTAGCACATTTTCAAAATAAATGTGGCATATTTCTCGTGTTGTATCTTCACTCATCGGGGAGTCTGATACTAAATATGAACGGTAAGAATGCTCTGAACCCTACACGTAGTATATCCCCATCGTTTTTTCGTCCACATTTGCCCAACATGTTAATTTGCTGAGCGGGGTTTATGTCGTCTGCTAGGCTACCTGGGGAATCGAACCACTGCAGTCTGCACTGAGTCTGCACGCATGAGGCAGGCTGGTAATAAGTCTTATATATGGTAAGAACGTTCTGAACCCTACACGTTTTCGATTACGATTGTTCTTGCCTTGAAATAATAATTCGGAAACCATTCATTTACTGAACTGATGTAGTCGTATTTCTGTGTAGTCTGCTACGTATGACAGAGTCGATCGAGTCAGTCTTCCAAACTGGTCTAGCTGGTACGTTATCGGAATAACACTTGTGTTTTCTGTTAGCCGCTGGGAATTGTATACTAACTCATCATTTGGTAATGTGGATGATAAGCTACATGCCACTAACACGGCATATGAGAAGAATCTATGCAAGTCGGCGAAAATTAGATGAAACACAGCGGCTTCTATTTTTAGATCAGTGGCACTGTGGCACACGCACATGCAATCTGTCAGAAAAAAACCCACTTCTGCTTTAATTGAGAAGCAGGGAATTTATGGTCATTTGGTATTGTGGAGAATATAAGCTACATGTCATTAATTAATTCTGAGGATGAGAGCACAGTCTCGCTTAGGCAAAGGGCGGAAGAATACGCTCTGTGGAAAAGTTAGCGCACTCCAACAGTTTTAGCGCATCGCCATTAGCCAATCAACTGGTTCACATCAGTCATGTGACACCAGTACTTACTGACAATTATTATTATTATTATTATTATTATTATTATTATTATTATTATTATTATTATTATTATTATTATTAACATTTACATTACGACAAATCACACACATTGCTAACAGGAAAATCAGAATAAAATGTCAGACAGGCATTTGGCTAAAAGTGTGTGTGTGTTTGTGTGTGTGTGTGTGTGTGTGTGTGTGGTTTTTTTTTTAAAGGAAGTTGTGGCTTGCCGTCTGCACCTGTTTCGGGAATACATTACTCTAATGCGCTGTATCGCCATATAGACCGTACAATACGGTACGTTGTTTGAATGCAAACATTCGTAATACGGCAATAAGTGTTTATGCAGCCTGTGTGTTTGCGGAAATCACATATACTATCGAGGACTCCTCTAGGTGTTCAGTACCCGTTAAAACAGGAATGACAACAGCTTTTCTTTCGCACGAGTCCATAAATAGGTCCAATTGCTGTTCAATCACAATGAC
The DNA here is from genome assembly GCF_037325665.1 of Littorina saxatilis. Classification (NCBI taxonomy): domain Eukaryota; kingdom Metazoa; phylum Mollusca; class Gastropoda; order Littorinimorpha; family Littorinidae; genus Littorina; species Littorina saxatilis. The sequence continues at coordinate 57,358,395 of NC_090248.1, read as the reverse complement.
CAAAACATTGCATCAACAAACATACAAAAGCGTACATATCACGGCCGCGTGTGTCTGTCCGTGCGACTTTCAGTCTTTTCATCCTCAAAGAGCACAGCCTCATAAAGTGGCATAACATAGCACACATATAGTGTAGAACCTCATTTATCACATGTAAAATAGCACACAATCAGAAATTTTGTTTTAAAGGTGGGGGGGGGGGGCAAAAACACAACACATCTTAATACTGTAAACACTTGGCCACAGAAACAGTGAATAACCAATACAACTTCTATCCTTTGAAGAAAATAGACCTGACACACATCGCCACACGACAACGCCAATGAAATTACTTGGTTGCATATATTTATTCAGAATACTGTACTTCCTTGGCACTATGGCTTACTGCGCTCAGTTTGGGTACGAAGATGGCGTAAAACAGGAGAAATAATGAAGAACAAAGCGGCAAACGCTAACGGGCGGGAAGAGGCGTGGTTTGTAGCTCGACGTGTTTTTAATACAACAATATGCACAGGCCTATGCACACAATTAATTTGTATTACAAGTACATTGCGCTCCACTCGGCCAAAGGCACTGACTCAATTAAAAAAAAAGAGAACAAAGTGTCGAAAGGGGGGGAAGAATCAAGGAAATGAAAATAAGGACAGGTAGGGAAGGGGGTCCCTATATTGGGCAACCCAACCACAAATGTTTCTAGCTCCACACTGTTTTCCAGATGTTAAGGCCAAAAAAAAAGGTCTGTTTACGGTAACATAGGCCCAAAAAATAGGGTCGGTAGGTCGGGATTTTTTTTTTTTTTCCCCAAATGCCAAAAAAAAGTCTAGGGTCGCGAGAAAAAAATAGGGTCGGTCGGGTTACCGTAAACCGACTAAAAATTTGTTTTTGCCTAATGCAATGTTAGAAGAGAAACTAAGATCAGAAGTAACAAGAGATCGAGTCAGCACATCATAATTATAGAAAACAGAGTAAGTTAACTTTTTTGTTGAATAAAATGGAACTTTTAAAACATGACAGAGTGATCCTCAGTTGAGACCCCCCCCCCTCCCCCGCCAGCCCACCCCCCCCCACCCCCCCCCCCCCCCCCCCCCCCGTATACCAATGATACAGTATTTTAGCACAAAAACAGGACACATCTTTCCCGAAATCATGTGATGAAGAAAGCATAACCAAAGCCAGTATATGAGACTGTGTAAGCTCAAATAATTTGATGGAACTATCGCATTACCGCCGGTATCGCAATACAGCCGGTAAAAAAAAGTAGGAAAAATCACGCGCTGAAGGTTCCACCAGTTAGATGATTACCAAGGATGTGCAAGCAGAAAGTATGTTATTCCAGGTAGGATATGTAACACCAGCTACGCCCTGTTCAACAACTTTCGGAAAAAGAAAAGTCATACGGTAAATATCCAATGTGATAACATACATGCCCAACTTAAGATCAAGGGAGTGTTAGTGTTAGAATGTTTAAGGTACCTGCACAAATCTGTGACTGTAAGATGACCGGAAGAGCAAACCAGATTGAGACTAGTTGTACGATACCAACATGACTATTTTCTACCTTGGATAACCAATGTTTGTCTGTTTTTATGCTTTCATAGATTCGAGTCATTTTGCTGCATCACTGACAGTGGCGGATTTAGGGGGGGGGGCAAAGGGGGCCCGGGCCCCCCCCCTTCAGGAAAAAAAAAGAGAGAGAGAGAGAGAGAGAGAGAGAGAGAGAGAGAGAGAGAGAGAGAGATGATTTAATGACAGTTTCTGAGCTCAGGTGGCCCTAGATTGCAGCATTTTGCTTCCTTGAAAAAACAAAATTTCGGGGGGGCATGCCCCCGGACCCCCTTAGCATGTCTCGATTCCTCAATTAGGGCGCTTCGCGCCTTCAAGTTTGTGCAAAAAAGTTTGGGTGGGGCCCCCCCTTCATTAAGATCCTGGATCCGCCCTTGACTGATAAAACTTCGTTTTCATGCTAAACAGAAACTGGAGATAACTCTTGGTTACTTCACTGGAACCGACTGTGTCAGTATAGCCAGCTTGTTTGATGCAATGAAATCACTTTGAAAAGAACAATGGCTTTTTCTCCGAAGGGCATGCAAAGAGGGTGGCTAAACATAGGCACATGCCCAACACTTAACCCTCCCACCACCGACCCCCACCCTCTGACAGACAAGCAGACAGCCGTACAGGCAGGCAGACAAAATGACGGGCGCAAAGAAACGGAAACAAAATGCAACTGACAACCCCCGCTTTGCGACAGTGCAATAAAGCAAGATGTTGCCGGCGTCAAATTAAAGAGATTTTGCAGCAATGAAACCCGATCTTGTGAGAGGAAAGTTTATTACTCACCTGCAATAATTTGAGTGTAGTATCAAACTGAGCTTTGGAATGACATCCTGGTGTGCGTGTTAAAAACCACAGTCGCTGTTTTCGTTCACTCACTGGTAATTGAAAAAAATCTGTCACACACAGAAATGTATTGCAAGTTGTTCGTACAATTAATAACACTGGCTTTTCAGTATGCTTTCATAGTGGAGTGCAGTATATATCATTATCAATCAGAGATTTGTTCATCCGCGCATAGGAAAATCAACTACATAGCACCGCTGAGACACAAAAAGTACACCAACACAGAAAAATGCTCCGAGACTTGCGTTCAAAAATTCCTGGTTTCTTCAAAAGATAAGATGCACTGACAGTGGATAAAATGCCCTCACACGTGCATCACAGAAGACAGTTGTGCAAAGTAAAGTCCGTGTTGCGTGAATCCGACAGCCCAGAGAAGCAGCAAACACTTCTCCAAAGCGGCACGCTCCAGCACCGAATCAAACTTCACCGCAACTGACATTGCGACTACGGAGCATGCGCGACGCTGAGAAACAAGACAGGCCAAAGTGTAGCGCGCGCTGTGACGTAGACTGCTAGCTCGTGGCGCGCACGTGCACCGTGCCGAGAATGGAGCCCTGCTTTGTGCGCGTGCGCAGTATGGATTTTATGTTTTCCCGTCAGCATGGTCAGTGAATCGGCGATGAGGATGTTCGGGCCAAGGGAGGCGATCATGTGTTTGAGATGGTTCGCTGCACCAGTTATGTTTTCCTTTGACATGATGAACGGAGTTGGTCTGATCATGCAGACGGCTAAACGACAAGCAAGGGCTCGGCAATGGTTGTTCGATCAGAGCTCCTCTTAGTCTCAGCGTATCGGGGATCACAAAAGCTGAATTGACGACATAATTTGCTCTGCGGCATTCCCTTTTAATCTTCTTTTCCCCTTCCTTTTCTACTCCTTTCAACAATTATTCGCATGTACCGGATTCACACTTTTTCGTGAATTCCCCGCTCTCACAAAGAAAATCTGCCATGGTAAGAAAGGCAAATTGATAGAACTTGGGGATAATTATGGTTTTGCATTTACCTCACCTTTTCGTGAAATGAACCAGTGTCTTCTACTTAGTGGTTAGTACAGCTTTGATTGCTACACGTGCTCGCACCTGTACGTCAGTGAAACAGGATACAATAATGTTCAGTTGAGCGTGTAGTATAGAGCGTGTAGTAATAGTAGGATACAGTAGTGTGCATGACTGTCTCCCAGTAGTCATCATGGAATTATACCGTGTGAAGTCAACCTGAGACAGCTGGACATTGGTCCTTGAATGGTTCTAGGCAGTTGGGGTTGAATGACCTCTTGCCACTCCCCCCGCGGGTTAGGGGGAAGAATTTACCCGATGCTCCCCAGCATGTCGTAAGAGGCGACTAACGGATTCTGTTTCTCCTTTTACCCTTGTTAGGTGTTTCTTGTATAGAATATGGTCAATGTTTGTAAAGATTTTAGTCAAGCAGTATGTAAGAAATGTTAAGTCCTTACTACTGGAAACTTGCATTCTCCCAAGAAGGTCATATATTGTACTACGTTGCAAGCCCCTGGAGCAATTTTTTATTAGTGCTTTTGTGAACAAGAAACAATTGACAAGTGGTTCTATCCCACCCACCCCCCCCCCCCCCCCCCTTTCCCCGTCGCGATATAACCTTGAACGGTTGAAAACGACGTTAAACACCAAATAAAGAAAAAGAAAGAAACTCTTGCCACTTTTGTTTGTTTGTTTTGCTTAACGCCCAGCCGACCACGAAGGGCCATATCAGGGCGGTGCTGCTTTGACATTTAACGTGCGCCACACACAAGACAGAAGTCGCAGCACAACCTCTTGCCACTGAAATTATTTTATAAGAAATATCTACCACCCACACATCTTCCCCCATACCTATCATCAGTACTGAATTGAATTGAATTGGACTTTATTTAACAAGGATTAAGATTTAAGGCTACGCCTTTTCTTACAATCTGTCCTTGGGACGCACAGACACACAATGAAAAAACTGAGCATCTACGAGCCCTCTCGCTCTCTCTCTCTGAAAAACTCCTCAAAGTACCAAAATTTAAACTGGAAACGTACGGAAAGAAATCCTTTAAAGGCATATTAACTCGATGAATATACACGCTAATTGCTTTACCAACAGCTGGAGACATGCTAAATTAAGTTCCCTGCAAAATATTGTGGTCTAGGACCCCTTAAATGTTGAGATATTTGAATTTTTATTTTGATCTAGATCGTCCTATTTATAGATTTGCCAACAGAGGGAACGTTGACGCAAGGGAAATAACTCCGCGTCTTTGTTGACATCCTCACTTTTTCAGAGGCTAGAACAAGCTGTAATGCATGTATATGGTCCGCGCATTGCGACATATCGTCATTATATGGCCTTATGATGCATTTGACATCGATTGTGGGCAAACTACACTTTGTAAACACGGGAGCGCGTACATATGCCTTTAAGTATCAGGCTCCTTCTGTTTGGAATTCACCAACCCGCTGATCTTCGCAGTTGCTCTTCCCTGTCACAGTTCAAATCAAAACTAAAAACACACCTTTCCGCAAACATTTCCGTAAAGTACATTTTCAAGCCTGGTCCGTTCCTGATGTTCACTTTTGTCCCATATGTACTGTACATGGTTTTTCACGTACGTGTTTTGCGCGCGTGAGTACGTATGTTTGTGATAATGTATTATTGTGCAATTTGCTTTATGTCGTGCGTGTGTGTGCCCATGGGTGTGTTTGTGATAATGTTTTATAGAGCAATATGTGTTACTAGATGATTACCCGCTTCGCCGGGTACCGGCTTCGCCGGGAAAAAGTAGAGCCGAATATGGTCATAATCATTGGTATTGTGGAGAATATAAGCTACATGTCATTAATTAATTCTGAGGATGAGAGTACACTCTCGCTTTGGCAAAGGGCGGAAGAATACGCTCTGTGGAAAAGTTAGCGCACTCTTGGTTTTAGCGCATCGCCATTAGCCAATCAACTGGTTCACATCAGTCATGGGACACCAGTACTTACTGACAATTATTATTATTATTATCTGCGCGAAAGCGTCAGAATTCGTGACTCTGTGGGTTGTGCACGTAAACGTGCGAAAGAAACTGTGTCGCTGACATCATTTAATAATATTTATGAAAGTAACAACGTCAATGAACGTTCAGAACCGTTGTCTATAGCTCTCTGCTGGTTCTGCTTTAAAATTCGAAGAAAAGGCATGTTCTTTTCTGTTGATATTGTGTAATGCAATGATGAGGTGTGTTTGAATTAATAAATACATTGTTTTTAAAAGCGGCTCATATTACGACATCGTCATTATCACTTCCATCCTCCTCCTTCTCCTCCTCATCCCTAGCCCCTATTCACCGTACCCCTTCAGGGGCGGATCCGGGGGGGGGGGGGGGGGGGGGGGGGGGGGTTCCGGCAAAAAAAAACAATTAAAAAAAATTAAAAAAGAAGAAATAAAGCCATTTGAAAATAAAGAAAAACTGATGGCTCATATTGCACCAGATTGCTCCATTTTCCTTGATTTGTATCCAAATTTTCCGGGGAGCCATGCGACAGCTAGTTTTGGAAAGTAGGCCTAGTTGGGTAATGTGTTGGCTCAGATTGCACCCGATCGGCCAATATTATTGTCCTTGTTTGGATCCAAATTTGTCTCCTTAAAATTACTTTTTGGGAGGTGTATTGGGGGAATTTCTTGGCTCAGATTGCTTCATTTTCCTTGTTTTTATCAACTTTTTCCGTGGGGGGGGGGGGGGGGGCATGCCCCCACACCCTCCTAAGAGGTTCCAACGCTTCGTGCCCTCAACTAAACGCTTCGCGCCCTCAACTAAACGCTTCGTGCCCTCAACTAAACGCTTCGTGCCCTCAACTAAACGCTTCGCGCCCTCAACTAAACGCTTCGTGCCCTCAACTAAACGCTTCGTGCCCTCAACTAAACGCTTCGCGCCCTCAACTGAACGCTTCGTGCCCTCAACTAAACGCTTCGTGCCCTCAACTAAACGCTTCGTGCCCTCAACTAAACGCTTCGCGCCCTCAACTAAACGCTTCGTGCCCTCAACTAAACGCTTCGTGCCCTCAACTAAACGCTTCGTGCCCTCAACTAAACGCTTCGCGCCCTCAACTAAACGCTTCGTGCCCTCAACTAAACGCTTCGTGCCCTCAACTAAACGCTTCGTGCCCTCAACTAAACGCTTCGTGCCCTCAACTAAACGCTTCGTGCCCTCAACTAAACGCTTCGCGCCCTCAACTAAACGCTTCGTGCCCTCAACTAAACGCTTCGTGCCCTCAACTAAACGCTTCGTGCCCTCAACTAAACGCTTCGTGCCCTCAACTAAACGCTTCGTGCCCTCAACTAAACGCTTCGTGCCCTCAACTAAACGCTTCGTGCCCTCAACTAAACGCTTCGTGCCCTCAACTAAACGCTTCGCGCCCTCAACTAAACGCTTCGTGCCCTCAACTAAACGCTTCGTGCCCTCAACTAAACGCTTCGTGCCCTCAACTAAACGCTTCGCGCCCTCAACTAAACGCTTCGTGCCCTCAACTAAACGCTTCGTGCCCTCAACTAAACGCTTCGTGCCCTCAACTAAACGCTTCGCGCCCTCAACTAAACGCTTCGTGCCCTCAACTAAACGCTTCGTGCCCTCAACTAAACGCTTCGTGCCCTCAACTAAACGCTTCGCGCCCTCAACTAAACGCTTCGTGCCCTCAACTAAACGCTTCGTGCCCTCAACTAAACGCTTCGTGCCCTCAACTAAACGCTTCGTGCCCTCAACTAAACGCTTCGTGCCCTCAACTAAACGCTTCGCGCCCTCAACTAAACGCTTCGTGCCCTCAACTAAACGCTTCGTGCCCTCAACTAAACGCTTCGTGCCCTCAACTAAACGCTTCGTGCCCTCAACTAAACGCTTCGTGCCCTCAACTAAACGCTTCGTGCCCTCAACTAAACGCTTCGCGCCCTCAACTAAACGCTTCGCGCCCTCAACTAAACGCTTCGTGCCCTCAACTAAACGCTTCGTGCCCTCAACTAAACGCTTCGTGCCCTCAACTAAACGCTTCGTGCCCTCAACTAAACGCTTCGTGCCCTCAACTAAACGCTTCGTGCCCTCAACTAAACGCTTCGTGCCCTCAACTAAACGCTTCGCGCCCTCAACTGAACGCTTCGTGCCCTCAACTAAACGCTTCGTGCCCTCAACTAAACGCTTCGTGCCCTCAACTAAACGCTTCGCGCCCTCAACTAAACGCTTCGTGCCCTCAACTAAACGCTTCGTGCCCTCAACTAAACGCTTCGTGCCCTCAACTAAACGCTTCGCGCCCTCAACTAAACGCTTCGTGCCCTCAACTAAACGCTTCGTGCCCTCAACTAAACGCTTCGTGCCCTCAACTAAACGCTTCGCGCCCTCAACTAAACGCTTCGTGCCCTCAACTAAACGCTTCGTGCCCTCAACTAAACGCTTCGTGCCCTCAACTAAACGCTTCGTGCCCTCAACTAAACGCTTCGTGCCCTCAACTAAACGCTTCGCGCCCTCAACTAAACGCTTCGTGCCCTCAACTAAACGCTTCGTGCCCTCAACTAAACGCTTCGTGCCCTCAACTAAACGCTTCGTGCCCTCAACTAAACGCTTCGTGCCCTCAACTAAACGCTTCGTGCCCTCAACTAAACGCTTCGCGCCCTCAACTAAACGCTTCGCGCCCTCAACTAAACGCTTCGTGCCCTCAACTAAACGCTTCGTGCCCTCAACTAAACGCTTCGTGCCCTCAACTAAACGCTTCGTGCCCTCAACTAAACGCTTCGTGCCCTCAACTAAACGCTTCGTGCCCTCAACTAAACGCTTCGTGCCCTCAACTAAACGCTTCGTGCCCTCAACTAAACGCTTCGCGCCCTCAACTAAACGCTTCGTGCCCTCAACTAAACGCTTCGTGCCCTCAACTGAACGCTTCGCGTAGTCCAATTGTCTTTACAAGAAATGTGGAAACCCCCCCTTAAAAATGATGTGATCCGCCCCTGCCCTACCCCTACCCTTCTACCTCCTCCCACCCCCATCAAACGTTCGAAACGCTTGACTCCCTCATGATTGCAGGATTGTGACCTTGCGCAACGACACACACCAGTTAGCTTTTTGTCTGTGGTTGAGCTTGATTCGTGGGATAGCGGCGCCGACTCCGGAGCCAAACGGGAGTAACCAAAACACCGTTCATAAGGTGAAAAGTTGGCGTTGTTGTCTCTCTAAACTCTCGCCCTTTCTCGCCGCTTCTCACAATCGCCCACATAACAGCGCAGAATCCAGCGAGACATGTTCTCGTACTGTGTGTGATTGTTTTGGTTCATGGTTGTAGTTGATGTGAGTTATTTGTTGTTATTTCTTCTTCTTCTTCTTCTTCTTCTTCTTCTTCTTCTTCGTCGTCGTCGTCGTCGTCGTCGTCGTCGTAGTCTTTTTTTTCTCCAAGTCAAACAGTTTATTTACCAAATGCAAAGCACAGGATTTTGTTTTGCTGTATGCATCCAAACTTCACACTCCTTCCACACGCATATTATATCATAATAAATATGTACAGATAAAGTGTTCAATTTCACTGGGCCTATTTACATGTGTACACCAACCAGACAGTTCAAAACGGACTGGTTGTTCTTTTAGCACCAATTTGACAGGAGTAATCACAGGTTACATGGATAAAGATAAATGAATTCCCTAAAATCATATCTAAAAATATAGTCATCAATATAATAAATCAACTCAACTCAACTCAACTCAAATTTTATTGGCTTCAATTTTCATAGAAGAATTTGTCTTGCGCTTGGGAGAAAGTAAGAGTATAACATATAAAAACAGCATTCATATCACATTTCATGTATCACACACAGTAATCACTAGTATAAGCCTACAATTATCACATTTGTACCTGTATCATACATGCAAATAAATAGTATCACATTTCCACGTATCACACACAATATATACATTACATAACATACAGCAAGCTTCCATCTCCCGCGCCCCCCCCCCCCTCCCACACATACATATCCTCGCACGTGCGTCGACTCCATACAAATGACATCATCAGTCCATTAACTAAAATGCACAATGACTAGTAGTGGGTACATGATACTTAATACGTGCTCAACTAGACCTGCTAACTAAAATAATAACAGAAACAAAAACAAGGAATGGGCACAACATTTACACGTGTGTGACCTACTTACATCAGGTGCCTGTGATCTATAAATAACAATGATTGCGTTTAAAGTAAAACATGAATAATGCCGATGTTTACTAACAATGAATACATAACAACTAAGATAAGAATGTATGTGCTTTCATAATATGATTATTTTATAAAACACAGTGGGGAAATTTGGAAAATAATTTTTATACGAAACTGCGCACATCGAGTCGAGCTCTGTAGCGTGTGTGTTCGGAGGCAGGAGACACACATGGCTGTGGATATTAATTGTTCGGTGGATTAAAAAGGATACCCCGACTTCGGCAGGGCAGAAGGAGGTACAAGACGGTGTGCTGTATTGCTGTGTGTGTGTGTGTGCTGTGCAGACATTCTGTGTTATGTGCATGTTCTATTCTAGTCTGTCCGTAGGCTTCCTCTGAGGGCCTATTGTGTACAAGGGGAGGTCACTTCCGCCTTATAAACAAACACATGTGGAGACCCACAGAAATACCATAGCATCGTAATGAAAGAGGGCAAAAATACTGATAACAGCAAGGTAAGACAGGTCTAGGACATTATTTCTAGGACTGACTAAGCAATAGAACAACATCATGATCTTCATAAGCAATGATAGTGAGAACAAAACAAAATTCTTACTCTTCTGACTGCTCCCAGTGATTGACATTCAAAACATCCATCCTGTTCTATTCTAAATAGTTGTAAAAAAAACTTCATAAGAATAATATTAAACATACATACTTAATTTGTTTAAACATAATTCTAGTGTAAAAGTATACTTTATAAGTTGTGGAGATAATTTTAAAACATGAAGATAAACAAGTCGCGTTAGGCGAAAATACAACATTTAGTCAAGTAGCTGTCGAACTCACAGAATGAAACTGAACGCAATGCAACGCAGCAAGACCGTATACTCGTAGCATCGTCAGTCCACCGCTCACGGCATAGGCAGTGAAATTGACAAGAAGAGCGGGGTAGTAGTTGCGCTGGGAAGGATAGCACGCTTTTCTGTACCTCTCTTCGTTTTAACTTTCTGAGCGTGATTTTAATCCAAACATATCATATCTATATGTTTTTGGAATCAGGAACCGACAAGGAATAAGATGAAAGTGTTTTTAAATTGATTTGGAAAATTTAATTTTGATAATAATTTTTATATATTTAATTTTCAGAGCTTGTTTTTAATCCGAATATAACATATTTATATGTTTTTGGAATCAGCAAATGATGGAGAATAAGATAAACGTAAATTTGGATCGTTTTATAAAAAACATATTTTTTTTACAATTTTCAGATTTTTAATGACCAAAGTCATTAATTAATTTTTAAACCACCACGCTGAAATGCAATACCGAAGTCCGGGCTTCGTCGAACATTACCTGACCAAAATTACAACCAATTTGGTTGAAAAATGAGGGCGTGACAGTGCCGCCTCAACTTTCACGAAAAGCCGGATATGACGTCATCAAAGACATTTATCAAAAAAATGAAAAAAAACGTATGGGGATATCATACCCAGGAACTCTCATGTCGAATTTCAGTAGTTTAGTCTGAATCGCTCTACACACACACACACACACACACACACAGACACACACACACACACACACACGCACATACACCATGACCCTCGTCTCGATTCCCCCCTCTATGTTAAAACATTTAGTCAAAACTTGACTAAATGTAAAAACACAACAATAACATGACAACATTAGAGTACAATGCATTCCTAGCTAGCTCTGAGGAAAACACCATTGTACATTTTTCAGTTTCACATGCATGCACTAAGTGGTATCATTAAGAACTGAGATGGCGGATGGAATAAACGACTTCCGCATGCGAGAGGTTCTACACTTTGCAGCTCTGTATCTACGCCTAGATGGCATGAGTGCAAACTGATCATGCAGGGGGTGCATGCGAGTACATGCTAACACAGTTATTCAAAGGACACAACCCTTACATCTATTAAGATATTTCATTTAAGGATACTCGATCCCTTTCAAAACTTTACCTGACACATATCACAAATCTAACAGATCTAAGAACGATCCACCATTGAGGCCGCAAGGACTGCCTCAGGAAAGAAACGAGAAGTCCTGCTCTTCAGAGCGCGGAAGCGCTTGCCTGACGGGAGGAGCTCGAACAGATGGCCGGCTGGGTGAGATGAGTCTGCCACTATACCCCTAACTCTCTTTGCTAAACGTGAGCTGTACAGTGAGGCGACTGACGGAAGTTCGCAACCCACAATACGAGACGCTTGTCTGACAATGCGCTCCAGCTCTTCCTTGTTCCTAGCACTGGCACCGCTAAACCACACGGTGACTGAAAAACACAGAATGCTTTCTACAGTGGCCCTATAGAACTGCTTTTGGATGGCTTGGTTCAGTCTAAATTTCTTCAGCTGTCTAAGGAAGTGAAGCCTCTGCTGACACTTCTTGATGATGGGCTCTGTGTTTTTGTTCCATGTGAGGTCGCTCGAGATGATTGTGCCTAAAAATCTAAAAGGAGTCGACCTGCTCAACACTTTCACCGTTGATCTCTGTGTTTTATAAAATAATGATATTATGAAAGCACATACATTCTTATCTTAGTTGTTATGTATTCATTGTTAGAAAACATCGGCATTATTCATGTTTTACTTTAAACGCAATCATTGTTATTTATAGATCACAGGCACTTGATGTAAGTAGGTCACACACGTGTAAATGTTGTGCCCAGTCCTTGTTTTTGTTTCTGTTATTATTTTAGTTAGCAGGTCTAGTTGAGCACGTATTAAGTATCATGTACCCACTACTAGTCATTGTGCATTTTAGTTAATGGACTGATGATGTCATTTGTATGGAGTCGACGCACGTGCGAGGATATGTATGTGTGGGAGGGGGGGCGCGGGAGATGGAAGCTTGCTGTATGTTATGTAATGTATATATTGTGTGTGATACGTGGAAATGTGATACTATTTATTTGCATGTATGATACAGGTACAAATGTGATAATTGTAGGCTTATACTAGTGATTACTGTGTGTGATACATGAAATGTGATATGAATGCTGTTTTTATATGTTATACTCTTACTTTCTCCCAAGCGCAAGACAAATTCTTCTATGAAAATTGAAGCCAATAAAATTTGAGTTGAGTTGAGTTGAGTTGAGTTAAAGGGGTGAGTGCGAGTTTGTTCTTTCTAAAATCTACAATCATTTCTTTGGTTTTAGAGACATTGAGCTCTAAGTTGTTGTCAGAGCACCAGCCAACCAACTGTTCCACCTCCTCTCTATACACACTGTCATCATCGTTGGAAATCAGCCCCTCAACTGTCGTGTCATCTGAAAACTTCAGAACCAGCACAGATGGATCTGATGATACACAGTCGTTCGTGAAAAGTGTGAATGAAAGTGGAGAAAGCACACACCCCTGGGGTGCCCCTGTGTTCAGCGTGGCTGAGCAAGAGTATGAACCGTTCACCTTGACTACCTGTGGACGGTCTAAGAGAAAGTCTAAAACCCAATGACAGATGGACGGATGTACGTTCAGGGCTGACAGCTTGTCAAACAGCATGTGGGGGATAATTGTATTAAAAGCACTACTAAAATCGAGAAATAAGATTCTAGCGTATGAACGTGACTTCTCCAGATGACGCAGGATGTGGAACAGACCTAGCGCTACAGCGTCCTCAACCGATCTGTTTGCCCGATAAGCGAACTGGAGAGGGTCACGTGAGGCACCAGTGCATGCCTTTAAGTAGGACAGAACGATCCGCTCAAAAACCTTCATGGCCACTGATGTGAGTGCGACTGGGCGGTAGTCATTAAGCTGGGCGACACGGGGTTTCTTGGGGACAGGGACTATCACCGACGACTTAAAACAGCGGGGGACAGAATGCTTCTCTAAGGACTCATTAAAAATGTCTGTGAACACGGGTGCTAACTGATCAGAGCAACACTTAAGAGCAGCAGTCGAAACACCATCCGGACCCGAGGCTTTCCTGACGTTTTGTTGTTTAAACAGCTTCTTCACCTCCGCCTCCTGGACAGTGAAAGGTGGGATCAGAAGTGAGGGGTCATCCGGCAAAGAGGGACGATAACCTGGGTCTGGATTCTTCTCGTCAAATCTACAGTAGAAACTGTTCAGTTTATTCGGGAGGGTCGGGTCGTGATCGTCTGACTGACGCTGCTGACTTTTTCTTGTACTGAGTGACCTTCGTAGTGGTTGTACAATTAGTAGTAGTGGTAATCATATTTTGCCATGTAATCTTTTGCTGCTTTAATTGTTTTTCCGACCACTGTATAGAAACTAATATTATGATTGCTGAGCCCGGTCATTCTCCGCTCTCTCGCTCTCTCTCTCTCTCTCTCTCTCTCTCTCTCTCTCTCTCTCTCTCTCTCTCTCTCTCTCTCTCTCTCTCTCTCTCTCTCTCTCTCTCTCTCTCTCGGTGCACCTTATTGAGCTTTGTATGGAGCATTTAACTGAGTATACGGGCCAAGGCTATCACGTTCAGAGCTAAACTTATATAGCCTATGATTACAGCCCGTATAGCTCTAAGCAGAGATCTGCTACAGTGACGGAAAGAATGCTATCACACCATTGAAATGACATTCTTTCCGTCCCCTATAGGCGACGAAATAGGTCACACTTTTTAGTGGAAAATGCTTCGACGCCGGAGCGGGTACTGGACCCAGTGCGGTTCTAGTGCAAGTGTTCGCAGTCAGTGTGTGTATGTGTGTGTGGGGGGGGGGGGGAGGGGGTTGAGTGAGTGTGTGTGTGTGTGTGCTTGCGTGCATGTGGGTTTGAGTGAGTGTGTGTTCACAATTTTCTAAGTGCCAATTGGAAACAAAACAAAAACTGCACATGTTACGTAAACAGCATGCATGAAATCGTGAAAACGGGAGAAATCACTCGGGTGCTTGGTTGCTGTTATGGGGTTTCCTTCATCCGCTGAACAAAATGGCTGGCCTTAATAACCAATCACTGCAGAGCTGTGGCATCACGTGGTCTCTTTTGTTTTCTGTCCAAAGACGAGGCATTTATCTCGGCGAGGGATGATTGTTTTCTGACACCCCCAGTCTTTGTGTGAACCATAACGTTGCACATGACACTTCCACAAATCGGAGGAGGGGGGGGGGAGGATGCATCAAGTGATGCCTGCTGTCGTGTTCACGATGGCTGCACTGGAGTGGGGCACTTGAGTCAACTCTCTCTGGAGTAGTGCTATTGTTGTTGCATTCTTACCCTGGAGTAGTGCTATTGTTGTTGCATTCTTACCCTGGAGTAGTGCTATTGTTGTTGCATTCTTACCCTGGAGTAGTGCTATTGTTGTTGCATTCTTACCCTGGAGTAGTGCTATTGTTGTTGCATTCTTACCCTGGAGTAGTGCTATTGTTGTTGCATTCTTACCCTGGAGTAGTGCTATTGTTGTTGCATTCTTACCCTGGAGTAGTGCTATTGTTGTTGCATTCTTACCCTGGAGTAGTGCTATTGTTGTTGCATTCTTACCCTGGCTACTTCTATGACGGTTTACTAGTGCCAAAACCTAGGGTTACCATTTTCACGTGAAAATGAGTAATTAACAGTGTTAATTACTAATTTTTATTTTGGCCTCGTTTTCAGTAACAGTAGTCGGACTCGAAGAGTCCGCACTGAGAGGCTACAACGTCCGACAAACATCGCTCTCACACTATTTCTGAAATATCTTTTAATAGAAGGCCTTATCGAGCAAGTAATCCGACATGAAGATGCATATCACAGTTTTCTGCAATAGGTTTTTCCTTTACGTTGTTTTGGGTATATTAAAAAAGAAGAATCGACCCCGAAAACTTTCGAATCGAAGCTGTTTGTAGCAGGCGGACTTTTAATCGGCTGTGGTCTCACACTTTCACATATTTCTTTCAATATAATTCCTTATTCGACAAGTTGTCGGGCAGACAGCTTTACTTCATAATTGTGCCCACTACCACACTCATAAATCTGCTCTGTAGTGTATTAGTGAAGGACAATCGATCCGAAAATGTTTGAACCGCGAGAGGAAAAATGGCGGCCGGCCGGACATGTGCTAAAGGTCCGACCACTAGCAGACGGATCTCTTCGGTCGAGACTCTCGAACTTTCACAAACATCTTTCGATAGAATTCGTTATTCAACAAGTTATCGGACAGACAGCTGCATGTCACGGTTCTCTACACTTGCGCTCAGTTCTTATTGTTAATTTGCATCGGATCAATGAACTATGGACCAGAAAAGTTTCGAATCGAGAGATGGTTTGCTGAGGCCGGTGTAACAGTCGCGCATGCGCATTGAGCCTCCACAGTCACGAGGCACATGAACATTAGTAATTAACACGCAAAAATTACTAATTTTTAGTTTTGGCGCTAGTAAGCCGTCAGGAAGTAAAAATTAGCAATTAACATTTGAAAATTAGTAATTCACACTTAAAAATTAGTAATTTTTATGACATATTTGTAATTTTCTCGTGAAAAATAGTAATTTTCACGTGTTAATTACTAATGTTCACGTGTTAATGACTAATTTTCAGTTTTGGCACTAGTGAGCCGTCATACACTTCCCTCTCTGGCCTTCCCACAAGGGTCTGTCCTCGGTCCTGTCCTTTTCGCCCTGTACACCCAACCCCTCTCCCTGGTCATCGAACGCCACGGCTTGAACTACAACTCCTTTGCCGATGACACGCAGCTCCAGAACAGCGCCAAGCCGGAGGACGTTGACCATCTCCTGGGATCCATCTCCAGTTGTTTCACTGACATCAAGAACTGGATGACTGAAAACAAGTTGAAGCTGAACAGTGAGAAGACGGAGGCTCTTCTCGTTGGAACACGACAGAAGATTGCTTCCCTCACTGTGACCGACCTCCAGCTGGATGACGCGACTGTTCCATTCTCCCCTGCTGTCAAGAGCCTTGGCGTCTTTCTCGACTCCACTCTCTCCATGGATGCAGACACACATCTCCTTCATCATCAAGACCTGCTTTTTCCACCTACGACGCATCGCCTCCATCCGTCGCTACCTCACCCACGACGCCTGTGTCAAGCTGGTTGTCTCCCTCATCTTCAGTCGTCTGGACTACTGCAACTCCCTTCTGGCTGGCCTCCCCGCCTCATCCATTCATGGCCTACAACGAGTCCAGAACGCTGCTGCCAGGCTGACGTTGAGGAAGACGAAGCGAGACCACATCACGCCCCTATTTCGCTCCTTGCATTGGCTCCCTGTCAACACCCGAATCTCCTACAAACTGTCCACTCTGGTCTACAAGTGTCTCAACGACTCTGCTCCCGAGTACCTTCAATCCTCCCTGGACCTGTACACCCAGCCCTCCGACCGTCCCCTTCGTTCTGCTGCTGACCCACTCCGCCTTCACATTCATCGCTCGAAACTCGCATCTGCTGGTCAGCGTGCATTTCCCTCCGCGGGCCCCTCCGTCTGGAACTCCCTGTTGAGCTTCGCCAGAGCCCCTCTCTTGACGCGTTCAAGAGTAGGTTGAAGACTCAGTTCTTCCCGTAGCTGGCTGCGACTTTCATGTTCGACGTGATGTGTTGTGCCCTAAAAGACATGCTTGTGCTGTGCTCTGTGAGAGGTGTATTCTTTGTGCTTAATATTATTTTGTTTGGACCTAGCTATTGATGTGTACATTGTTGTTAAACAGTTGTTTGTTGTATGTTTATTAGGGTTTGCTAGTGTGTGATAGGGTTCGTGTCCGTCTGTAGATGTTAGTTTCTTTGTTAGTCCTGTGATCACAACTCTTCGACAAGCGCTTAGAACTGTACCCACAGAATACGCGCTATATAAGCTTCCTATTGATTGATTGATTCCCTTGACCTTTTCGTTACCGGCAGATAAAAGGTTGCTCATTTGGGGACTTTTTTGTGAGACAAATATCGACCTAAGACAAGAAAGAAGCCAAGCAATGCTACCCAAACAAAAATGCATATAACTTTTGCATCTGTTCAACGAAGTACTTCATGTTTGGTGTACATGAACTTGATCTCATGCATATAACTTTTGCATCTGTTCAACGAAGTACTTCATGTTTGGTGTACATGACCTTGATCTCATGCATATAACTTTTGCATCTGTTCAACGAAGTACTTCATGTTTGGTGTACATGACCTTGATCTCATGCATATAACTTTTGCATCTGTTCAACGAAGTACTTCATGTTTGGTGTACATGACCTTGATCTCATGCATATAACTTTTGCATCTGTTCAACGAAGTACTTCATGTTTGGTGTACATGACCTTGATCTCATGCATATAACTTTTGCATCTGTTCAACGAAGTACTTCATGTTTGGTGTACATGACCTTGATCTCATGCATATCACTTTTGCATCTGTTCAACGAAGTACTTCATGTTTGGTGTACATGAACTTGATCTCATGCATATCACTTTTGCATCTGTTCAACGAAGTACTTCATGTTTGGTGTACATGACCTTGATCTCATGCATATAACTTTTGCATCTGTTCAACGAAGTACTTCATGTTTGGTGTACATGACCTTGATCTCATGCATATAACTTTTGCATCTGTTCAACGAAGTACTTCATGTTTGGTGTACATGACCTTGATCTCATGCATATAACTTTTGCATCTGTTCAACGAAGTACTTCATGTTTGGTGTACATGACCTTGATCTCATGCATATAACTTTTGCATCTGTTCAACGAAGTACTTCATGTTTGGTGTACATGACCTTGATCTCATGCATATAACTTTTGCATCTGTTCAACGAAGTACTTCATGTTTGGTGTACATGACCTTGATCTCATGCATATAACTTTTGCATCTGTTCAACGAAGTACTTCATGTTTGGTGTACATGACCTTGATCTCATGCATATAACTTTTGCATCTGTTCAACGAAGTACTTCATGTTTGGTGTACATGACCTTGATCTCATGCATATAACTTTTGCATCTGTTCAACGAAGTACTTCATGTTTGGTGTACATGACCTTGATCTCATGCATATAACTTTTGCATCTGTTCAACGAAGTACTTCATGTTTGGTGTACATGACCTTGATCTCATGCATATAACTTTTGCATCTGTTCAACGAAGTACTTCATGTTTGGTGTACATGACCTTGATCTCATGCATATAACTTTTGCATCTGTTCAACGAAGTACTTCATGTTTGGTGTACATGACCTTGATCTCATGCATATAACTTTTGCATCTGTTCAACGAAGTACTTCATGTTTGGTGTACATGACCTTGATCTCATGCATATCACTTTTGCATCTGTTCAACGAAGTACTTCATGTTTGGTGTACATGAACTTGATCTCATGCATATCACTTTTGCATCTGTTCAACGAAGTACTTCATGTTTGGTGTACATGACCTTGATCTCATGCATATAACTTTTGCATCTGTTCAACGAAGTACTTCATGTTTGGTGTACATGACCTTGATCTCATGCATATAACTTTTGCATCTGTTCAACGAAGTACTTCATGTTTGGTGTACATGACCTTGATCTCATGCATATCACTTTTGCATCTGTTCAACGAAGTACTTCATGTTTGGTGTACATGAACTTGATCTCATGCATATAACTTTTGCATCTGTTCAACGAAGTACTTCATGTTTGGTGTACATGACCTTGATCTCATGCATATAACTTTTGCATCTGTTCAACGAAGTACTTCATGTTTGGTGTACATGACCTTGATCTCATGCATATAACTTTTGCATCTGTTCAACGAAGTACTTCATGTTTGGTGTACATGAACTTGATCTCATGCATATAACTTTTGCATCTGTTCAACGAAGTACTTCATGTTTGGTGTACATGAACTTGATCTCATGCATAATCACATCACAAAGTTTCAAATGGTCTGATTTTCTTGCTCTTTCGACAAAAATATCCAAATTCAGGGATCGACTCAAGAGCATTTGGTTTGACATTGAACTGTAACCACACTCGCCCAATTTAAACCCTTCGTACGTGAACAGCGAGACATTGCATACCAAACTCTTTGCCTGACTATAAAATCCAATGTCATCGAGAAAATAGATACAAAACAAGTCGCGTAAGGCGAAAATACAACATTTAGTCAAGCTGTCGAACTCACAGAATGAAACTGAACGCAATGCAATTTTTCAGCAAGACCGTATACTCGTAGCATCGTCAGTCCACCGCTCGTGGCAAAGGCAGTGAAATTGACAAGAAGAGCGGGGTAGTAGTTGCGCTGAGAAGGATAGCACGCTTTTCTGTACCTCTCTTTGTTTTAACTTTCTGAGCGTGTTTTTAATCCAAACATATCATATCTATATGTTTTTGGAATCAGGAACCGACAAGGAATAAGATGAAAGTGTTTTTAAATTGATTTCGAAAATTTAATTTTGATCATAATTTTTATATTTTTAATTTTCAGAGCTTGTTTTTAATCCAAATATAACATATTTATATGTTTTTGGAATCAGAAAATGATGAACAATAAGATGAACGTAAATTTGGATCGTTTTATAAACAAATTATGTTTTTTACAATTTTCAGATTTTTAATGACCAAAGTCATCAATTAATTTTTAAGCCACCAAGCTGAAATGCAATACCGAAGTCCGGCCTTTGTCAAAAATTGTTTGGCCAAAATTTCAATCAATTTGATTGAAAAATGAGGGTGTGACAGTGCCGTCTCAACTTTTACAAAAAGCCGGATATGACGTCATCAAAGGTATTTATCGGAAAAAAAGAAAAAAACATCCGGGGATATCATTCCCAGGAACTCTCATGTAAAATTTCATAAACATCGGTCCAGTAGTTTGGTCTGAATCGGTCTACACACACACACGCACAGACACACACACACACACACACACATACACCACGACCCTCGTCTCGATTCCCCCTCTATGTTAAAACATTTAGTCAAAACTTGACTGAATGTAAAAATGAACATGGAAAAATCGTTTTGCAAACGATTTGTTTGACATTAAAAGGTAAGATCTGTACCCATCATCCAACAAAACGATCTCTTCCGTTCCTCACCCAAACCAAACCCTTCAATGAAGGCCGCCATTAGAGACATCAGCGGGCCAAACGAAAACATTTCTTTTTGCGGATTCGTTCCGAATGCTGATCCTCTGTTTGTTGACGGTGGATGCGTGACACCGGTTTAATGGACGCTCAGTGCGAGTGTGGGTGCGTGAGTGGGGGGTCAAAGGGAGATCAATCGCTGTGCTCTTGGTGTGAGAGTCATGAGAGAGGAACAGACAACGGAAGTGGGTCCAAATGGGCCGCTTTGCTTCACGGATTGTTGTTAGCGAGGCGAGAGGGGTTGTGCGTAATCAGTAGTTCGTTTGAACTTGGAGCATGAGTATGCTCGAAGAGCAATCTTTTTAGATTTCCTTATTGATCGGCGCATATCGACCGCAACTTCTTCAATTTGGAACCTATATTTTTCATTTTTCCTTGGGTGATTGTTGAAAATGCAGAACAATTGATGTTTAAATCCATGGCATATCAGTAATGCAGAATAAGATGGAATCATGTACCTAATAAAATAAAATTAAATCAACTTAGTTAGTCGTAACTTCATTCTTTTGCGATGATGCGGTGCTTCATTGAGTTGGACACACTGACCATACTTTGACTTCAACGCCAGTCTTGTCAAGATGCTCACAGTGCCTAGGTCTAAATCCACAACAGTGGCCTTCATCGTCAGAATACGAATACGAATGGTTTATTTGCTGAAGGTCATCGGCCTTTAGCAAGGAGGTGGGGGTTGGGGGTCCAAGTTCATCAACTTTTCGAACTATTCGAACCGAACACATTGAGCTACGAATGTTTAGCGCGATTCACGATTTTGGTCAACCATAATCGTTGGTTTCAACGTCAGACAAACCAAGTGTTGGAAAATGTTGCCCTTCAGCTTCCTCTGAACGATTCCCTGCCATGAGGATCAGGACTGGGTGGCCGAGTGGTAACGACTGGGTGGCCGAGTGGTAACGACTGGGTGGCCGAGTGGTAACGCACTTGCGCTCGGAAGCGAGGGGTTGCGAGTTCGACCCTGGGTCAGGGCGTTAGCAATTTTCTCCCCCCTTTCCTAACCTAGGTGGTGCGTTCAAGTGCTAGTCTTTCGGATGAGACGAAAAACCGAGGTCCCTTCGTGTACACTACATTGGGGTGTGCACGTTAAAGATCCCACGATTGACAAAAGGGTCTTTCCTGGCAAAATTGTATAGGCATAGATAAAAATGTCCACCAAAATACCCGTGTGACTTGGAATAATAGGCCGTGAAAAGTAGGATATGCGCCAAAATGGCTGCGATCTGCTGGCCGATGTGAATGCGTGATGTATTGTGTAAAAAAAAAAAATCCATCTCACACGGCATAGATAAATCTCTGCGCCTTGAATATAATTATGTGCGCGATATAAATTGCATAAAATAAAAATTAAAAAAATAAATAAATCCCTGCGCTTGGAACTGTACCCACGGAATACGCGCGATATAAGCCTCATATTAATTGATTGATTGATAAAAGTTGTGCATTTTGTGCATCTTCAAGAAAACAGAAGTAGCTCTGTTCCGAAGTGAGTAAAATGCTGTCTGTGACGTCAGATGATTCTGTCTTTTGTATGTTCAGTGCAAGCGGTTAGACCCAGGTTTGAGTTAATTGACATTTTAGCCAAACGGGCCATGATCTCAGGTTTGCCCGAACAAGACGGAGTTTAAGTTCTGACTTTAGCTAAATGAGGATATTAATCTTAGATTACCCAAAAGAGAAAGCAAATCAATGACACATTCAAAGTCATTTAAAGAGTGATATAGTACGGTCTTCCGGAATCTGAATCTTCGTTGTCGCTATGACCTTTGTCGATAAATAAGTTAAGCCTCCTCGACATTTTCTAAAAAAAAAAGTCAGTTTGCGTTAACGTTTTCCTCCGAAAGGATCGCTTATAAGCTTCTAGCTTGTTGCTGTTTCTGTGAACTTTGTATACATGTCATGATTGTAACCTTTGTTAAAAATAAACTTATGTTTAAACCAAAGGATCGCCTGTTGACAGCGTGACCAAAGTCAGATATCGATCACTTCATATCTACCGATGGAATGCGCGAGTGGCTCGTCCTCGCGTTTTTTGTTTGTTTGTTTGTTTGCTTAACGCCCAGCCGACCACGAAGGGCCATATCAGGGCGGTGCTGCTTTGACATATAACGTGCGCCACACACAAGACAGAAGTCGCAGCACAGGCTTCATGTCTCACCCAGTCACATTATTCTGACACCGGACCAACCAGTCCTAGCACTCACCCCATAATGCCAGACGCCAGGCGGAGCAGCCACTAGATTGCCAATTTTAAAGTCTTAGGTGTGACCCGGCCGGGGTTCGAACCCACGACCTCCCGATCACGGGGCGGACGCCTTACCACTAGGCCAACCGTGCCGGTCGTTCTCGCGTTCCTCGCTTGACTGAGCATAGAACAGCGTTCTTGTCCACAAAGTTCACATTAACGAAAGATGTTGTGCGAAAATATTTACACAATGTGTAATTGACAATGCTTTAAGTTACATTTTGGCTGCTTCTGTCCTTTGAGATTTAACAGCAACTGTGTATGTTGTAAATAAGTATTTTACTCGGCTATTGGTCTACGAAACCACATTTTGAGGGTAAATCTCTCTCTCTCTCTCTCTCTCTCTCTCTCTCTCTCTCTCTCTCTCTCTCTCTCTCTCTCTCCCTCTCTCGCGCTCTCTCTCTCTCTCTCTCTCTCTCTCTCTCTCTTCTCTCTCTCTCTCTCTCTCTCTCTCTCTCTCTCTCTCTCTCTCTCTCTCTCTCTCTCTCTCCGACTCCAAAGACTGTTTGTTCGAACCCTATAACAAGAATCGGAGTGCAGCAGCACTTTATTTGAATAAGAAGTAAGCTTCCTTACATGTCTTCAGCCCTAAATGACATCGCATCTAGCCAGCTTCTCTTTGAGCACAGACTCCCCCCCCCCCCCCCCCCCCCCGCTTCCTCCCTAACCCTGCAGTTTCTCCAGTGTCTCCCTCCACCCTCCTCCATTACGCTTTGTTTCTGCCTGATAGCAAATGAGATCATCACCCTTCGTTACTGTCGTCTTAGCGGGGCGCCATCTGCTCTACCTGGAGGAGATGATTGGTCCAATTAGCCGACCGGTAATGACAGGTCATTACGGGCCACGCTGAGATTTGACCACAACCCGCGTCGCCTACGACACGATCAAAGTGACATGTCTTGACCGCGTACGTGCGCACGTTTTGCGAAAGATGGACATTTAACATCGTGAAACTGCGCGTGTTTTCTCGGTCCAAGAAAGGATTGGGTTTTACCAGAAGTTTATTAATTAGAAGTGGTTAACGACCATTCCATGCAGTCGACGCGCGGTGAGACAATCGTCCGTTGGGCTGTTCCCAAAAGCAGATGTTATCTCAGATAGAATGGGTAATTCTGGGAAATTGTTCACTGGAAGTACTCAATAATTAGTTTGGAAATTAAACTCAAGTAGCAATATTTAATTTCAAGTTTGACCGACATCGTGTTGGCAGTCCAGCTCCGAAATGCATTGATCAATCGCCGAAAGGCCGAAAGGCGCTGACGTTATTTTATAAAAGAATTCCCCTGCCTAAAATTCCAAACGGTTATGGAGATTTTGAAGATTTGTTTCTGGACGATGACGCCCAATGGCCGCTTTATTATATCAAGGGAAGCAAGCAGTTAAAAAAGGGCGTCGAACTGAGAGCCAATGAAGGATGAAAGGAACTTGTAAGAACATATACCTGTGGTTATACCAACTTCGTGGTAACGATCTCATGTTTTGCCTGGGCCAAGCTTTCTCATCCGGCTCTTATAAACTCCACACTGAATACCCCCCCTCCCTTCCAAAGTATTGAAGATGTACCTTTGTAACTTAACACACATGGGGTCAAATTCGTTAAAACAAAAACATAATTTGTATATTACCTTAGAAATGTGCTACATTGCAAAGTCTTCCCTTCTCATTCAAGGGACATAACCACTAGCCAACTTACATAATACCCCGCTTGAATAGCTCTCCGGTGCGAAAGATGAGAAAGATTCACTTCCCTGCGGTCAAACTGTTCTCTGGCTTGTGTTAAAAAAAATAAAAATTAAAACTCGATCGCCTTTCTTTTGTGCACGGTCCATGCTTGGGTACTTTGAACGAACTTTAGGATTATTCTTGCGGCTATCATTGCCGCAGCCCACTGCTCACAGTAAAAATTCCCAATTTTCAAGGCGAAGTGTCCGGACTGAAACGCAACCTCTCACAGAGCTATCCGAACATGCCCGCATTTTCGGCAGATCTCGCAAGGCCACGCAAGTTAACGCACATTTATCGCGCGACTTGGCGGCGCTGACCGATAGGGCAAGTCGCCTATTGTTGGGTAAAATCTATCGAATTTCACCACAAATTGTCTTCACCTGCAAGAAAGTGCCATGCTTTTCTCCCTCAAATAAGTGTACCTCTGTAATTTGACGGGGTAGCACCATTTCAGTCTAGGGGATTGTATCGAATGCGAAAGCTGGTCCCAGGCGAAACCTGAGATCGATGCACAGTCTTGGAGGAAGCAAGCGGACCGTGGACACACTGGACTGTCCTTCACCCTCAAGCAACGTTCTTCGGTGGATCTCTGTAGCTTCCTTGCAGAAACAAATAACGAAAGGAGTCGACTACAGGAACAATCGAGTTAAGTTGTGGGCTTGCTTGCTGGAATACCGTATTAGATCATATAATTATACACTCACAGGTGTTTGATGATCTGCTTGTCATACACTGCAAATTTTGTTTTTACAACAAAACCAAAACGTGAATTATTTTTAGTTGCTATTGGTTACAAGTTCAGTTTGGTTTTCCTTCTGTATAACTGTTTTGCGTTGCTTACTTCTACGTATCTTCTACCTTTTCCTTCTCAGCATACTGATCGACCTTTTTTCTCTCTTATCCGAGAATCTTGTCGTCTCCTTTGCGTCAATAAGTTTATTTTGGATTCACAATTATCCGAAAGCGACGTCAGTCCCTAATTCATCCGTTCCTGTTCAGACCACGTCTCCCTCCCCGCCTTTGATCTCAGCGCCATCTTGTGACGTAGATCAAGAGGAGACAAGGGAAGTAATTAGCTCGCATCGTCCGGAGCTGGCGTGTTGTGTTGGATTAGCTGGGACCGAGGGAACATTTAGCTGTCAGCGGTTGTCCCCTCCCATATCCCCCGCGCTAGCCACACCGTCTTGGCTGGCTCTTGTCCCTATCTCTCACTGCTCGTGAGTAACTTAACAAAACAACAACAACAACAACAACTACAACTACAACAATAGCAAACATTTTGGCTCGGATCTTGTCGTAACTAAACAAAAAACAATGCCTTGGAGCTGTCTTCATGTGTGTCCAACGACAATGCTTGTGGTCACAACTTGATGTCTTGGAGCTGTCTTCATGTGTGTCCAAAGACAGTGCTTGTGGTCACAACAAGGGTCAACCAGACAAGGACGGAACAACTCTAGGTGCCGACTCAGAGACGGTATCCATATCCCAACCCCGTGTTACCAAAGTGGCACGTAAAATAAATCGGTTCTTCTGCCATAAGCGCAGGTGGCCGATCATACCTAAACACGCTCACACTTGGGTAGTGCGACTCGCGTTGCTGCTAGCTTTTCACTGGGAGGAAGCGATTCAAATTGTCCAGCATTGGAATGATAAAGTAATGGAAATGAAAAACCTGAACGTCTCCAAGACCTGAAACACACTCTGTTGACAAATTGATTAATTTCATTTTCATTACTTTATTGTTCCATCGTTGGGAAATTCGGGTCGCTTATCCAGCAGAAAGCTGACAGCAACAGAGTCGCGCTACCCAGGCGTTTGCGTAGGAAGGTGTAATCTACCATAATTATGCACTTCTAACTGATTGACCGAGGTCTTTTACTTGCCACAGCGGTGATACTGTCTCTGAATCTGCACATGATAATTTTATACTGTAGAACTGGTTCACTATACAAGACAGAACTACAGACCAAACTATAATTTTTTAACGTTAGTATGACATAGATGAACATGACTTATCCTCTCTTATAACCCCTACCGTCTCCCCTTTTCTTTGTACATTTAGTCAAGTTATGACTAAATGTTATGTGTGTCTGTTTGTGTGTGTGTAGGCTTATGTGTAGAGCATTTCCGAGGAAACTAGAAAACCGATTTTTATTAAACTTCACATGAGATATCCTGAGTATGATATCCCCAGACCTCTTTTTCATTTTTACGAGAAATGTATTTGATGACGTCATATCCGGCTTTTTGTGAAAGTTGAGGCGGCACTGTCACACCCTCAGCTTTTGATCAAATCGCTTGCAATTTTGGTTAAGCAATCTTCGACAAAGGCCGGACTTTGGTATTGCATTTCAGCTTGGAACTTAACAAGTAATTAATTAGTTTGGTCATCAAAAATCTGAAAATTGTAATTAACATTATTTTTTATAAAACGATCCAAAAATAATTTTATTTTATTCTTCATCATTTTCTGATTCCCCAAAAATATAAAATATGTTGTATTCGAATGAAAAGCAAGCTCACAAAAAAAAATTACTATTAAAATTAAATTTCCGAAATCGATTTTAAAATAACAATTGTATCTTATTTCTTGACAGTTCCTGATTCCAACGACATATATATATATATATATGTTATGTTCGAATTAAAGACAAGCTCAGAAAGTTAAAAAGAATAGAGATACAGAAAAATGTGTTATCCTGCTCAGCCCAACCACTACCGCGCTATACTAGTTTGTCGATTTCACTGCCTTTTCCACAGACTGTCGATGCTATACGGTCTTGTTGAGAGAAAAAAATGCAGTGCGTTCAGTTTCATTCTGTGATTTCGACAGCTTGGCTAAATGTAGTAATTTCTCTTCACGCGACTTGATACATTTAGTACTAACCCGCTTCGCCGGTACCGGCTTCGCCGGGAAGAAGTAGAGCCGAATACCAGGCTGCGCCTGGGCCCCGGCTTTGCCAGGTGTACGCCGGCTTCGCCGGCGCACGAAGGAAAGGAGATAAACGCGCAAAACACTGGAGACCTTCTAAAAATAGTAACGTGCAGTAACGTAGTAACGGGAATATGGATTGACGCCACACGGAGGAAGGGAGATAATCGCGGCTGAAAACACTGGAGAAGATAAGGAAGAGTTACTGGTAGTGGATCCCGACAACAAAAAAACAACAACAACAAAAAATCGGTTCAGCGCGCACAGCGTTGCGCGCTGAGAGCACGTGTTGAAATATCTCATCGATGAGGTTGTGTCCGGGGTGTAGCTGAATACGGTGTCCAAATTTGAAAAAGATCCACCGAGAACTTTGGCCGTGCATCGCGAACAGACAGACAGACAGACAGACACTAGTCGTATATATATATATATATATAAATAGAAGTTTTGACTAAATGTTTTGACATAGACTGGGAATCGAGACGAGGGTGGTGGTGTATGTGTGTGTGTGTGTGTGTGTGTGTGTGTGTGTGTGTGTGTGTGTGTATGTGTGAGCGTGTACCACGATTCCGAGAAAACTACTGGATAGATCTTCATGAAACTGCACATGAGAGTTCCTGGGTATGATATCCCCAGACCTTTTTTACATTTAGTCAAGTTTTGACTAAATGCTTTAACATAGAGGGGGGAATCGAGACGAGGGTCGTGGTGTATGTGTGTGTGTGTGTGTGTGTGTGTGTGTGTGTGTGTGTGTGTGTGTGTGTGTCTGTCTGTCTGTGTGTGTGTGTGTAGAGCGATTCAGACTAAACTACTGGGCCGATCTTTATGAAATTTGACATGAGAGTTCCTGGCTATGATATCCCCGGACGTTTTTTTCTTTTTTTCGATAAATACCTTTGATGACGTCATATCCGGCTTTTTGTAAAAGTTGAGGCGGCACTGTCACACCCTCATTTTTCAATTAAATTGATTGAAATTTTGGCAAAGCAATCTTCGACAAAGGCCGGGGTTTGATATTGCATTTCAGCTT
This sequence comes from Littorina saxatilis, assembly GCF_037325665.1. NCBI lineage: Eukaryota > Metazoa > Mollusca > Gastropoda > Littorinimorpha > Littorinidae > Littorina > Littorina saxatilis. The sequence continues at coordinate 57,329,863 of NC_090248.1, read as the reverse complement.
GGTGGCTTAAAAACTAATGAGTGAGTTTGGTCATTAAAAATCGGAAACTTGTAATTAAAATTATTTTTTTATTAAACGATCCAAAAACAAATTTCATCTTAATCTTCGTCATTTTCTGATTCCAAAAACATATACATATGTTATATTTGGATTAAAAACAAGCTCTGAAAATTAAAAATATAAAAATTATGATTAAAATTAAATTTCCGAAATCGATTTAAAAACTATTTCATCTTATTCCTTGTCGGTTCCTGATTCCAAAAACATATAGATATGATATGTTTGGATTAAAAACACGCTCAGAAAGTTAAAACGAAGAGAGGTACAGTAAAGCGTGCTAAGAAGCACAGCGCAACCGCTGCCGCGCCAAACAGGCTCGTCACTTTCACTGCCTTTTGCACTAGCGGCGGACTACGCTCAGTTTCATTCTGTGAGTTCGACTGAGCTTGACTAAATGTTGCATTTTCGCCTTTCGCGACTTGTTTCTTCTTTTTTTCGATGAATATCTTTGATGACGTCATATCCGACTTTTTGTGAAAGTTGAGGCCGCACTGTCACGCCCTCATTTTTCAATTGAAATTGATTGACATTTTGGTCAAGCAATTTTCAACGAAGTCCGGACAATTGGATTGCATTTTTGCTTGGAAGCTTAAAAATTAGTTAATTAGTTTGCTCATTAAATTTGTCTTTTAAATCGAGTTTTCCGTTACAGATTATAACATGATCGCATTGTATTCTTCATCTTCTCCTGAATTCAAAAATATATAGATATGTCATGTTTACTCTAAAAATGTGCTCAGAATGGAAGAAAATAGGTTCAGTAAGTACTACGGTCGCATGCTTCGCGGAGACGAGCGTGGCCTGCCCCGGTCTTCGGGTTAGCCGAGACTGTCTGAAGTCTAGTCTCGGCAATCACTGTTTTCTTCGTTATTGATCTTTTTTGGTTGATAACGACTGACTAAATGTTTTTATATCGCTTCACGCGACTTGTTTTTGTTGCTACAGACTACCTGAGAAAAGTATTTATTCCCCCCTCTGCTTCTTTACCTCTGTAAACTTGTAGGGGTAGTTATTTTTCGATAATGACCCAGCAACCAAACAAATAACGACCCAGCAACAGCCTGAATCCTCGATAGTGCAATGGGTTGAGAAGTTGTTCAGTTTCGGTACTACTTTTGCGACTGAAAAGTTCCGAACGCTCTAACGTACGAAGTATACATCTCTGGAGCAAACAATACAAACATACCGCATTTAAATTAACAACTACAGGCCTGAACACATGAATCTTCATATAAAATCCATGAGTTCGGTTGTTTTCTGAATCTAGATTTGCCGTGCTCAAACGTTCATCACAAGCAATTTCCCGCAAGGCAAGTAACTCATACTTTGTCTAGCGACAAGAGTAGTTCCCCTTCTTTTCACTCAGTTTCTTCGTCAACAGACTGCAATCCGACGGTCAGTTTTCAACAATATTTCATTTAATAAACAGATCACACGCAACCAAATGCACACATCTCATCAATTTAAACAACATAAAGCGGTTTCATACAGTATTTTCCCCAGAAAACTGAACTTCATACAGTTTTTAACGTTGGAACACGGGTGCAAAAGTTCGTCTGCTAGTCCCATTTGACGAAAGAACATTATCCTAACTTAGCGATACCAAAACATATACAGAACACACAATATCTGCCTTTGCCGCCACAGCAGAATAACAGCATATCTGTGTACTTGATTTTAGTCCAAAATAGGAAAACTGACAAGAAGTGTTAACAGAATGGAATGATTTGAACGGAACTATACAACCGCGCATTAATCGATCGCCTGCGCAGGTTGACTGGTTGAGTGAATAGGATTCGATCAAACTTTCGCAAAAAAACTCCTCTTTTCTTTGAATAACTGAAGAAAGGAGGAATAAAGAGGTTACACACCTCGTCTCAGTGATTATAAAAAATAATGGTCTCAGTTCGCGGTCATGAAAAAGCTCGCTAAAGCTCGCATTTTTCATGATCCGCTAACTTCGACCATTATTTTTGATAATCACTGAGACTCGGCATGTAACCTCTACTTATTACACCCCCGGTATAGGGGTGTGTATAGGATTCGGTCGATGTGTTTGTTTGTTTGTTTGTTTGTTTGTGTGTGTGTTTGTGTTCGCATATAGATCTCAAGAATGAACGGACCGATCGTCACCAAACTTGGTGAACAGGTTCTATACATTCCTGAGACGGTCCTTACAAAACTTGGGACCAGTCAAACACACGGTTAGGGAGTTATTGGTGGATTAAGATTCTACAAGGACTTATAGAGGGACATATTAATGGTCAAAGGGAAATAACCTTCTCAGTTGCTGGCAGTGAGAATGGTAAGGACGGGGGTGTTTTTCCTACCTCGGAGGAATTTCTTGTTTTGAACGTTAACGTGACAGGAAGAAAAGGACAAGCCCTCCTACTTCCCCCTCTCCCCCAACACCATCTTCTCGCCACGCTCATCCTTGGCTATCGCCCGCTCATTATAAAGTCAAAGGAGTCAACGAATCTTTGGCCTTTGACTGCTGTCTGCATCTCTGTCAAAAGAGGGTCACAGCCAGTGTCAACCAACTGTCTTTCCCTTTACACAACATGTTTGCGAGTAGAGGCTGTATTTCGAGGATTTGCCGAGTGGCTCACGTCAAAGTATATATACATGCACAGGTCTTTGCTCTTCGCTATTCTAAGACATGACCTTTTGTAGAATATATCACAAACATATCTGACCCTTTCTTGAACCGTATTACGCAACGGGTCAGAAAGTGCGTAATCTCGAAACCCTTTTTGTGAAGTGCAATCATTCAAAGATCTGCTGATCTGCACGTCGTCGGTAAATGTTAAAGGCACAGTCCCTTCCGTCATAACGGTTCGGCTGACCATCTCACATCTAGCCAGACTTTTGCACGAGATAACATTTTCCAACAGATCAAAGACAACATCCTGGGTTCTTTGTGTGCAGAATGAGAATAGCTATTGTTTTATGAATTGATTTCCTAATGTACACTTGAGGAGTTTTGCGAAAGTACATCATTAAAACCTTCCCATTCGGCGCAAAAACCATCGGTGCTGTTGATTCTTGGTATGTGTCCTCGTGGAGAGATTGACTTATACCACGGAAAAGCCTGACCAGATGTCAGACGGTGAGACGAATTGTTTATACGGGAAGAGCTGTGCCTGTGGTTCAAACAATATCATTCAAAATACATAATATGAAACAATTTATAATAAGCAACTGGGTCACGAACACAAGTTAAAGCCTTTTAGGCGAGCACAAGGACTGGACCTGTAAGAAGTCAGTCTCTTACCGGGTAGTGTTCTGCAAAAGAGTACAAAATGTGAAATAGACCCCCAGATTCGGCAGTGCCGTGACAAAGCCTGGCTAGATCGAAGACGGTGATATGGTGAGCCGAATCTTTTACACGGGAAGGACTGCACCTTTAATTTAGGTAGCTGGGTCTCAGACTGGGGACATTTCTACAGAAGAGGGCAAAAGGGATCTAATGGACACTGATCTCTCAGACCCAGACTCCGCAGTGAGTGCCATGAAAAAGCCTGGCTAGATCGGAGATGGGGAGCGGAATCTTGTACACGGTAAAAACTGTGTCTTTAACAAGTCGGGTCTCCAACGGGGTAGTTTTCCGGAGAAGAGTACACAAAAGTGAAACTGACCCCACTCTCACAGACTCAAACTCCGCAGGGCCTTGACATAGCCTGGCCCGATCTGAGATGGGGAGATGGGGAGCCGAATCTTTTACACGGTAAAGACTGTGAAGAGTACACAAAAGTGAAATAGACCCCACTCTCACAGACGCCGACTCCGCAGTGCCAGCAGAGGAAGGGGAACGATTCTCTCGCCAGGAGTCCACCGGAAGCCCCTTGAAACCCAGTTGACCTTTTGCCCATTTACCTCCCCTTGTTCTGTGTGCGTTCAGCCGGCAAGCGAGCGAGACGCGCCAGACTCTGAGCTGACGACATGTGACAAAAATAACTCCTTGTCTTCTCGCTCCACTGCACACGACAAGGAGGAAGAAAATCCGGAGCAAAAAAATCGGAGCAAGTCAGATGGAAAAATGAGATATTGTGAAATGTCTCCTTCGATCGATAAAGTTGTTGAAGAAATGGAAAAAAGATTTGATTTTCTTGTTTTCTTTCTGACACGATTTTCTTGTTTTCTTTCTAACACTGGAAACTTACTGAAGGATTTCGTTTTCTCTCCCGTAGGCTACACTTATTAATTTGTAAAAGGCCATTCCATAGTTGAATTTGTAAAAACAAGTAATAATAATTGGGGGTGGGCGGTCTGTTTGAACGTCAACTGTACACTTGAGATTGTTCGTTGTGTGTATGCGTGTGTGTGAGGGTGGGTGGGAGGTGGGGTGCTTTTGCTGATTTTTTTCCCTCAATTATTTTTGCAGTTTGTCACTCGCGGGGCAGTTTCACGCGTGAAGAAAAGAACTTGGGGTTAAGATGTGGGACATCGAGTAACGAAGTGCTCTGAAAACTGAAGTAAAGGTCCAACACTGCTAATGTTGCGAAATCCTGATCAAAAACAAGACGCTTTAATCCATGGAACATTCAATAAATGGCCACTACAACCTTTGACAGTACCTGATGGCCACTGCAACCTTTGACAGTACCTGATGGCCACTACAACCTTTGACAGTACCTGATGGCCACTACAACCTTTGACAGTACCTGATGGCCACTGCAACCTTTGACAGTACCTCGAACTGTCCGAGCAGTTAACGAACGTATAGATGATATGAGGAAGACACAATTAACACTTTGCTTAGGTGTTGCTTCTTCTCAACAGCTAACTACATTTTGATTGGGAAACGTTCCACAAATCAACCCCTTTGTCTGTTTGTTGTTTGTTTGTCTTTTTGTTTGATTATTTGTTTTTTCGTTTCTTTCTTTTTGATTGGGTGTGTGTGCGTGTGTGTGTGTGTGTGTGTGTGTGTGTGTGTGTGTGTGTGTGTGTGTGTGTGTGTGTGTGTGTGTGTGTGTGTGTGTGTGTGTGTGTGTGTGTGTGTGTGTGTTTTGTTTCTGTTGATGTTTTTGTGCGTTGTATTTTATATTATCTTATTTTTTGAGGGGGAGCGGGTGGTATGGCAACCGAGAAGTGTAATTATGAGGCATTGTGTTTTTGGTTTTAATGTGGAATAAGGAAGTGAGCGAGTTTCAGATACCATACAAATGACAGGCACTCCACAGCGAAACAAATGGCTTCCAACATAAACATGGCTTCCACATTCTCTTTGCAAGAACGACTGAGAAGGGATTTTTTTCCACTGAAATAAAAAGACTATTTCTGTATTGGCAAATGAATTAATGCAATAATACATCAATGAATAAATCAATGAATAAATCAATGAATAAATCCATCGTTAAACCAATCAATCAATGGATGTAGGCATTACACTTAAAATATTTTCCTTCCTATGGTTATGTTTGGTCATAGTATGTTTGTTTATGTTTGGTCGTTATCTTTGCCTGTGCGTGTATTGTATGTTTGGTTGTTTTCTTTGCCTGTGCATGTATAGTTTGTTGGTTATGTTTGGTCGGTTTCTTTGCTTGTGCGTGTATAGTATGCTTGGTCGATGTATGTATTGTAAAGCGCTAAGAGTAGACATTTTTCTAGAATAGCGCTATAAAAGTTTGCATTATTATTATTATTATTAAAATATCTTCCTTCCTATCTGAACAAAGAAATGACGTAAAGCACACAGATCTACATTCTAGGTTTGTAAGCTACAATGTTAAAATCGTACGTCCTCTTGGACGCGCCTGCATAACACTCAGCCTGTCTGGGTTCTGTGGTCAATGGCAATCATTTGCTGACTTACTTTCACAAATTGGCAATGTCGTCAAATAATTCAACAGCAAACATCTCTCTCTCTGTCTGTTGAGCATGAAAGTCGCTTTTTCGTGTCAATGCTAAGAAGGCTATTCTCTCTGGTGCCAGGAGGCTGGTTCCGCGTTACTCTCACTTTCTCTCGGTGCACATGACGTATGCATTTAGAGCGCTAACGTCCCTTTGTTTCTCAAACCCTGTCTGCAAACAAAGAAGCCAGGCCTGATTGTTGGTATGTGTTCAAGTGGAAATATTCGCCCCATTCACTCTGCCACAGGTGGTTGTTGTACTAGTTCGTGCGAACTTTAAATTTTTTAAACTCGGTGCAGCACTTTTCAGTCTCTCAGTTCAATCAAGCATTGCATTATAGGGAACATTGGGATAAGTAGGCATAACATACTAGTGTTTATGTTAGTGTATCCGGCTTCCTCTTATTATCGGATAGGTAAATACTGGTGTTAAAGGAAGGAGTTGTCAGCACACATCATCAACTTCACCTGGGGTTTTCCGCAGACAATCTGCAGGACAAGTCCAAAACGTCAAACAAAGTCACACGGAGCGTGTTCATACGAATATGATGCTACTGTGTCTGAATGTCTGTTTAGCTGCATACAAAGTTGCTGTTTTTTAAATCCGACCCCCCCCCCCCCCCCCCCCTCCCAAAAAAAAAAAACAATCCCACCCTCTTAACTTATAAACTAAACGTGGCAAAAATACATCTTAACATAAACCGAAAAATGGCAAACACACATCAGAACTGAATGGAGTTTGAGGAACACACACAAAAACAGCAATAAATGTCTTTTCTTACATCAGAGAAGTTTCCCGTAAATGCCCAGAAAGCAATTGACGAGCAAAATAACCCCGATTTCTTTGCTGTAGTATATATAGTTATTAATGCAAAAGTAATACGATGACTGCAATGTCTTTTTAGCCGGCCGTTTAGGTCTGCAGTGTACACACTGCGCAAGCGCAGAGAGCAGTAAAAGTGTAATTAGGCACGATTTAGCGAATGTCTTCCTGGTGAAACATTGTTGTGTCAAAGGCATAGTCCCTACCGTCTAAACTACTAGGCTCACCCTCTCAAATCTGTTCAGGATTTCACATGAAATAAGCTTCCGTGAAGAGTTGAAATAATTTTGTGAAATTAAGTAGAAGTGCATTGCCAAGGCACTGCATACCCCCCGCGAAGGACAAATCGCCTCTCTCTCTCTCTCTCTCTCTCTCTCTCTCTCTCTCTCTCTCTCTCTCTCTCTCTCTCTCTCTCTCTCTCTCTCTCTCTCTCTCTCTCTCTCTCTCTCTCTCTCTTTCTCTCTCTCTCTAATAATAATAATAATGTTCCACTCATGGCTGTTTAAGATTTTAAATCATCCAAAATATTTCCAATCCCGCGCTCGCAGCAGTGTTGATTTGCTGTATGTGTCCAAGTGGTGGTATGGCTGTATGTGTCCAAGTGGTGGTATGGCTGTATGTGTCCAAGTGGTGGTATGGCTGTATGTGTCCAAGTGGCGGTATGGCTGTATGTGTCCAAGTGGTGGTATGGCTGTATGTGTCCAAGTGGTGGTATGGCTGTATGTGTCCAAGTGGTGGTATGGCTGTATGTGTCCAAGTGGTGGTATGGCTGTATGTGTCCAAGTGGTGGTATGGCTGTATGTGTCCAAGTGGCGGTATGGCTGTATGTGTCCAAGTGGTGGTATGGCTGTATGTGTCCAAGTGGTGGTATGGCTGTATGTGTCCAAGTGGCGGTATGGCTGTATGTGTCCAAGTGGTGGTATGGCTGTATGTGTCCAAGTGGCGGTATGGCTGTATGTGTCCAAGTGGCGGTATGGCTGTATGTGTCCAAGTGGTGGTATGGCTGTATGTGTCCAAGTGGTGGTATGGCTGTATGTGTCCAAGTGGCGGTATGGCTGTATGTGTCCAAGTGGTGGTATGGCTGTATGTGTCCAAGTGGTGGTATGGCTGTATGTGTCCAAGTGGTGGTATGGCTGTATGTGTCCAAGTGGTGGTATGGCTGTATGTGTCCAAGTGGTGGTATGGCTGTATGTGTCCAAGTGGTGGTATGGCTGTATGTGTCCAAGTGGTGGTATGGCTGTATGTGTCCAAGTGGTGGTATGGCTGTATGTGTCCAAGTGGTGGTATGGCTGTATGTGTCCAAGTGGTGGTATGGCTGTATGTGTCCAAGTGGTGGTATGGCTGTATGTGTCCAAGTGGTGGTATGGCTGTATGTGTCCAAGTGGTG
>NC_090248.1:57292848-57321541 GCF_037325665.1 Littorina saxatilis | reverse complement strand
TGTGTCCAAGTGGCGGTATGGCTGTATGTGTCCAAGTGATGGTATGGCTGTATGTGTCCAAGTGATGGTATGGCCTTGTCGCACGTGTAAGCCCGGACAATCCTCAGGTGGTGAGACAAATCGTTTACACAGGAAGGACTCATTTGCTTTAACTAAAGTTGGGTGTAAGTTGGTCATGTGAACAGCACTTAAGAATAAGAGGGCACAGTGCGTGGAGAGACAGAAACATGAGCTGAGCGTGTTTTCCTGTACCCACCCCCCTCCCCCCCTCCCCCCCCCCCCCCCCCTACTCCAATATGAACGTTTTCTTTTTGCCTCCGACTTGCTCGCCACTGGCAGTTGCCTCCCCTTGGCATTCATTTGTCTTGATGGAGACAGGCAGAAGGAACCCGCATGCTTCTCGCTGAGTGAATGTTCCTTCCTCGGCAATAGCTCATTCCTACCTGGTTCCTGCAAGGTATTAGAGGTTACCTTCGTTCCATCATATCTTCTTCTTCTTTTTCTTCTGCGTTCATGGGCTGAAACTCTCACGTACATTCGTGGGTTTGGTGTTTTTTCACAAGTGGGTTTGGGTTTTTTTCATTCGTGGGTTCAGTTTGGTTTTTTTTCATTCGTGGGTTTGGGTTTTTTTCATTCGTGGGTTTGGGTTTTTTTCATTCGTGGGTTTGGGTTTTTTCATTCGTGGTTTTTTTTTTCATTCGTGGGTTTTTACGTGCATCCCCGTTTTTACCCCGCCATTAAGGCTGCCATACGCCGCTTTCGGGGAATGCATGCTTGGTATTAGAGGCTACCTTTGTTCCATCATATAAAAACAATGGCTTCAAGGTATTAGAGGGTAACCTTGGTTCCATCATATAAAAACAATGGCTTCAAGGTATTAGAGGCTACCTTGGTTCCATCATATAAAATCAATGGCTTCAAGGTATTAGAGGCTACCTTGGTTCCATCATATAAAAACAATGGCTTCAAGGTATTAGAGGCTACCTTGGTTCCATCATATAAAAACAATGGCTTCAAGGTATTAGAGGCTACCTTGGTTCCATCATATAAAAACAATGGCTTCAAGGTATTAGAGGCTACCTTGGTTCCATCATATAAAAACAATGGCTTCATGGTATTAGAGGCTGCCTTGGTTCCATCATATAAAAACAATGGCTTCAAGGTATTAGAGGCTACCTTGGTTCCATCATATAAAAACAATGGCTTCAAGGTATTAGAGGCTACCTTGGTTCCATCATATAAAAACAATGGCTTCAAGGTATTAGAGGCTGCCTTGGTTCCATCATATAAACACAATGGCTTCAAGGTATTAGAGGCTGCCTTGGTTCCATCATATAAAAACAATGGCTTCAAGGTATTAGAGGCTACCGTGGTTCCATCATATAAAAACAATGGCTTCAAGGTAATAGAGGCTACCTTGGTTCCATCATTATCAACTAAGTGACACATGATGGACGTAATGCACGTGCTGGTGAAGTGTATTAGTGGGTTTACATCTATATATGTCAGCTCTAATCATTCAACCATGGCGAAAAAATGTCGGACAGGTTATGAGAAACAAGGGAAGTAATCACTCTGAATAAATGCGACATGTGCAATGGAGTAAATGAGAGTTATGAGGATCCAATGTCCTGGCACCTGCGACAATAACAAGAATTGACATGAACAAGCGACTTTCGTCCTCATTTGTTTAAGAGTATGAACAGGGAAAATACTGCTTTGTTTCTTCTTGTTTTGCTTGCAATAACAGAAGGAGTAAGTATCCTATACCACAACTTCCACATATTGTAGGTCAGTTTTAAAATGGTTCATGACAATAACATTTATCAGCAGTTTGTTGTCGTGAATCCATTTCCATGCTTACTTTCTTCATTCTATGCAAGGGATGTCACCCTCACAAAACAGCAACAAATGACGACAACTGACGTTTGTACTGCAATATAGTAATACTAGAATGAATACCCGCTTCGCCGGGTACCCGGCTTCGCCGGGAAGAAGTAGAGCCGAATGATACCCGGCTTCGCCGGAAAGAAGTAGAGCCGAATACCTTCGCCGGGAAGAAGTAGGGGAATACCCGGCTTCGCCGGGATGAAAACGTTGTGGACAGTGACCTTCTAAACATAGTAACGGGAATATCCGGCTTCGCCGGGATGAAAGCGTTGTGGACAGTGACCTTCTAAAAATAGTAACGGGAATATGGATTGACGCCACACGAAGGAAGGGAGATAAACGCAAAACACTGGAGAAGATAACTGGGAATGGATCTGGGAAGATGAACAGAAAAACCAAAATCGGTTCAGCGCTGCGCGCTGAGAGCACGTGTTGAAAATTCTCCTCGACCAGTTTGTGTCCGGGGTCTACCTGAATATGCCCACCAAATTTGAAGCAGATCCATCGAGAACTTTGGCCGTGCATCGCGAACACACACACACACACACACACACACACACACACACACACACACACACACACACACACACACACACACACACACACACACACAAGTCGTATATATATATTTAGAAACCATGATTGCAATTCTTTGTAAACTAATCACGTATCACGTGCAATTAATGTCTCCCTCAAGCAAGCATTCAGCACACATATTCTCTTCGCGTTCTGCACGAAATCCAAAGATAGAAAACGAGACGACGGGCGCAGTGGCGTGGTGGTTAGACGTCGGCCTTCAAATTGGGAGGTCGTGAGTTCGAAACCTGGTCGCTGCCGCCTGGTGGGGTAAGAGTGGAGATTTTTCCGATCTCCCAGGTCAACTTATGTGCAGACCTGCTAGGGACTTAACCCCCTTCGTGTGTACACTCAAGCACAAGACCAAGTGCGCACGGAAAAGATCCTGTAATCCATGTCAGAGTTCGGTGGGTTATAGAGACACGAAAATACCCAGCGTGCCTACCCCGAAATCGGCGTATGCTGTCTGAATGGCGGGGTAAAAACGGTCATACACGTAAAAATCCACTCGTGCTAAAAGCATGAGTGAACGTGCGAGTCTAAGCCCGTGAGCGAAGAAGAAGAAAATGATACATGGAATGACAAACGAAGCACGGCCAGGAATGATGACAACTGTATACTATCATCATTATAAACCATATAACATTAGCTACCCCACACTGTAAAGCCTGTCCTTAGTTGGGCAAAGTCGACTACGCCAAATATACTTCGCGAACCTGGCCGCCCAGAGCCTTAGCACTGAGGTTTGGGTCAAAAGACTTCGCGAAGCTGGCCGCCCAGAGCCTTAGCACTGAGGTTTGGGTCAAAGGACTTCGCGAAGCTGGCCGCCCAGAGCCTTAGCACTGAGGTTTTGGTCAAAAGACTTCGCGAAGCTGGCCGCCCAGAGCCTTAGCACTGAGGTTTGGGTCAAAAGACTTCGCGAAGCTGCCCGCCCAGAGCCTTAGCACTGAGGTTTGGGTCAAAAGACTTCGCGAAGCTGCCCGCCCAGAGCCTTAGCACTGAGGTTTGGGTCAAAGGACTTCGCGAAGCTGGCCGCCCAGAGCCTTAGCACTGAGGTTTTGGTCAAAAGACTTCGCGAAGCTGGCCGCCCAGAGCTTTAGCACTGAGGTTTTGGTCAAAAGACTTCGCGAAGCTGGCCGCCCAGAGCCTTAGCACTGAGGTTTGGATCAAAAGACTTAGCGAAGCTGGCCGCCCAGAGCCTTAGCACTGAGGTTGGGATCAAAAGACTTAGCGAAGCTGGCCGCCCAGAGCCTTAGCACTGAGGTTGGGATCAAAAGACTTAGCGAAGCTGGCCGCCCAGAGCCTTAGCACTGAGGTTTGGGTCAAACGACTTCGCGAAGCTGCCCGCCCAGAGCCTTAGCACTGAGGTTTGGGTCAAAAGACTTCGCGAAGCTGGCCGCCCAGAGCCTTAGCACTGAGGTTTGGGTCAAAAGACTTCGCGAAGCTGCCCGCCCAGAGCCTTAGCACTGAGGTTTGGGTCAAAAGACTTCGCGAACCTGGCCGCCCAGAGCCTTAGCACTGAGGTTTGGATCAAAAGACTTCGCGAACCTGGCCGCCCAGAGCCTTAGCACTGAGGTTTGGGTCAAAAGACTTCGCCAAGCTGGCCGCCCAGAGCCTTAGCACTGAGGTTTGGGTCAAAAGACTTCGCGAAGCTGCCCGCCCAGAGCCTTAGCACTGAGGTTTGGGTCAAAAGACTTCGCGAAGCTGCCCGCCCAGAGCCTTAGCACTGCGGTTTGGGTCAAAAGACTTCGCGAAGCTGGACGCCCAGAGCCTTAGCACTGAGGTTTGGGTCAAAAGACTTCGCGAAGCTGGACGCCCAGAGCCTTAGCACTGAGGTTTTGGTCAAAAGACTTCGCGAACCTGGCCGCCCAGTGCCTTAGCACTGAGGTTTGGGTCAAAAGACTTCGCGAAGCTGGCCGCCCAGAGCCTTAGCACTGAGGTTTTGGTCAAAAGACTTCGCGAAGCTGGCCGCCCAGAGCCTTAGCACTGAGGTTTTGGTCAAAAGATGTCGACTTCGGGCTCCACTAAGGACCGCATAAGAAAACAAGTCGCGTAAGGCGAAAATACAATATTTAGTCAAGTAGCTGTCGAACTCACAGAATGAAACTGAACGCAATGCCATTTTTCAGCAAGACGGTATACTCGTAGCATCGTCAGTCCACCGCTCATGGCAAAGGCAGTGAAATTGACAAGAAGAGCGGGGTAGTAGTTGCGCTAAGAAGGATAGCACGCGTTTCTGTACCTCTCTTTGTTTTAACTTTCTGAGCGTGTTTTTAATCCAAACATATCATATTTATATGTTTTTGGAATCAGGAACCGACAAGGAATAAGATGAAAGTGTTTTTAAATTGATTTCGACAATTTAATTTTGATAATAATTTTTATATATTTAATTTTCAGAGCTTGTTTTTAATCCGAATATAAGATATTTATATGTTTTTGGAATCAGCAAATGATGGAGAATAAGATAAACGTAAACGTTTTATAAATTTTTATTTTTTTTTTACAATTTTCAGATTTTAATGACCAAAGTCATTAATTAATTTTTAAGCCACCAAGCTGAAATGCAATACCGAAGTCCGGGCTTCGTCGAAGATTACTTGACCAAAATTTCAACCAATTTGGGTGAAAAATGAGGGCGTGACAGTGCCGCCTCAACTTTCACGAAAAGCCGGATATGACGTCATCAAAGACATTTATCAAAAAAATGAAAAAAACGTTCGGGGATTTCATACCCAGGAACTCTCATGTAAAATTTCATAAAGATCGGTCCAGTAGTTTAGTCTGAATCGCTCTACACACACACACACACACACACGCACAGACACACATACACCACGACCCTCGTTTCGATTCCCCCTCGATGTTAAAATATTTAGTCAAAACTTGACTAAATATAAAAACAAGTTGCGTAAGGCGAAATTACTACATTTAGTCAAGCTGTGGAACTCACAGAATGAAACTGAACGCACTGCATTTTTTCACAATGACCGTAGTCCGCCGCTAGTGCAAAAGGCAGTGAAAGTGACGAGCCTGTACATGTTTAGCGCGGTAGCGGTTGCGCTGTGCTGCATAGCACGCTTTACTGTACCTCTCTTCGTTTTAACTTTGTGAGCGTGTTTTTAATCCAAACATATCATATCTATATGTTTTTGGAATCAGGAACCGACAAGGAATAAGATGAAATTGTTTTTAAAACCGGCGATTTCGGAAATTTAATTTTGATCATAATTTTTATATTTTTAATTTTCAGAGCTTGTTTTTAATCCGAATATAACATATTTATATGTTTTTGGAATCAGAACATAATACACAATAAAATAAAAGTAATTTTGGATCGTTTTATAACAAAATAATTTTAATTACAATTTTCAGATTTTTAATGACCAAAGTCATTAATTAATTTTTAAGCCTCCATGCTGAAATGCAATACCGAAGTCCGGCCTTCGTCGAAGATTGCTTGGCCAAAATTTCAATCAATTTGATTGAAAAATGAAGGTGTGACAGTGCCGCCTCAACTTTTACAAAAAGCCGGATATGACGTCATAAAAGACAGTTATCGAAAAAAATGAAAAAAACATCTGTGGATATCATACCCAGGAACTCTCATGTAAAATTTCATAAAGATCGGTCCAGTAGTTTACTCTGAATCGCTCTACACACATACACGCACAGACAGACAGACAGACAGACAGACACACACACACACACACACACACACAGACACACACACACACACACAGACATACAGCCACACACACACACACCACGACCCTAGTCTCGATTCCCAATCTTTGTTAAAACCGTTAGTCAAAACTTGACTAAATGTAAAAACATGACATGCAAGCATCCAGCACACGCGTTCTGCTCACAATCTCCAGTCAGCGCGAGAGACAGACCATGACAAGGGGAGGACAGCAACAAATGATGATTACAGGCAATAACCCGCCACCCCGCATCCCCCGTATGTCTGCCAGGAGCTGCCAGCACACTTAGCTGATCATAATCACCAGTTTACCGGCTTCCGTGGGTCTTAGTGAACTAAGGAAAGAACGAACCTCCTGCTTTGCTTGGAATTCTCTCTCTGTCTCTCTGTTTCTCTGTCTCTCTGTCTCTCTGTCTCTGTCTCTGTCTCTGTCTCTGTCTCTCTCTCTCTCTCTCTCTCTCTCTCTCTCTCTCTCTCTCTCTCTCTCTCTCTCTCTCTCTCTCTCTCTCTCTCTCTCTCTCTCTCTCTCTGGGGGCGGGAACGTAGCTCAGTTGGTAGCGCGCTGGCTTTGTAGCCAGTTGGTCGCTATCGGCGTGGGTTCGATCCCCACGTTCGGCGAGAGATTTATTTCTCGGAGTCAACTTTGTGCAGACTCTCTTCGGTGTCCGTACACCCCCGTGTGCACACATGCGCACGAAAAAGATCCCAAGTTCACAGCGAAAGTCTCAGGGCTTGGAAAACACGAAGACACTGACGCATGCATTATCTCTCGTCTTTGATTATCCTGATCGTATTTCGATACTTTGACGAGACAAACCCAATGCCGGTGTGTCGAAGAAGACAGCCACAGCGGGCTTGTTCGAGTCAGAGTATCACATCTTCAGCGTTTTATCAATACCTGTCCCAATTTCCCTAATAGTCAGTCACACACACACACACACACACACACACACACACACACACACACACACACACACACACACACACGTTCTACGTGATCGCGGCTAACACGAGAAGGCAAATAATTATGTTTGAATAAAGAAATCGCGGGAAGCCTTTCCCAGTCTCTGCGATGCTATGTCGAGTTCAAAGCAAGACCTAAAACCTACTTTCTTTCTTTCTTTATTTGGTGTTTAACGTCGTTTTCAACCACGAAGGTTATATCGCGACGGGGTAAAACCTACTTCGAAACTTCAAAAAGCAATAAAACATCTAATAACAATAGACGAATTCCTAAAAATAACTTTGTTTAGGTTGTGAAAGAGCTAATGCCCTTGCTTTTTACTCGGACAAACATTGGAGGGACCAATGACTAGCGAGGGGTGTGTCTGACAAACATTGGAGGGACCAATGACTAGCGAGGGGTGTGTCCGAGGCACGTGTGAGGTTATTTGTCAGAGGAAAAGCAAGGGTGTTCACTCTTTTCACGACCCATACAATCCCGACAAGTTATTTCCGAAAATAGTCTATTCGCGGCCAATCTCCAAAGCAAGCTGCAAACAGCACGGCAGCTGACTCCAGCCAGATGACGTCATCTGCAGAGTGTATGTTGCCAACAGTGGGGCTCACCACGCTCCATCACAATCCAATCATACATCATGCCACCAATCTCCACCTCGCCCCGTGTCCCCTCTCCCTATAATGGCGACCCAGGCCCGTGCCGTCTAGCGCCCGTGTCCCCTCTCCCTATAATGGCGACCTAGGCCCGTGCCGTCTATCCCCCGTGTCCCCTCTTCCTCTCACGTCGCTTCCTTGTCGTCGGCGCGACCTGCACGTGCTGGCATCCGCCTGGACCAATCACAGCGTCACGGAATGTCATGTGACAGATGGCGTCACGTGACGGTAGACAGCTGCCCGGTTCGAGTCAAGAGTCGCCTCCCTTCCGGTAATGGTGTGGTAACTTGCTGTGTGTGTGATTGGATATTTGTTTCCGCTCTCGCGTTGTCTGACTGTGAGGCTATGGACATAAGACGAACTGGTGGCTATTAAGAAATTAGGCAGAGCGTCGCAAGACAGACAAACAATTGAACCCAAAATGCAAAGACAGCAACACGTAAAATAGCGATCAGTGAACGGGACGTGTACTGTCAACAACTCGTCCAAACTGCCCACAAGTGATACGTGTTTCACACCTTAGCGACATTAGCCACGGCTGTGATGCGATGAAAAAATGATACTCTGGACATGATTATAATTAACTTCAGTGCGCGGAGTGATTTTTCAACCAGAGGTGTTGAAACAAAGGACCATTGTTTAGTTTCCCCGAACAAACTTCTCCGATCAGCCAGTGTTAACATCTCCACGTGATAATTAAGTAAACATATAGTGCAATATTCTCAATACAATAACCATACGTGTTTTATTTGCCTCTTTTGAATGTTCTTGTTCTTGTAATTCTATTTCGGTGTGTATTTTATAAACGTTTAATGGCAGGTTAGATGTGTCGAAGGCAATTTTCCGTTTAAATGTATTCATTTTAATGGACAATAAAGTGCTGTTATTGTTATTGTTATTGTTAACAGTAGGGGTCAACATGTAGGTACTGAACATGTAAACTGAACTCATTCCATGCATTGGCTGGTAGCCACAACCAGTACCAGCAATGCATGCAGTGTTGTTGCATCAATTACATATAACATATAACATAAGTAATATTTATCATTGGCTTTTTGTTTTTGTTTTACTGTTGTAGTTTTGTGTGTGTGTGTTTTTTTTTTAATTTAATCTTTTTCTTCTTCTTTCTTCCATACATTCGTAACGAATTATGCTGCCCTCTCCATGAAAATGTACATTTATCTGAACTTACTTATTGCATGTCTCAGCATCGATGTTCTCGTCCCACGCGCTTCATTCCTAGTCTCACCTTCTCTTTTTTTTCTTCTTTTGTTTTCCTTTGTAGATCCTCCTATTTTGATTAAGTTCCCCCTCCCCCCCCCCCCCCCCCCCACATTTTGTTCTTCTGGTTAATAATTGTGTTGTCCACCATCATGAAAACTTGTGTAACCTAGTATTGTTATGGTCACGTCAAATAAGCATTTGCTTGAGTTCGTGTCCTTGCTGCATTTTTGTCAATTGTTTCATGTCATGTATTTTGAATAAAATTGTGTTTAAACCAATGCACGCAAGCTCCATGCAATGCATGACACAGTACAAATCGTGAATTGCGCGTAGCATGTATGTATCATTTAAACACAGTTCAGTGTTTTCAAGGAATTCATGCAAGCTCCTGCAATGCATGATACAGTACAAATCGTCAAGTGTCTGTAGCATGTATGTATCATTTAAACGCAGTCCAGCGTTTTCGAGGAATTCATCTTAGCTCCGGCATTGCATGAGACAGTACAAATCATCAAATGGCTGTAGCATGTATGTATTATTTAAACGCAGTCCAGTCGGGTACAACTGAAGCATCACAAATACAGGTACGAACAAAATTCACACCTATGCTGCTCCTACCTGCGGTAACAGGAAGCGGGGAAAGTCCGGAAGACAGGTGCAGGTACCGTACTTGTGAGAGATCTCTGTGTTTACCTGGCATCGTCCTCACCTGTCTGGAATTACCTGCAGGCTGTGTGTGACCTTTTGCACAATGAGGGGGAGGCTGGATACAAGACGGGTATAATCAATCTGGCACCCGGCTTCTCTGCTTCCTCTTAACATATCTTGCACCCGTCCACCCGTTTTGCCTTTGCGTCAACATTTTCTGATTTCGTGTGACTGTCTGTTTGTTTGTGTGACTATATATCTTTCTATCAATCTATGTCTTGCTGGGTGACTATGTGTCTATATCTGTCTGTGTAAAATATCGGTGCATGAGGTGTGCCGTCTCCGTTTGTGCTGTCTTTGCACTATTCATACGTCGGGTCAAGTGCACTGAATAGGGATATCACCTACGTACGGGGGTGTCGGTGCATACAGTTGCATTGAAGGGAATGAGCCATTTTTACATTTAGTCAAAACTTGACTAAATGTTTTAACATAGAGGGGGGAATCGAGACGAGGGTCGTGGTGTATGTGTGTGTGTGTCTGTGTGTGTGTCTGTGTGTGTGTCTGTGTGTGTGTCTGTGTGGGTCTGTGGACCGATCTTTATGAACTTTTTCATGAGAGTTCCTGGGTATGATATCCCCAGATGTTTTTTTTCATTTTTTCGATAAATGTCTTTGATGACGTCATATCCGGCATTTTGTAAAAGTTGAGGCGGCGCTGTCACACCCTCATTTTTCAATCAAATTGATCGAAATTTTGGCCAAGCGATCTTCGACGAAGGCCGGACTTTGGGATTGCATTTCAGCTTGGAAGCTTAAAAATTAATTAATGACTTTGGTCATTAAAAATCTGAAACTTGTAATTAAACATTTTTTTATAAAACGATCCAAAATTACGTTTATCGTATTCTTCATCATTTTCTGATTCCAAAAACATATTAATATGTTATATTTGGATTAAAAACAAGCTCTGAAAATTAAAAATATGAAAATTATGATTAAAATTAAATTTCCGAAATCGATTTAAAAACAATTTCATCTTATTCCTTGTCCGTTCCTGATTCCAAAAACATATAGATATGATATGTTTGGATTAAAAACACATTCAGAGAGTTAAAAAGAATAGAGATATAGAAAAGCGTGCTATCCTCCTCAGCGCAACCGCTACCGCGCTTTTCTGGATTGTTAATTTCACTGCCTTTGCCACGAGCGGTGGACAGACGATGCTACGAGTGTACGGTCTTGCGGAAAAAATGCAATGCGTTCAGTTTCATTCTGTGAGTTCGACTGAGCTTGACTAAATGTTGTATTTTCGCCCTACGCGACTTGTTAAATCTGTGCAATATGGGAGTTCAATACACTTTTATTCTGTGATCACCTCAGTGTCACTGATTACGTAAGACGGCGGCACTCCATTCTGATAATCATCGGTCCACGCTATCGTTCATGTCTCTCTGACAGGATGCATAATTACTACGCTGAGTATAGAGAAAGAAGCGGAGGTAAAAGCCGAAATCTATCAAAACAAGAATACAGGGTTATCTCCCATATGATTTTCGCTAATGTTTCTGACAAAAGACGAAAGTGATTGCAGAATGACCGACTTCGACAGTGATCTCCGTTCTGTTCTTCACAGTTATGATAAAGACATCGTTCTAAGGTCAAAACAAGTCGAGACTGCTGTGGGAAGGAGACCGTGATATTGTTGCATCACTCCCAACTGGTTACGGAAAAAGTATCGTCCGCTCCGTAGCCATTTTATTATGATCACGTGACAAAGTTGATTATCACGTGACACTTTTGCCATTTTTAGGGTTGTTTGCACAGTAAATACATCGGCGAAAGATAGCTCGCTTGAAACTGTCTTACATAACAATTCCTTTGTAATTTAAAAATTACACAACACCATGAAAATCATTATCGACGATCGCGAATCTGCTTATTATCAATAACACATTACGAAAAGCTCTAAATATGTTTAAAAAAAAATTTGATTTCTTCTCCGGAGCAAAAAAAAACGAAGGCATCCTGTCAGGGATAAATGAGACCCAAAGGGAAGGAACTCATTTTACCTGAGTTCAGGATGGGCGGCACTCGTGCGTGCCACAGGAGTGGGTGTCTAGGAGGAGCGAACGAGAAGAAGATGAAGAAGAAGCAGACTGATTACATGAAGAGAGATTGGGCAGAAGCAAGGTCAAAGACATATACACCCCCCGCGGGTTAGGGGGAGTCCCATATTGGTTGGGACGAGAAAGAATTTACCCGATGCTCCCCAGCATGTCGTAAGAGGCGACTAACGGATTCTGTTTCTCCTTTTACCCTTGTTAAGTGTTTCTTGTATAGAATATAGTCCATTTTTGTAAAGATTTTAGTCAAGCAGTATGTAAGAAATGTTAAGTCCTTTGTACTGGAAACTTGCATTCTCCCAGTAAGGTAATATATTGTACTACGTTGCAAGCCCCTTGAGCAAATTTTTGATTAGTGCTTTTGTGAACAAGAAACAATTGACAAGTGGCTCTATCCCATCTCCCCCCTTCCCCCGTCGCGATATAACCTTCGTGGTTGAAAACGACGTTAAACACCAAATAAAGAAAGAAAGAAAGACATATACTAGACATTTCATTCATACTCGTATGTTTGTTTGTTTGTTTGTTTGTTTGCTTAACGCCCAGCCGACCACGAAGGGCCATATCAGGGCGGTGATGCTTTGACATTTAACGTGCGCCACACACAAAACAGAAGTCGCAGCACAGGCTTCATGTCTCACCCAGTCACATTATTCTGACACCGGATCAACCAGTCCTAGCACTAACCCCATAATGCCAGACGCCAGGCGGAGCAGCCACTAGATTGCCAATTTTAAAGTTTTAGGTATGACCCGGCCGGGGTTCGAACCCACGACCTCCCGATCACGGGGCGGACGCCTTACCACTAGGCCAACCGTGCCGGTTTTATACTCGTATGTACTGGACCTCAAACGTTGCTTGGCAAAAGCAACAATTCTATGTCTGTGAGTTCTTACTGGGTTTGAAATTCTAATCATCAAACAGTCGGATCGCATTTACAGAAATAGTCATTGGACTGCCAGGTATATGCTGAGAGAAGGATTAAGGCACATGTCCATGGTTACAAACTAAGCATACCTGTCAGGTGAAAAGTTCATCCTTATTTTTCCAAAGGGTCAGTCAGGAACGGAGACAAAGTGTCTATTTTCTTGGCCGTTCTTTTGCGATTGCATTTCTCCACGTTGACCAAAGAAAACTAATCCCGTCGGAAAAAGAAGAGTTGCTGAAGTTTGTGAAAGATGGTGCGATTAAGATAAACTCACACCCTGAAGCTGAAGCTTGTTCTATTGACAGAAACGCTACCGTAAGTCAATGTTTCAACAGGTGTGTGAACGAGATATCTTTTCAACGTCTGGCCGTTTATTGGCGATCATATGACTAGTCCGGGTGCAAATAAAGCAACTCACGGTGAAGGAAGCAACCGTGTTGATGTTTGTGAAACATGCTGCGATCTACACACACACAAAGTCACACCTCGAAGCTTGTTCTCATGACAGATAAGCTATCATATATCAGTTTTCAACAGGTGTAAATGTGTTAACTTCCCCTCTGGTCGTTCATTGGCGATCACATTACTCTACAAGGGCCAAAGAAAATTTGACTAGGATGAGAAAGCAAGCGATTAACACAAACATAAGTTCCGAAGCTTGTCACGACAGACATGCTACAACAAATCAGCTTGCAGCAGGTAGAAGACACAGCGGAATGAAGCAGCGGAAGAGAAACAACGTGTTCGACTTACCTGTGTCATCGTCTCAGCGGATGAAGATACACCTGCTCTGTCGTCCAATAAAAAAGACTCAAAGTCTAATGGCACACAATTCACAAAATCACAAGTACTTGCATTCTGTAACGTCTCCGCAAAAATCCGCCCTGAAAACCTGTATTCCTCGAAATCCTTTCTACGTGACAAGAATGTCTCCGAGACCTCAACTTGTAACTCCTTCGGTTGTAAAGTAAACCAGACTAGAAGTAGCAACAATAAAATAAAACTCTTGTGTTTGTTTAAATCACAGAAATCATTGTTCATTCTGGGCGGGGATGTAGCTCAGTCGGTAGCGCGCTGGATTTGTATCCAGTTGGCCGCTGTCAGCGTGAGTTCGTCCCCACGTTCGGCGAGAGATTTATTTCTCAGATTCTTTTCTTTTCTTTATTTGGTGTTTAACGTCGTTTTCAACCACGAAGGTTATATCGCGACGGGGAAAGGGGGGAGATGGGATAGAGCCACTTGTCAATTGTTTCTTGTTCACAAAAGCACTAATCAAAAATTTGCTCAAGGGGCTTGCAACGTAGTACAATGTATTACCTTACTGGGAGAATGCAAGTTTCCAGTACAAAGGACTTAACATACTGCTTGACTAAAATCTTTACAAAAATGGACTATATTCTATACAAGAAACACTTAACAAGGGTAAAAAGAGAAACAGAATCCGTTAGTCGCCTCTTACGACATGCTGGGGAGCATCGGGTAAATTCTTCCCCCTAACCCGCGGGGGGTTATTTCTCAGTCAACTTTGTGTGCAGACTCTCCTCGGTGTCCGAACACCCCCGTGTGTACACGCAAGCACAAGACCAAGTGCGCACGAAAAAGATTCTGTAATCCATGTCAGAGTTCGGTGGGTTATAGAAACACGAAAATACCCAGCATGCTTCCTCCGAAAGCGGCGTATGGCTGCCTAAATGGCGGGGAAAAAACGACCATACACGCAAAAGCCGTGGGAGTTTCAGCCCATGAACGAACAAACAAACAAAAATTGTTCATTCTAGGGCACTATGAGCGCCCGAGTACTAAGGTCGCATTCAGCAAAGAAGCTTCCGGCAGTTGTCCCACAAACCGACGATTCGTGGTTGCTGTAATGAAGCAACGAACAGAATGCAGGTGAGCTGTCAGCAAGACTGGCAGAAGTCAATGTTTACAAACACACATTGAAAAAAGCCACACTCAAGGCTATTACACCAGATACTTAACTGCTCCAAAAGCATGCTCCGATTATGAAAGGCAAAAAACAACTTGATTGCATCACTGTTTACAAACACACATTCATGAAGCCACACTAAAGGTTATTGCGCCACAGACAATGGCATATGATACTACATACTAATAACCAGTGTTCCTGTTTACATACAACAAGCACAGGATCCACTCTAGGATGACGGATATCCTGATCGTTGTGAGATCCTGTGCTGACGCCTCGCGCCGTGTGGACAGACCCTGAGACAAGAAGGGTAAAGGTGGTAGCTCTGTCGTTGTCAGGTTGCTGTGTGATGCGGCTCAACACTCATCGCACAGTCCTATGCACGATGCTCTCACAAACACACTGTATACGTAGAGGTAACATGCCGAATTTCAGTGAATATTAAAATTAATGATCGAAGTTTGTGGATCATGAAAAATGCGAGCTTGCACTATGCACTCAAAAACACACTGTATGCTGTAGACAGATATTAGCACAGTCTAGTGCACTATGCACTCAGAAACACACTGTATGCTGTAGACAGATCTTAGCACAGTCTGATGCACTATGCACTCAGAAACACACTGTATGATGTAGACAGATCTTAGCACAGTCTGGTGCACTATGCACTCAGAAACACACTGTATGATGTAGACAGATCTTAGCACAGTCTGATGCACTATGCACTCAGAAACACACTGTATGATGTAGACAGATCTTAGCACAGTCTGGTGCACTATGCACTCAGAAACCACAGAACTTATATTAGACAGAAGGGACAAGCGCCTCTTCGGTATGTTCCGTCAATTTCCGTAAGCGTTCGAGGCGCCATTTTGAAACTGCTGCGAAGAAGCATGGCGAGTACCAGTACTGGCAGTAGGCTTACTGTAAACAAAACGAAACGCGGAGCGTGTTACTGTTGTGTTATGTGTGTGTGTGTGTTTGTGTGTGTGTGTGTGTGTGTGTGTGTGTGTGTGTGTGTACCCATGTTTCCACAGGTTTGGTTGCCTAAATCACCATAAGGCAACCATCCACACGTGGATGGCAACCTAAACTCTGGATGGCAACCTAATTGTGTGGATGGTCGCTTCATTTAACACCGTTAAATTGACTTTTTTGACGGAAAGAATGTCATAACAATGTTCAAAATGACATTCTTTCCGTCCTCTATAGGCGACGAAATAGGTCAAATTTTGTGCATTTTTTAGTGCAAAATTCTTCGATGCCGGAGCGAGTACTGCACCCAGTGCTGTTGTAGTGCAAGTGCACTAGAAAGGCACTACACCCAGTGCCGCCTCTTAGGTAACCATCCACACTTTAGGTATGTGTGTGTGTGTATGTGTGTGTGTGTGTGTGTGTGTGTGTCTGTCTCGACTTAGCAGCTTATTGCTGGGAAACTACTGGTCACCTTATTAATCCCAGCGAAGCTGGAGGTATCCCGTGAACGCTATACTGTAATCGATTTGAGAAATGTGCACACCGAATAATACATGATAAAGAAGGATTCGTTCTGCCCGGCTACGTGCTACAGTTGGAGATGGAAGTTCACCAAAAATGGGGACCATACTAACAAAAATACGGTGGGTAAAATAGGCGCCCCCATTTTTTCAGCAAACGCCACCCCAGGCCGCTTTGGACGGGTAGAAATTCCGTAGTTTCCAAGTCTATGGATAAAGCTCGCGTAAGAAGAATACGTCACGGTCGAAAGTCTTTGACGTCAATTAATGCATCATGACGTCATGCCTCCCTGTAGTCTTTCTCTCTCGCGCGGTGTGTGTGTTTGTGTTGTTACTGTGTGTGTGTGTGTGTGTGTGTGTGTGTGTGTGTGTGTGTGTGTGTGTGTGTGTGTGTGTATTTGTGTGTGTGTGTGTGTGTGTGTGTGCGCGCACGCGTGCAGGAGTCTGTACTCGTATGTGTGTGGTGTGTGTGTATTTGTGTGTGTGTTTGTGTGTGTGTGTGCGTGCGCACGCGTGCATAAGTCTGTACTCGTGTGTGTGTAAGTGTGTGTGTGGGCATAAGTGTATGTGTGTGCGTGTATGTGTGTTTGTTTGTAAAGGTGTGCATGTCCGTCTGTCCATATGTGCGTATGGGTGTGTGTTTTGTGTGTATGAAGTTTTTTGTTAGAGAGTGAGTGAGTGCGTGTGAGTGAGTGTGTGTGTGTGTGTGTGTGACTTGGTGTGTGTGTGTGTGTGTGTGTGTGTGTGTGTGTTTGAGAGAGAGAGAGTGTGTGTGTGGGTGTGTATGTGTGAATGTGTGTGTGCATGAGTTTGTGTGTATGTTTGTGTGTGTATGAGTGTGTATATGTGTTTGTTTGTAAAGGTGTGTGTGTCCGACTGTCTATGTGCGTATTTGTTTGTTTGTTTGCTCAACGCCCAGCCGACCACGAAGGGCCATATCAGGGCGGTGCTGCTTTGACATATAACGTGCGCCACACACAAGACAGAAGTCGCAGCACAGGCTTCATGTCTCACCCAGTCACATTATTCTGACACCGGACAAACCAGTCCTAGCACTAACCCCATAATGCCAGACGCCAGGCGGAGCAGCCACTAGATTGCCAATTTTAAAGTCTTAGGTATGACCCGGCCGGGGTTCGAACCCACGACCTCCCGATCACGGGGCGGACGCCTTCCCACTAGGCCAACCGTGCCGGTCTATGTGCGTATAAGTGTGTGTTATGTGTGTATGAGATTTGTGTCAGTCAATGTGTGTCTGTATGTGTGTGTGTGTGTGTGTGTGTGTGTGTGTGTGTGCGTGCGTATGTACAGTGTGTGTGTGTGGGTGTGTGTGTGTTTGTTTGTTTGTTTGCTTAACGCCCAGCCGGCCACGAAGGGCCATATCAGGGCGGGGCTGCTTTGACATATAACGTGCGCCACACACAAGACAGAAGTCGCAGCACAGGCTTCATGTCTCACCCAGTCACATTATTCTGACACCGGACCAACCGGAGTGTGTGTGTGTGTAAATGTGTGTGTGCATGAGTTTGTGTGTATGTTTGTGTGTGTATGAGTGTGTATATGTGTTTGTTTGTAAAGGTGTGTGTGTCCGTCTGTCTATGTGCGTATTTGTTTGTTTGTTTCCATAATTATCAGGGCGGTGCTGCTTTGAGATATAACGTGCGCCACACAAAAGGCAGAAGTCGCAGCACAGGCTTCATGTCTCACCCAGTCACATTATTCTGACACTGGACCAACCAGTCCTAGCATGCACTAACCCCATAATGCCAGCCGCCAGACGGAGCACCCACTAGATTGCCAATTTTAAAGTCTTAGGTATGACCCGGCCTGGGTTCTAACCCACGACCTCCCGATCACAGGGCGGACGCCTTACCACTACCTGGTAAACCGTGTATGTGCGTATGAGTGTGTGTATGTGTGTATGAGATTTGCCGTGTGAGTCAATGTGTGTGTGTGTGTGTGTGTCTGTGGGTGTGTGCGTGCGTACATGCGTGCGTATGTACATGTGTGTGTGTGTGTGTGTGTGTTTGTATGTGTGTGTGTGTGTGTTTGTGTGGGTGTGTGTCTGTTTGTATAAGAGATAAAGAGAGAGAGAAAGAGAGAGAGAGAGAGAGAGAGAGAGAGAGTGGGTGGGTTGGTTTGTGTGTTTGTTTGTAAAGGTGTGTATGTCCGTCTGTCTATATGTGCGTATGGGGGTGTGTTTTGTGTGTACAGTGAAGTGTGCGTGAGAGAGTGAGTGAGTGCGTGTGAGTGAGTGTGTATGTGTGTACGTGTGTAACTTGGGTGTGTGTGTGTGTGCGTGTGTGTGTGTGTTTGAGAGAGAGAGAGAGAGAGAGAGAGAGAGAGAGAGAGAGAGGTTTGTCTTTCGCTGGGGTATGCAGTGCCTTGGCGTTGCACATCTACTTAATTAATTGTTTAAGATATTATAAATATAGATTAAATCGTAAAAGTCTGGAAACTATGTATAAATCTTTTGTTCTTCCACATTTTGACTACGCAGACATCATATGGGACAACTGCACAGAGTACTGGTCAACTGCACTCGAAAAACTACATTTGGAAGCCATTCGGACTATAATCGGTGGTGTGCGCGGCACCAGCCACGAAAAACTGTATAAAGAAAGCGGATTTTGTAACCTAAAAGAAAGACGGAGCAGACACAAACTGATTTTATATTATAAGATGGTATAATGGCAAATGCCCTCATTACTTATCAGATCTCTTGCCACCTTTAACTTCTGATGTTAACCCCTACCATCATAGAAGACCATTAGAAAGAAGAGTCCCCATGTGCAAAACTGAATTATACCGTCGATCTTTTATACCATCTACTACTGTCCTGTGGAACACCTTGCCAGACAACATCAAAACAACTAACTCAATCAGCGATTTCAAACGCTATTTATCTACTCCTGATTATAACGTACCTGCCTATTATTACTGTGGTAAAAGACTGGAAGAGATTCACCACTGCAGAATGCGCCTAAACATGAGTAATTTGAATTCTGACCTGTGTAAACGCCACCTACAGGGAAACCCACAGTGCGCATGGGCTACCCGAACGAAACAGCTGACCATTATTTGACACATTGTCCTTTGTACGTAGATGCTCGCCTGTCTACAATAAACGCACTTCCTGTTAATTACAGACATGTTGAAATATTGTTAAATGGTAGCGAAAACCTTTCTCTTTGCACCAACAAGCTTGTTTTTGAAAGTGTCCAATCGTTTATCCATGAATCTGGTCGTTTCTGTTGATTTGACTCAGTACCCATATTCATGCCAACAAACCTTATTTTATATGCATTTTTCAAATGTATATTTAGCGAGCTACTGCTTACTTGCCACAGGACTATGGTTTGTAATGTACTATGTATATTCTTATTTGTATGCGCTGCCAACTTCATCTTTTATATGTACCTACCGTTTTCTCCTCCCTCCTCCATCCTCCCCCCTCTTCCTCCTGCTAGCTTTTTATATTTAGTCAAGTTTTGACTAAATATTTTAACATCGAGGGGGAATCGAAACGAGGGTCGTGGTGTATGTGCGTGTGTCTGTGTGTGTGTCTGTGTGTGTGTCTGTGTGTGTGTGTAGAGCGATTCAGACTAAACTACTGGACCGATCTTTATGAAATTTGACATGAGAGTTCCTGGGTATGAAATCCCCGAACGTTTTTTTCATTTTTTTGATAAATGTCTTTGATGACGTCATATCCGGCTTTTCGTGAAAGTTGAGGCGGCACTGTCACGCCCTCATTTTTCAACCAAATTGGTTGAAATTTTCGTCAAGTAATCTTCGACGAAGCCCGGGGTTCGGTATTGCATTTCAGCTTGGTGGCTTAAAAATTAATTAATGACTTTGGTCATTAAAAATCGGAAAATTGTAAAAAAAAATAAAAATTTATAAAACGATCCAAATTTACGTTTATCGTATTCTCCATCATTTGCTGATTCCAAAAACATATAAATATGTTATATTCGGATTAAAAACAAGCTCTGAAAATTAAATATATAAAAATTATTATCAACATTTTTTTTTCGAAATCAATTCAAAAACACTTTCATCTTATTCCTTGTCGGTTCCTGATTCCAAAAATATATAGATATGATATGTTTGGATTAAAAACACGCTCAGAAAGTTAAAACGAAGAAAGGTACAGAAAAGCGTGCTATCCTTCTTAGCGCAACGAATACCCCGCTCTTCTTGTCAATTCCACGTGCACTGCCTTTGCCACGGGCGGTGGAGTGACGATGCTACGAGTATACGGTCTTGCTGCGTTGCGTTGCGTTCAGTTTCATTCTGTGAGTTCGACAGCTACTTGACTAAATATTGTATTTTCGCCTTACGCGACTTGTTCTTATTCTTTCTGATTTACTTTAACTATGCTCTTCTTGTAGATAGTTCAACAATTGATAAGTAATGCTTGTCCGACATCATATTTGCGTTATTTTCCTACTACGTAGGGCGCGTAATATAAGCGTTTGCTTGAGTTCGTGTCCCTATTGTTTATCGTTGTATTCTTGTATCATGTTTGATTTAATAAAACATTGTTTAAACCAAACTACTGGGCGCAGTTGATACACTAACTTGATAATAGGTCCGATTGATCGTATTAAAACTTCATAATGTTACCTGGGACCTAAATGCGAAATAAACCACAAAAACGACTTGGCGGTGGGAGGAATTCACACGGAGCAACAGCCAGCCAGCGGATACTGTCGTCACAAAAAGACGTCATGACAAAGTTACACGCAAAGCGAAAGAGACTTTGACGTCATTTACTTTTGTTCGGAATTTTCCGTCTGTTCCTAGCTTGTCAGTGAAGACCTGACGTGAGTAAGCTTACCCAAAACGTCTTTGTTCTCTATTCACATTGCAGCTGTGAAATAATCAGTCTTGTGTCTCGGTCGTGTAGGTACAGAGTTTGCTTCTGCAATCATTGTGTTCGTGTTGATGACGGCTTCATAAGACAAATCAGCGAATCTATCGTGAGGAAGACGTTTATGTACAACTTCACCGAACCCAACCCATTTTTTGTGTGCATTTTTCTGAAGAATAAACTGCATGTGGTTAATTTCATCCGTTTAATGCTTGTCGAAACGAGCCATAAGGCTTTAGAATAAAAGATTTCACGCATTGCTTGGCCATCTGATCACAGATGAGGTCGCAGTTTGTAGGTTGAATCTATGAATCGGCCAGAGATAGATCTGCATTTCTGGTCAGAAACCAACATTCACACCACAGGCATTCCAAACATTTATATTGTTAAGTTATGAAGAGGGTCGGCAGTATTTTTTTCACTGTGATCAAATAAAAGAGAAAGGCCAGTCACCACGCACATCCTCGGCTCGCATGCAATGTATTTATATAGCAAAGGGAATGCCTGTAATTCACACAGAGCAATCACTTGGTCTTAAACGTGCACAAGACAAAAACTTTCATACTGGGGGAGCGAGCCAGTCTGAAGAGTACTCGGGTCCAGCGCGAGCGTTTTTTATTATAACGATTTACTTCTCTGAGTAATCAGAAAAGACTCTTGTTATTACCATTTTTATTGATGGCCTCTTCACAGGTCCAATTTAGACGCCCAGGCTAATATGGACCAGTTGTGAATTTTTCTATATTTAATCTTTACTGAACGCTAAGTCGCTCTTATTAGGCATAACGGTTTATCAAAGAGAGAACAACTACCAAGCACAAAATGAAACTTATTCGCAGAGAAAGAAGCTAGTTATCAGCATGAAACAACAAGTCGCGTAAGGCGAAAATACAACATTCAGTCAAGCTGTCGAACTCACAGAATGAAACTGAACGCAATGCAATTTTTCAGCAAGACCGTATACTCGTAGCATCGTCAGTCCACCGCTCGTGGCAAAGGCAATGAAATTGACAAGAAGAGCGGGGTAGTAGTTGCGCTGAGAAGGATAGCACGCTTTTCTGTACCTCTCTTCGCTTTAACTTTCTGAGCGTGTTTTTAATCCAAACATATCATATCTATATGTTTTTGGAATCAGGAACCGACAAGGAATAAGATGAAAGTGTTTTTAAATTGATTTCGAAAATTTAATTTTGATCATAATTTATATATTTTTAATTTTCAGAGCTTGTTTTTAATCCAAATATAACATATTTATATGTTTTTGGAATCAGAAAATGATGAAGAATAAGATGAACGTAAATTTGGATCGTTTAAAAAAAAACATTTTTTTTTTACAATTTTCAGATTTTTAATGACCAAAGTTATTAATTAATTTTTAAGCCACCAAGCTGAAATGCAATACCGAAGTCCGGGCTTCGTCGAAGATTGCTTGGACAAAATTTCAATCAATTTGATTGAAAAATGAGGGTGTGACAGTGCCGCCTCAACTTTTACAAAATGCCGGATATGACGTCATCAAAGGTATTTATCGAAAAAAATAAAAAAATTCCGGGGATATCATTCCCAGGAACTCTCATGTCAAATTTCATAAAGATCGGTCCAGTAGTTTGGTCTGAATCGCTCTACACACACACACACGCACAGACACACACACATACACCACGACCCTCGTCTCGATTCCCCCTCTATGTTAAAACATTTAGTCAAAACTTGACTAAGTTTAAAAAGTGGTCCATATTAGGGACCCATCCCCTACGTTCTTTCCTAAAGTCCTGTGATTTCCCTCGTGGACATTCCTTTTCCCTTGTGAAAGCGAGCTGTCATAATTATGATGATCATGCAACCACAACGATGAATGTGAAGATTTTACCCCCCAAAAAAGGAAGAAGGCCTTAAAATTGTTGACATTTCTGCGACAGTCACTGTGGTCAAATTCATTGTTATGAACATCCAAAGATTGTTTTCCACTACTTTTCATCGTATTACAACGTGCTATTATTAGGGATACTTGAACGTTTAGAAATTCAGCTTGAAGTGGGAGTCAGTGAGCACAGTAACGTTTGTTTACATGTTGGTCCAACTTTGACCTCGTCAGAGGCTTCGGTCAATGCCCAAAGTCGCAGAAATAAACACAAATCAAAGTCGCAAAACAACCCCAAAGGCAAGCAGGCAAACACGCACGCACGCACGCACGCCCACACAGTCACTCACACAGACACACACACACACACATAGCCATACACACACACACACACACACACACACACACACACACACACATAGCCATACACACACACACACACACAACGCAGGATCGAAGCAGCGATGGATCCCTGATGTCTCACTGCAACCGATTACTCTTTTCGGTGAGTGTCTTCCCCTGGTTTGCAACAGTTTCGAGGCTACGTTCAGTTCTTCTCAGCATTTTACTGAAATGTTCAGTGACGTGTCCAAACACGACTCCATTCAGAGTATACCCGTGAGTGCACCTTTATTGGGAAAAGACCAGTAAATCTTGTAAAAGGGGCGTGTTTCATCCCAAAGCAAAGCAACCGACAGGGAACAGAAACTGTCGTGAAACGTGTGAAAGGAGCGGCTATTTCGTGCAATCTCGGCCCCATGCCGGACTCATCTTCTTCCCAAGACGTGGAACTCCTCTGCTGTCACGGAGACAATGACGAAGGTCGGTGTTTATGACGTACTTCTTGATGGAACAAGTGTTGGGAAAGCAATGGCAAGCTCATTGATCGCTGTCGTGTCGATTCATTTTCATGCTGCTTCTTTTACGTCTTTGTCCTATCCCACCATTTATATCAGCCATACTCCGTTTTCGCGGTTCTTGAATGCCGTGTGTGTGTGTGACTGTGTGTGTGTGACTGTGTGTGTGTGCGTGCGTGCGTGCGTGCGTGCGTGCGTGCGTGCGTGCATCTGTCTGTCTGTCTGTGTTTGCATTCATACCCGTGTGTGCTGCAGGTTGGGAGGGAAACCTGCGTTACCTGACGCGGATGAACATCAAAGACAGCGGGATCTACGGGCGTGTGACGGGACAGCCCTGGGTTCACAACCCCGCATTCACACCCACGCCCGCTGAGATACTCGCGCTTGCAGGCCTCGTTGTCGGTCGCGACGTTGCCACGCAGAAAGACGCAGACAACCCCCCTGTCGGCGGCAACGTTAACGTTGCCACGCAGAAAGACGCTGAAAACCCGACTGTCGACGGCAACGTTGCCAGTGAGAAAGAATCGGAGCACCTTCCTGTCGACTGCAAATGCAAAGTTGCCATTGTCGAAGATCCAGGACATCTTCCTGTTGGCGGCAACGTTGTCACCGACGCGGGTCCAAAGACTGGGCTCTTAACGGAGGGCGGTAAAGAGGGTTCCACACAATCACCTGTTGACGGCAAAGTTGCCACACAAGAAGATGCAAAGCGGTCAATTGTCAACAGCAAAGCATCGAGTTTAGAAGATTCCACCTCGCGATCTGCTGGTGACGGCAACGTTGCCAGGGACAAAGAGGCAAAGAAATCTCTCGCTGACAGCAAAACGGCAACTCTTGAAGATGCTCCAAAATCGTCTGGTGACATCGACACTGACAAAGAGTCACAGCATCCTTCTAATGCCGGCAAGGTGGGCACTGGCAAAGCTGCCAAGCGACTATTCGTCGACGCCAAAGGCCGTCGTGACGAAGAGTGTGCGCGATCAGCAGGCGACAGCAACGCCGCCACCCTGGAGAGTCTTGAGCAGCTGTCTGTGGGCGACAGCGTCCACCACGAGAAGAGGCCAGCTTGGCAGTGTGGCGACGGGCACTTCACTCCCCCTCCCCTTGACCTGGGGGCAGTGATTGTCCAGGGCGAGACGTGGCGCGCGCTTACAGTGGCCAGTGACGGGAGGACACACTGCAAGGTGCGAGGTTTACTACAATGGCCGGAACCCCCTTATCACACACACACACACACACACACACACACGCATACACACACACACACACACAATCAATGACACACATACACACACATACACATACACACACGCACGCACACACTAACACACATACACACACACACATACACACACACACACACACACACACATACACACACACACATACACACATACACACACACACGCACACACATTAACACACATACACACACACATTAACACACATACACACACACACACACACACATACACACACACACACACACATACACACACACTTACACACACACACACACATACACACACATACACACACACGCACACACATTAACACACATACACACACATTAACACACGTACACACACACACATACACACACACACACTCACACATACACACCCACACCGGCATACACACACACATACACACATACACACCCACACATACACACACATACACACACGCACACACATACACACACACACACATACACACACACATACACACACACACACGCACATACACACACACACACACTTTAAGACTTCTCCTTTTTAAGACCTAGATATTTCAGGTTTTCTGTTTATAACACCTGTAAATTTACCCCAATTTCAAGACTCCCTCCTTTTTCAGACCTGATCTTCCTCAAATTGCTGAGGTCTTAAACGGAAGGTTCCTCTGTTATTTATAGAATGGGGCCTACTTGGGGCATGGGGATGAATATTATGAATAGCTTGTATCGCAATACCAAAATATATAGCTAATAATTAATCAGCACAAAAAAGATACATGTAACATGTTCGAAAAAAGTTTAATGTTAACAAAAATACATCAACCACAATATCGAAAAAAATTGACTAAATGTAAAGAAGATACCGTGATAGACGCGCGCGCACACACCGACTAGAACTCAATGAGTGATTCGAGTAAGTTTACATTTACCATCATCCTCAAGCTATGACCACACCCATGCGCGCACACCGACGCACGCACAGACACACACACACACACACACACACACGTACGTACACACACACACCGTGGCACACACACACTCACACACAACCACATACCCACATACACGCACGCACACATCACAACACAACACAAAACAATAACAACAAAACACGCACGCACGCACACACACACACACATCACAACACAACACAAAACAACACAACACGCACACCAATAAAGCACCACACTGGCAAACTCGGCAACAACAACAACAAAGAACAAACTACATTGTTTTCTATCAAAAATGAAATTACAAATTAACTACACCCGTGTTTCAACAGATGCTGAGACTGGTCAGACCCCCGGGCGGGCAGCAGCGGGCGGAGACGGGGGAGGAGGAGGAGACGGACGAGCGGGTGATGGCGGTGGCAGTGACGCGGAAGGCGGTCATTCTGGGCACCACGAGGAAGGGAGAGAACGTGTACAACCTGGCCAGGGAGAAGCCGGGCAACGTGGAGTTGTGTCCCTTGCCTGTCGTGCGAAGTCTGGCCGAGTACCTGTGGGCATACGGATTTTGAATCGCCGCCACTAGTTTTGCATGTCTCTGTTGGTTTAAACATTTTGTTTATGTTTACAGATGAAATTTACATACAATTATAAATTTGAAAACAACAACAAACCGACGGCTTATGGTGGTGTCTTGTTCTGTTGAGCAAAGTACCCAAACTAAGTTAAATGACTTGTGCATTTTTACTTCTTGGTTGATTTGTGATTTACCCTCATTTGAGTGGCTGTCCTGTGACCCCCATTAAAGAAATCCTCAATCGGTAGATCCGCTTTGGCCTTTGACCCAAAATGTGTATGGCTGCTGCTATGTTTCATGTTGACGATTGGTGTCATTAAAATCCACAAACATTTAAAGGCCCATCCCGCCTCGTGAAAACATTTCTCCGAGCCGTCTCAGATCTGGTCAAGCTTTTAGATGGGATAAGACAGTGCCTTTTACGAAATTGATTCTTTAAAAAAAAATACCTCTGCGCACTCAGATAGCACTCAGACTGTTCGTTTTTGGTGTGTGCCCAAGTGGAGGGATGGTCTTATCCCATGTGAAAATAAATCCCTGCGCCTTGAATATGTGCGCGATATAAATTGCATTAAAAAATTTTTTTTAAAAATCAAAAAAAAATCCCGGCGCTTAGAACTGTACCCACGGAATACGCGCGATATAAGCCTCATATTGATTGATGTGAAAAGGCTGGTCAGCCGGTGAGGCAAACTATTTTCACGAGGCGGAATGGGCCTTTAAGCTTTCATAAAATATAGAGATAGGCCTATCCAGTATGCAACAGCGGTGCCTTAACCTGTTATCCTACATACGTGAGAGAGATACTCATGAGATAATAATCGTTCAAATCACACGTGTGTATATCATGTAAATGAGGTCATGTCAAGCAAATCTGGGAGGAACCTGTTTTTCCACTGCTTATGATGCCAAGGTCACTGAGACAAACGTCATTATAGAAACAAAAATTGCGCTCGCTCCCCTCGAGGAATTTTTAGAACTAACACGTCACGCCACACTTTCCAGAGTGACGTTTCTTTGCTTTGACGTAATAGATTGCACGATGCCTCAGAAGAGACCGAGGTTGAAAACAAGCGTCTTCAATCTGGCTGCCTCGACTGCGGGACGTTTTGAGTAAAATACACGTAGGGGAAGGGCTCCTAATATGGACCACTTTTTGTTTCATGCTGATAACTTGCTTGTTTTCTTGCGAAGAAGTTTCATTTTGTGTTTGGTAGTCCTTCTCTCTTAGGTTAACCGTTAGGCCTAATTAGAGTGAAATAGCTTTGATAGATAATCAGCAAAAATTAAATAGGCCTACAGAAAAAATCACAAAGGGTCCATATTAGGAGCCTGGGCGCCTAATATGGACCAGTGAAGCGGCCTTCACGAATCACTGTAAAAAGCCCCCTATACTTCAAAATAACATGATACAACTTAGTGTGCAAGTCAGACTAATTCAAATATGCTTTAGATTTAGCTGTTTCGGGTTGATGAGAGCATTATTTGAAGCACACCAGGAAACTAAAGAAGCTTATCAAAAACAGAGTGAAATTAAGTGAAATTATCAACTTCCACGAAAAGAAAACTATTTGTTATATTTTTTTTTAAATCTCGAGGGCGAGTTATGGGTTTTTTCCAGCAAGCTTCTTAATGAATTAATGAAAATAGACTTTAGCTTTTATTTTCTTCGATTTGTTGAAGGTGGTCCATATTTGGGGACTCACACATACTTTGAGATTTTGCTATTATTTTTTGTTTGCAGGAGAAACTCGGGGTCAAGACTGCTAAAATGTAACAAATACGGTCTTAGCTGTCATATAAAGCAATTTTTCTGTTATAAAAGCGTTGGCTGTGGACAGAAACGAGTCCGTTTTAGGCGGCAAATTTAGAGTGAACCATGCCAAAAGTGAAAAAAAAAGAAAAAAAGCCTAACGGTTTTGAGGTTTGTGTTTCTGCAACTCTTTTGACATGTGCAAGTTTTCCAGAGAGGGTGAATACAGCCAATAAAAAAAAAATTGAGCGCTCTAGCGCCGTTAGTTTGTCAGAACAGGAGGTGGTCCATATTAGGAGCCGGTCCATATTAGGAGCCCTTCCCCTAAGTAGAGTATGTAGGATAAACAGAATACTTAATGGCTTGCTGTGTCGTACCAGATGTACACTCGTTGCTTTTTCAAATAGTGAACAGCTCGCTTTCGCTCGCAGTTCAATATTTAAAA
>NC_090248.1:57190348-57287848 GCF_037325665.1 Littorina saxatilis | reverse complement strand
ACTGCTTGACTAAAATCTTTACAAACATTGACTATATTCTATACAAGAAACACTTAACAAGGGTAAAAGGAGAAACAGAATCCGTTAGTCGCCTCTTACGACATGCTGGGGAGCATCGGGTAAATTCTTTCTCGTCCCAACCAATATGGGACTCCCCCTAACCCGCGGAGGGCAAGAATTTACCTTACGCTCGGGTGAGCTACTGTCTGTCTGTCTGTCTGTCTGACTGTCTGTCTGTCTGTCTGTCTGTCTGTGTCTATCTCTCTGTCAGCTTCTTGTTTTGGTTTAGAGACTTTTAAGAAATAGAATTTAATTTGTACGCCCTTACGTCAAATCCACCAGGGGCATGTTTGTCTGTCTGTCTGTCTGTTTTGGTTTAGAGATTTACTCCCTTCATTACGAAGTAACCTTACGCTCAGGTTGCTTTCTGTCTGTCTGTCTGTCTGACTGTCTGTCTGTCTGTCTGTCTGTCTGTCTGACTGTCTGTCTGTCTGTCTGTCTGTCTGTCTGTCTGTCTGTCTGACTGTCTGTCTGTCTGTCAGCTTCCTGTTTCGGTTTAGAGACTTTTAAGAGAGAGAATTGAATGTTTACGCCCTTACGGTAAAGCCACCATGTGCGTGTTGTTTGGTTGGGTTGTTCTTCCGGGGAGACAGAACCCCGCAGTGTGTGAATAAGGGAAACATCGTTGTCAACCTAAGCGATAGTTTTGACTTTGAAATTCGATTCATTCCGCAAACTTTATGTTCATGTTCGAGAGACATAAATACTTAGACTGAGAAGTTAATTTGAGACACCATTCTTGAATTCTACCTCCAACCGATTCGGTTCAATTTGCGCTATTAGTTCTTTGCAGTACGCAGTTTCTACTTCACGAATGGCGGTTTCTGTACTGATACTTAGGACAGAGAGAATGCTTACTGTCCTACAGGTTAAATTGTTCGCCTCTTAAGGACATGATATGGGTTATATGATAATTTGAGTTTTTACGCCCTCACGGCTTTTGATGAGATACACAAGTGCATGCGTGGTTAGGTAGTATCAGCCATCTGCACTTCTGGCACAATGACCGAGGTCTTGTACGTGCCATTGTGGTGACACGGGGGTGGGACATGGCTTCCGTCGTAGGTCTTCACATAAAGTTGACCCGTGTCCGCCCCGGCCCGAATTCGAACCTGCGACCTTCCGATCACAAGTCCAATGCTCTACCAACTGAGCTACCTACTCACATAATAACATTCGTTATATATACACATGTCTGCATATGGTTTAAACACAATGTGTGTTCATTTCCAAGCGCATCACAATACAGCAACATGCTAATTTCCACATCTCGCAAAGATCTATCGATGTGGGTTTACACTGCCGTCTGGAGGTACGATACATCTGTCTGTCCGCCTCCACGGAATTATGCTGAAAAGTCTGGCTAGGTTTAGCCGTCGTTGTTGTTGCTGTTGTTGTTGTTGTTGTTGTTGTTGTTGTTGTTGTTGTTGTACTTGTTGTCGTTGTCCCCAAGTGTGTATAAATGAAGCATAGCAATTTCAGTGCGGTTTGTTCGAGCAAAGCAAGACTTGTATCAGATCCTTGGACATCGGGGGGTCCACTCTCCGACGCCGCCTCTCCCTCCCCCCCCCCCCCCCCCCCGACCTCCCGCTTGTTGTGCATAAAAGACGTGTGACGCAAGTGACTCAAAAGGCGCCAAAGCAGAGCCTCGTTACCTTCACACATGACGTCACAACGCCGCGTGTGATCGCCTCATGCTCATTGCGTCATTAGGGGTCCCGATAAAACGTCACCAGGGACTCAATGAGCCCCATTAAAGCGAAAACTTGAGTAACGGCGCCTCTAAGATGTCTGGGGTTAATCCGAGCAAGCACTGGAGCAGATTTAGCCATTGTGTGCCACACAAAGAGATGAGGCAAGGGGATTGGTGGTACAGCTCGCCAGTTCACGGTTCATGGTGTGTGATATGTGTCTGGGTGGGGGGGTGTACCAACAATTAAATGGATTGAACGATCACAGTGGTCACTCTCCAGGGAGGAGTGTCCATGTACCTGTACATAGAATCTTACCTGTACATAGAATCTTACATGTGCATGAAGGTGAAAATCCGTGGACGCTAAGAAATAGTAGATAGACCCAGTGACTTTTACTTTCGTATTGTGTGCCCTTTTCCAGCTAAACAGTCCCCCCCCTCCTCCTCCTACCGTGCACCTCCAGTCCTGACCCAGTCCGCCCAGCAAGGACACCGCTGACAAAACTGGACACATTTCATCTGTATTGATTTGAAGAGACTGGCCGTTTACCACTGTTACATATCGGCCCGCTGATTGGATGAAATCCGGCAATTAGACCATCCGTGCGCAAAGACAGAGCTGTCTTTTCCGGTCAGTTTTACTCAACAGATGCCATTTGACGGTGACAGAAGGCATTGACTGGAGGCAAAACACCTTGCACAACCACGGGAGAGACACCGTTAACGACACCTGGCCGATCGACATTTAAAAGTCCAAAGACATTCCGTTGCATACACAAAAATCAAAATAAAGTTAAAATAAATAAAAAGTGTTCCTCACAGTGAGTCGCTCAAATCAAAATTCTTCACTGCGACTTTGTAAACCGAAACCTGGTAACTCTGCAACCATGCAGACTTCATACGTTCGACCAAGGGACGATTCTACAAAATGTCGGTCGACTAAGTGTCGGTAGACTCCCGAGCGGTGACAGCGATCATATTTGTATCCATGTACGTTATTCCGTTAAAAATTGCAGCTTTTTTACACCACCAATAATAGGCCTATACAATCGCATGATGTCCTGCGAGAAGGGTCATCATTGCCACAACTTTCACAACACAACCAATGAGCAGCCATCCAACCTTAGCACAATTATTCGTGGCTCAATGCTTATTAAGTCTGTCGTGGTCAGTGAAGCACATTGATAAATGTATCATGGTTTGGGGTTGATATAATGTGTCGTATAACTGGTATAACACTGGCTTTCGGGGCTAAATGTCCGGGATGAGGATATTCATTCGGCTATCAAGTTCATGCATGACTGCTCACATTGGCTCACCACAGCCGTAATAAAATGTGTGCAGCAATTGTTTTTATCATTTCCTGACAGTTTTTATCATGTATAAATTGCCACAAACTGTCCATGTTTGAATGCACCCTCTTAGTAGACATTCAAAGGCACAGTCACAGTGGCACTTTTGCGGTTGACAAAATTGAAGTAGACCTCACATGAATTCGTAAAAGGCATGGTTGTGAATCTGACGTCTACCGAAGTTACCAAAGATACCATGAACATGTCTTCGGTTTGGGGTGGGAGCGTGAGTGCATGTAGCGTCCATAAGCGCACGTTCAAAACACGAGAAAAACGATTTCGTTATGCGGGCAGCCACGGGGGATGTATGTATTTTTCAAATGGTCGTAAAATAAGTCTTAAAACCGTTATTTCTTGTGAGCGGCCCTGCATTAATTGTTTTGTGGTGGACAAGGTTCAGACGAGGTATGTCTAGAACTGCGGTCACCAAAGTTGGTCATCCTGACGACCGCTGTAATTGTATTTGAGGTCCAACTAACCTAACAGAAAGCGACAGTGTCAGCGTACAGTGGTACCTGTTAAGTCCGTCCTTAATTGAACCCGAAACTGGGCGGGGATGTAGCTCAGTCGGTAGCGCGCTGGATTTGTATCCAGTTGGCCGCTGTCAGCGTGAGTTCGTCCCCACGTTCGGCGAGAGATTTATTTCTCAGAGTCAACTTTGTGTGCAGACTCTCCTCGGTGTTCGAACACCCCCGTGTGTACACGCAAGCACAAAACCAAGTGCGCACGAAAAAGATCCTGTAATCCATGTCAGAGTTCGGTGGGTTATAGAAACACGAAAATACCCAGCATGCTTCCTCCGAAAACGGCGTATGGCTGCCTAAATGGCGGGGTAAAAAACGGTCATACACGTAAAATTCCACTCGTGCAAAAAACACGAGTGTACGTGGGAGTTTCAGCCCACGAACGAAGAAGAGAAGAAGAAGAAGAACCCGAAGTCGACTTCGCAAAGACTTCGTGAAGTTTTTTCTCCGAAAACTCCGTGCATCGCGTTGTTGACTTCGCAAAGTTAAAGACAGGCTTAAAGTGGCTCGCTTTGTAGAGAGGACACCCCTATACAAGGGACATCTTCTGGTCGATAAATGTTAAGGGTTATGTTCAACAATAGTGTCCCAAATTCAAGGAAACCGTAGCAAGGTGCCAAACTTTGTAGACCGAGAAACCCGTGGCAGTGTGCTGAAACTGGCAAAACTTTGATGGAAAATGATCGTTTTTACTTTGACATGTAATTCATTCCATAAACCTTATTTTCCTGTTCAAAGGACATAATTACATAGCAGGAGTTGACAAAGAGACTGAAATTTGGGTTCACCTGAATTATACATGAACTACTTTCACCAACAATACCTCTCCTGAAAGGTCACGTCCATTGTTGGGACTGCCGGGTCCCATAGCTGACCTTTCTATACAGCCTGGGTAGCACTGTCCTGGAAGCTGAACAAAGCGCAAGGTGGGCGGTTGTCGCGGCATTTTTACACAGGTAGCACTGTTCATGAAGCTGAACAAAGCGCCAGTTGTTGGGCGATTGTCGCGGCATTCCCGCAGTCTGCCTTTGACCAACCTCGTGTCGCCTCCATGACTCAGGGGCAGGCGACTCGCAGAGATAAGGCAGCGGATTATCTGCCCTTTCGTCTGGAATCTGGCCCCGGGTAGTGTTCCCTTGTCGGGTGAGCACGGCTGGATTATGTCCCTTTGGTCACCGACCTCAGTCGCCCTTCTATACTGACCGCACCATTACTTTGTGTGTGTGTGTGTGTGTGTGTGTGTGTGTGTGTGTGTGACTTTCTTTATGATATGGTGCCTGAACTTTCTCGGGGAAAAAAATCAGTCAATATGAAAAACGCGAGATCTTTCGTTAACTTTCTGTGCACAGGCTGCAGTCAGGGTGTTGATTGCTGGTATGTGTCCAAGTCGAGTGATGTTTTTCTCGTGTGAAAACAAACAGGGGAGATAGTTTGAGTTGTACAGGTAAGGTCAGTAGTGACCAAAACTGATTTCACGGGAAGGATTCATTGTGACGGGCGCTGTGGCGCAGGGGCGGAGCAGTTGAGCCAGAGGGGGGGGGGGGGGGGGGGGTTACAAGCTGGGGTCAAGGGGTAGATCCCTTGTGGGGTACATGGGGAAGGCCCCGCTTGGGCTTTGCCCCCCAGAAGCTGAAGAGTTTTAGCTATTTTATAAACAATTTATGGCTTATCCTTGATTTTAAACATGATCAACTGGTGTCAGCAGCCACTCATTATTTCTTTAAGTGTTAATTTTTTTTGACAGCCCGGGGGGGGGGGGGGGGGGGGGGGGGGGGGGGGAGGGGTCCGGAACCCCGGTGTCCGACATAAGCTCGAACGACAAAAGCTCGAACGACAAAATCTCGAACGACAAATGCTCGACTGGACAAATGTTCGACGCGACAAAAGCTCGACGCGACATATG
Source organism: Littorina saxatilis (assembly GCF_037325665.1). NCBI lineage: Eukaryota > Metazoa > Mollusca > Gastropoda > Littorinimorpha > Littorinidae > Littorina > Littorina saxatilis. The sequence continues at coordinate 57,282,316 of NC_090248.1, read as the reverse complement.
CTCGAACGACAAATGCTCGAATGGACAAATGCTCGACGCGACAAAAGCTCGACGCGACATATGCTCGAACGACAAATCCTCGAATGGACAAATGCTCGACGCGACAAAAGCTCGACGCGACATATGCTCGAACGACATAAGCTCGACGCGACAAAAGCTCGACGCGACAAAAGCTCGACGCGACATATGCTCGAACGACAGAAGCTCGACCGAACTGTAGAATGATGCTGTCAAAACTACTTTGATAACGTCATATCTGAAACTGTCACGGTGATGTTGTTCTAGTTTCGAGCGACAAATTGACTAAATTTGTTTGATATCACGTTGTTGTTGTTGTTGTTGTTGTTGTTGTTGTTGTTGTTGTAAGCACGCTGCTGGATTTCGAGCGACAAATTGACTACATTTGTTTGATATCACGTTGTTGTTGTTGTTGTTGTTGTGTTGTTGTTGTTGTTGTGTTGTTGTAAGCACGCTGCTGGATTTCGAGCGACAAATTGACTAAATATGTTTGATATCACGTTGTTGGTTTAAACAAGTTTAACTTTATTTCTGAATTGATACTCACAGCAAGGGACCGGCACGGTTGGCCTAGTGTTAAGGCGTCCGCCCCGTGATCGGGAGGTCGTGGGTTCGAATCGAACCCCGGTCATACCTAAGACTTTAAAATTGGCAATCTAGTGGCTGCTCCGCCTGGCGTCTGGCATTATGGGGTTAGTGCTAGGACTGGTTGGTCCGGTGTCAGAATAATGTGACTGGGTGAGACATGAAGCGCTGCGACTTCTGTCTTGTGTGTGGCGCACGTTATATGTCAAAGCAGCACCGCCCTGATATGGCCCTTCGTGGTCGACTGGGCGTTAAGGCAAAAAAAAAAAATAGGTCTGTTTACGGTAACCCGACCGACCCTAGTTTTTTTCGCGCGACCCTAGACTTTTTTTTGGCATTTGGGGGGAAAAAAAAAAAAAAATCTTGTTTTTTTTTGCAAAATAACGTAAAAATATGGTTTTTGGGAAAACAAACAAAAAAAAACAAAAAAACAATCCCGGCCTACCGACCCTATTTTTTGGGCCTATGTTACCGTAAACAGACCTAATTTTTTTGGCCTAAGCAAACAAACAAACAAACAAACAAACAAACTCACAGCAAGCAAACAAACAGTCGTCCATCTGCCCGTGCCGCTTACCTGAACCTTTCCTGATATACAGTCAATCCCGGGCTAAATCAAAATAATAAAAAACGCTGGCGCTGGACCCGAGTACTCTTCAGACTGGCTCGCTCCCCCAGTATGAAAGTTTTTGTCTTGTGCACGTGGATTTAAAAAATAAATAAAATAAATAAATATTTATTTATTTTACACAATTAAAAAAATTATTGGAGTAAAATAAAACATTAAAACGTTCATTATAAACAAAAGTAAACAAGAATTAAAAAAAAAAACCAGACCGCCCATGCCGGGAATCGAACCCGGATCACTTGGATTTAAAAAAAAAAAATTATTTATTTATTTTACACAATTAAAAAAATTATTAGAGTGAAATAAAACATTAAAACGTTCATAATAAACAATAGTAAACAAGAATTAAAAAAATAAAAATAAAAAAAAATAGACCGCCCATGCCGGGAATCGAACCCGGATCACTTTGGCCATAGACGAATCGCTTTCCACCAGGATCACTTAGATTTAAAAAATAAAAAAATAAAAAAATAAAAAATAAAAAAATTTTAATTTTTTATTTTACACAATTAAAAAAATTATTACAGTAAAATAAAACATTAAAACGTTCATAATAAACAATAGTAAACAAGAATTAAAAAAAAAAAAAATAGACCGCCCATGCCGGGAGCCGAACCCGGATCTCTTTGGCCATAGTCGGAAACGCTTTCCTCCAAGCCAACAAATCTGACAATCGCCAGTGAACTCAAATGCCTATAGTCCTCGCGCAGTGGTACACGCACGCAAAGCACGCAAAGCCTGGTGTGGTGTCGCTGGCTGGGCGGTTTATCAGCCGAACGGCTGTTCTATCCCACCGCGAATCGCGCCCGCCGTTAAGAGTGGCTTTTGTGATTTATTTCGCATTTAGGTCCCAGGTAACATTATGAAGTTTTAATACGATCAATCGGACCTATTATCAAGTTAGTGTATCAACTTTTGAAAGAACTGCGCCCAGTAGTTTCCCAGCAATAAGCCGTTAAGTCGAGACAGACACACACACAGACACACAATTAAAGTCTGTTGGACCCTAGTACTGCGTACTCGGGGATAACATTGACAAATCTAAACCCCGACACGATCTTCCCCCTTCTTTTTTCTCTTCGTTCTTTTTTTTCTTCTATTCTCTCTCTCTCTCTCTCTCTCTCTCTCTCTCTCTCTCTCTCTCTCTCTCTCTCTCTCTCTCTCTCTCTCTCTCTCTCTCTCTCTCTCTCTCTCTCTCTCTCTCTCTCTCTCTCTCTCTCTCTCTCTCTCTCTCTCTCTTAGACAGATGTTAGAATAACACAACATAAACAGACAGGCAAAATAACACCGACAAGGACACGCACAGACACGTTCGATCTTTTGTCGCGTCGAGCTTATGTCCATTCGAGCTTTTATCGCATCGAGCTTTTGTCGCGTCGAGCATTTGTCCATTCGAGCATTTGTCGTTCGAGCATATGTCGCGTCGAGCTTTTGTCGCGTCGAGCATTTGTCCATTCGAGCATTTCGAGATTTTGTCGTTCGAGCTTTTGTCGTTCGAGCTTATGTCATGTACCCCCGGAACCCCTGTAACCCTCTCCCCCTAATCCGCCCCTGCGGCGTGGTGGTAAGACGTCGGCCTCCTAATCGGAAGGTCGTGAGTTCGAATCCCGGCCGCGGCCGCCTGGTGGGTTAAGTGTGTAGATTTTTCCGATCTCCCTGGTCAACTTATGTGCAGACCTGCTCGTGACTTTAAACCCATTCGTGTGTACACGCAAGCACAAGACCAAGTGCGCACGGAAAAGATCCTGTAATCCATGTAAGATTTCGGTGGGTTATAGAAACACGAAAATACCCAGCATGCCTCCCCCGAAATCGGCGTATACTGCCTGAATGGCGGGGTAAAAACGGTCATACACGTAAAAATCCACTCGTGCTAAAAACATGAGTGAACGTGGGAGTCTAAGCCTATTAACAAAGAAGAAGAAGAAATACACAATTCAGGTCCTATGCATGTCACGATAGGCAAACTCCGGATATAGCAGTCATGTCTTGTATAGGTCGAGGAAGAGTTGTTTTTCATCGTTTTTCATGATACACTGAGGCAAGCGACACTTTTCATCGTTTTTCATGATACACTGAGGTAAGCGACACTTTTCATCGTTGTTCATGATACACTGAGGCAAGCGACACTTTTCATCGTTGTTCATGATACACTGGGGCAAGCGACACTTTTCATCGTTGTTCATGATACACTGAGGCAAGCGACACTTTTCATCGTTGTTCATGATACACTGAGGCAAGCGACACTTTTCATCGTTGTTCATGATACACTGAGGCAAGCGACACTTTTCATCGTTGTTCATGATACACTGAGGTAAGCGACACTATTCATCGTTTTTCATGATACACTGAGGCAAGCGACACTTTTCATCGTAAGCTTGCCTCAATGTTTTAATAGAAACAATGAAATCAAATTATCTTTATTATTATCTCTTATCTGAGAAATGACATAGGGAAAGCAGCTCACCCGCAACCCATAAAACCGTGACAGAGTTATTTCATAACGACGTCTTTTCAATAAAAACGCACTCACATGAACTTTTTTTTATTAAAGTGTTTTTTTTATTGAAGGATGAATGTTTATTGAACACTCAACTGCACCTGCATGCAGCGCAAACTGAAAACAGAGGTTTTTTGTTGTTGTTTTTTTTTGCTGCTTCAAACACGAAACAGCTATTCTTTATTTTTGTAAACTGAAACAAACGGAAAAACACGTAGAACGAAACAACCCCTTAATTCTTACTCACTTTTATGCCTTTTTGCACGTGGGAACAATCAATCAATCTACAATGTCTGAGAGCGTTCGGCGCTGGTCAAATAACTCTTTCACTTTGGGTCCATGTTCGTGCGTGTTTCAACCTTCGTTTGCTATACTCATGGCGCATCGTTAGAAACAAATATTTGATACAACATGAGCTGATTCTAAATCCAAACAGGAATGCCGTAGGAACGTCATTTGTGTTCTTGTAAAAACCTAGGTAGAAGAATGAAACTTGGATCCTGACAAAAGTCTTCGAAGTTTAAAACAAGGAGCAGAGTGAATCACTTATCAGTCAAACTAGGCCAATTACGCTGAACGACACCCCCCCCCACACACACACACACAAACACACACCTAGCCCTATCGGGCCCCTTCAAAGTTTGAAATATTCTTTCCGAGAATGTCGTTTGAAATAACTCTTTTTCACATCGTGTCTAGTAGTTCATATTTAGCGTGATCACATTATTTAGCCTCAAAACTTTAGTTAAAGAGCTTATCATTCTAACACCATGAGTTTTGATATTAAAAAAATCCAATTTCGGTGATTTATAAGTTAAACTGATAATCTTAGCCAGTTTGTTGTTGTTTTTTCGAGTCAATACAGGGGATAATTCCAGGTCAGTAAATTTTGTAATTTGTTTATCGGTGCAACTGATGAATCATTCAGTTTACATCTTATTATAACAACCCGGCAGCGTGCCGAGCTCTGACGAGTGACCTAGTGCTTGCTGTGGTCGCCATTCTGTCTCAGGCTACTCGGTTACTCAATCACCTGTTCCGCCAATCACAAAACCAACAAGGAACTTAGTCGATAAATATCGACAGGGGGCCGACAAATGGTTTAAATGGGAAATGTGTGTATATGGGTGTGGGTTTGAAACAAACAAACAAACCAACCCATGTGAACCCCGGGCCGCAGGCCTTCGATGTAGTGATTGAAAAAAAAGGATGTTCTCAAATGGTTCAATTCTCATTTGGTCTGATTCTCAAATGGTACCGGTATACTCCCCCCCCCCCCTGGCCGCAGGCCTAGGAGTAAAATTTTTATAGACACTGACCTTCTTCCCAGGGGTCATTGACCCAGTTTTAGCTATGAGAGGTGGTTCGCCCAGAGGCTGTAGAGTATACTGGGGCGGTCTCTTTGATGTCTTGAGAGGAAACTTGGCCAGGGTAGTACATGCACCAGAACTGGTGGACACCAAGGACAAACATGAAATCGAAGCAGTTTGCTTTCAGAGAGAACGGTCGTCAGCAACTCAAACTTCTCTGTTTTCTTTTTTTTTTTAAATCTGACTTTCTTTGTGGCCCCCTGACTCCGCCCCCTCCCTCTGTAAGGACCCTCCTCCACAAGGACCGATTTTTGTCAACATTTTAAAGGTCGCTAGAGAGGGGTTCCACTGTATGACCTAACCGCTACTGGCAGACGGCCTCAATCTTCACGCGCAAAGACGAGATTAATAGGTGCTCGGTTTTGGTATTTTGAATTACATTACATTAAACCTTTGTTGGGTTTCATGGTCATGGCAACAGCCATAATAATATTACATGATGTATAATATCATATTTCAGCATATGTGAATTACATGTCATCATACTAAACTGTCATACATTTTTATTCCTACATTATTCTGATTGATCACAACCAAACCTACTATCATTGGACACATCCAAATGCAAGCGCCTGTTCTTGACAATTTCTCTCTGATCTAAATATAAAATCAGTGCAATTTCCTGGGTCGGGCTTTGCCACAGACACTCACGGTTTGGCCTGTAGGTAAAATGTACAATGTATTTTCTGATTTGTGCACAAAAGCTTTTTTTCTTTTTTCTTTTTTTTAACATAACAATGTTTAATGTCACTGTATGTTTAAAAGACCATGGTCATATTTGTAAAAAAAATGTTAAATTAGAAAATAAATAACATTTTGGTTCATGATTTTTCCTACACCTGTGCTAAAAATAAGAAATAAAAATGTCGGGTATATAAGTCACTCAAATACAGCTAGGTATGAATGGCTCGGTTTGAGTTTGTTGCAGTTGACCCTGCACAATGCGACATATCATGTTTTTGTTGAACAATTTTGACGTCACCCCTCCCATAGGGTGACGTATTTCACAACTTCCTGTGTTACACAAACTCTGTGATGACCAATTTTGACGTCACCCCTCCCATAGGGTGACGGATTTCACAACTTTCTACAGATGAACAATTTTGACGTCACCCCTCCCATAGGGTGACGGATGTCACAACTTCCTGTGTACACAAACTGATGACGTATTTCACAACAAAATGGCGCTGCCCATGGTCAACCTCGAAACTATCCGTATAGAATGGGGGCGTCCTCGCCCCCATAATCACCCGGCAAGGGAAACGATAGTCATTCAGTCACTTTCTTCACTAAAAGCAGTTACGGGCCTTTTCAGGGCTCCGCAAATCTTTCTCTGCGAGGTATTCCCAGGAACGCCTAAGAGCGCTTTTATGAAACTGGCCCCAGGCTTGCCTTTCCAAGTACCTTTTCTCCTGTAGGCCTACTGACTAAGTCGGTCAGTTTCTATTGAGAAGTTCTTTATTACCGACCTTTTCCAAGCTTGACCGCTCTTTCTGTTTGATTGGACTTGCCTTTGTAACAAGTTTCCTTTCTGCCGTTCCCTCGTGGTCAGTTTATTGATCAGTTCTTTCTTACCAAGCCTTAGTGACCGCTCTCTTTGCATTGGCTGAAGGTGCCTTTTCAACAAGGATCCTTTCTTTCGGCGTTTCGTTCCGCTTTTAGCGGCAGCTACCCCTTTCACACTTACCGCAAACGAAGCAACAGTCAACCCGAAGTTCGCACGAAAACCCCAGCTTCGCCATTCAACAGAACAGGGTGTCAATCACGTGACGTAGCCGAGAAAGTGGGCGGAGCTTGCCCAAAAATAGCGGCGAAACACCTGGGAGTAGAGGGGGGCACGCTACGCTGTTCGCGTTGAATGGTGGGGGGGACGCAAGGCGGTAGATTCGTCCCTTTTCTCAGTGATCGGATTATATTGTGAGAAGTTTGCGCAATGGATAGAGTGAAGTGTGTAGTAGTGTGTTGTGTGTAGTGGCGACACAGCGTTCCCCTGTTGTCTCGGAGAACGAGTTCCGAGTTGTGTATATATGTGCACGCAACGTGTGTTGGTGGATCGATAGACGGCTCTACACGCGAGGCTCCAGATTTGAAAGTGGAGCAGACAAGGCGAACGACGCTTCCCCCCTCCACTGTTTTCCGCCTCGGGGCCTTTGTCAGTCTGTGATTGTAGCTGCCCTTCAGTCTGCAGATCTATCGATGGATACCAACAATGGATTAGTCTACGTTTGTTTACAGAAACTAGACTGACACTTCGTTTCCTGTTTGTGTGTGAGAGTACGATTTGGGAGTTTGGATACGAGCGCCGGTCAGTGGGATTTTACTGGTACTGGTAGCCGTTGTGTTGTGGTCAGTCGGTCATCTGTCAGTGCAATGGCGACCGGAGGGATACCCATTTCGACGTCCACCCCACCTCCGACCCTTTTTCCCCACCCGTTTATCGAGGGGGAGGAGGTGGCAGCTGCAGAAAGCGACCCCCTTGTGGTAAGTTCTGGAACCGATCGATTTTTTTCAGTGTACGAATGTGAAAAATTGTGCCAGGGTAAAATTTTGCAAGTAACTCTATCAGCTTATGGCTCTCTATCCCAATCTCCAAGTAACGTTATGATCACGACTGATCTAAAACGTGTAGCTCTTTGAGTTTGAATGAATGTTCCTTTGAACATAAAATGTTATGTTCTATTGTTAGTGGGATAAATCGAATTAGTAAGTCAAAATAATCGCATTTCATTATGATTTTGCTTCAGTACATTCTGACTGGTAAGGCCTAAAAAAAGAAATAGGTGTGGTTACGGTAACCCAACCTACCCTATTTTTAGGGGCCGACCCTATAACTTTTTATTAAATTTGTTGTAAAAAACAAGAAAACGAGTGCAGAAAACGCAATGAAAGCGCTTGAGTCGCACACTTATTTCCCTTTCAAGTAGGTTTAATTTGTACACATTAGAAAAAAAGTTTAAACAAAAAAGTGATTGCCTACCTTCCTACCCTAATTTGTTTGGCTATGTTACCTTAACCACACCTTTTTTTTTGTGGCCTAATCTCTGTCTGCTAAGTTTGGTCAGCAAGTATAATCCATGTCTGAGTACTTGGAGAATTGTAGTGCGACTTCTGTACAACATAGTAATAGTACAAATACTAGTTCTGATTGCCACACCGCTTCCGTGTTGTTGTGTTTTTCCAGACTTTACTTCAGTGTCAGTTTCAGATAGATTAGTGGACTCAGGAGTGGGGCCAGACATTGTGTGAGCCTGTCCTTGAATGCACACAAGAATGTATAGTGTGTCAGGGGACACGCAGAGGCTTTGTTTTGTTTGTACAATGCCAATATTCGGTATGTTGAGGAGATCCTTGCAGTTACTGGTAGCACTGCTACAGACTGAAGATGAAAACAGTGCATACACTGCTATTGTGCTAACTTAAGTAACTTTAGTAAAAAGAAATAAAAAGTTTACAAACACTAAGATTAAAATTATAAAATGTCACAGAAATTTAGTCCTGAGTGTGTATGTTGAAAATGGGGAAAGGGCATGGGCCTAAGTCTGGAACAATTTCCACCCTTAAGGCCAAAAAAAAAAAATAGGTGTGGTTACGGTAACATAGCCAAAAAAAATAGGGTAGGAAGGTATAATTACATTTTTTTTTTTAATGTGTACTAATTAAACCTACTTGACAGGGAAATAAGTGTGCGACTCAAGCGCTTTTGCTTTCATTGCGTTTTCTGCACTCGTTTTTTGTTGTTGTTGTGACAAATGTAATAAAAAGTTATAGGGTCGGCCCCTAAAAATAGGGTAGGTCGGGTTACCGTAACCACACCTATGTTTTTTCTAGGCCTAACCCACTAGGCAGCAATGGCCAGGATTTAAAGTCACTACCCTTCGATTAGGAGGCCGATGTCTTATCCACTGCCCGTCAATAACATATTCAGTAGCTCTGTTCATTGTTTGGTTTTTATATTTCACAATTGAAATTCAGCTTATAAATTAATTCAGCAATGTCAGGTATGATCTTAGCATATTGACTGTTACATTTTGACACCCTTTCTGGTACAAGATAAAATTAAAAACATGTTAAGGTTTTCAATGTTCTAACCTGCATGGATAACCAGAGGACTGATTCTCATTGATTGATTGATTGTAATTTTCTGGTCATTGTCAACCACCAAAACACGGGCTGAAAGTCCAACAAATGGTGTACTCGCCTTTGGCTAGTGATTCCGAAAATTTACTAGCCAGAGAGCAACATTTACTAGCCAAACCAACATTTTGCTTCTGAAACTTTACTCGCATTTGGCAAGCAGATGAACATTTCTACTCGCCAGTTACATGTTTCTAGTTGCCATGGCGAGTAAAATACTTGCCACTTTCAGGCCTGTGGGCTGAAAGTTTAAAAAATAAAAATAAAAAAAGCAGAGATAGAGAAAGTAGAAAATAAGTTTAGACGAGGACAGAGAATCTAAGGTTTTCAAGACTGTATCATCCTGTTCAAAATACATACAATTTACTTAGTTTTACTTTTAGAAAACTAAAGTAACAGTGGTGAGCTTGATGAATGTCTTGACACAACAGTTTCTTTAGTAATGTATTGTAACAATATGCTATAGGTATAAGAAGCCAACTCATTGATGGTAAAGCAGAGACAGTTCTGTAGCTGGAATTGTTGTACATGTACAGGTCTACTTATGTTATAATCTTGTCAAGCATGCTCTTCCAGGCGTGGGTTCCTACCTTCTTCTTCTTCAGCGTTCCAGAATTTTCTGGTTACGTGTGAGCTTGTTTGCCCTTTTCCGCATTTGGGTTCCCCAAACTATACTCTGAGAGCATAGTCAGCTTCACTCTGCTTTCGTTGAGTAGGCATGCTGGATATTTTTGTGTTTCCATAACCCACCGAACTCCGACATGGATTACAGGATCGTTTCCGTGCGCACTTGGTCTTGTGCTTGCATGTACACACGAAGGGGGTTAAGTCACTAGCAGGTCTGCACATAAGTTGACCTTGGAGATCGGAAAAATCTCCAGGCGGCAGCGACCGGGATTCAAACTCACGACCTCCCGATTCGGAGGCCGACGTCTTACCACCACGCCACTGCGTTCCTACCAATTTGTGAGCTTTTTATCGGGACATGAATTGACATGCTACTGCTAGCACTGGCATGGAAGATCCTTGACCTTACTTTAGTTTAACTAAGTAAAGAGTACACAACTACTTACTTGTGCCATTTGGTGTCTCTGTCCTGTTAATTGTTATTTCTCAGGGTTTGATTGTGTTGGGAGAATTGTTAAAAAGTATGTTTGTACAGTTGATAACTTTGTTGCGGGTTAGGCCTAAAAAAAAATAGGTGTGGTTACGGTAACCCGACCTACCCTATTTTTAGCGGCCGACCCTATAAATTTTTATTACATTTGTCAAAAAAATTTAAAAAACACAAGAAAACGAGTGCAAAAAACGCAATGAAAGCGAAAGCGCCCGAGTCGCACACTTATTTCCCTGTCAAGTAGGTTTAATTTGTACACATTAGAAGAAAAAGTTTTAAAAAAAAAGTGATTGCCTACCTTCCTACCCTATATTTTTTGGCTGTTACCGTAACCACACCTATTTTTTTTTTTTTTGCCTTAACAAAGAGCATGTATGAATGTACACTTTATATTGATGTGGACTTTGATTTGTGTATACATATTACATACATTATGAAAGTTATGAATAGCGCACATGATGACACACAAGTTCCCTGCACATTGGTGAGGTAGGCTTTAAGTGAGAGTGGAGTGAGACCATTTCCGCTTTTAACAATGTCGCTTTTCGTAATGTCAAGTTTATTTATCTGGCAAGAATTGTATCACTTTTACTTCTTTATGCTTTCATCAGTTTATGATCTGTGCAAGTTATCACCAGGTAGCTCAGTCCATTTTCTGTAGCACTACTGGAGAGACCGGGAGACTTCTGAAGGGCTACTCTTCACAAACTTACTTCTTCTTCTTCTCCGTTCATGGGCTTAGACTCCCACGTTCACTCATGTTTTTAGGACGAGTGGATTTTTACGTGTATGACCGTTTTTACCCCGCCATTCAGACAGCATACGCCGATTTCGGGGGAGGCATGCTGGGTATTTTCGTGTTTCTATAACCCACCGAACTCTGACATGGATTACAGGATCTTTTCCGTGCGCACTTCTTCTTCTTCTTCTTCCCGTGGGGGACCGGATCCAATTTCTTGGATGTTGAAGGTCCCGCGGTGATGTCCATACACTGTTGGCCCCCATTGCGGTCTGTGTCAGTCGTGTAAGGAAGTTAAAAAGCCAAAGCTGGGGGAGGGGGGGGTGGTATGGGGGGTGCAGGAGGGCAGTGGAGAGGAGCTTGGCTAGGTTTTGGGGTAATTAAAACTTTGTACAATCCATCAACGGCTATGGGAGGTCTTGGTCTTGTGCTTGCGTGTACATATGTACACACGAATGGATTTAAGTCACTAGTAGGTATGCACATAAGTTGACCTGGGAGATCGGAAAAATCTCCACTCTTAACCCACCAGGCGGCAGCAACCGGGATTCGAACTCACGACCTTCCGATTAGGAGGCCGACGTCTTACCACCACGTCCCTGTGCCCGTCCACAAACTTACAGAAGTGAAGGGCAGTATGGACTGCACAGTGTGCAGATATTTCTGCATCTTATTGAAACTGCTTCTGTACATTCAATCCTCAGGTACAACAGTCTCCTACAGCACAGTTCTGCAGTACAATTTGAAACTTCGCTTAAATGCAGTGATTGTTCAGGTCTGTGCTGTTCGATGGATCCAATGGCAACATTTGAGCAAAAAGGCCATTTTTGGATCAGTGAGGGACTGTATTGGCCCCGAGATCTCACGCTGGAGAACTCCCGAGGATCCAGGATTTTTGGAGAAAAGTCGACTTTTGTTCTGAGGGAAAAGAAATTAGGGCTCTAGGAAATAATGTGCTCTAAATATATTGTGCATTCTAGGGCACAGTAACATTCTGACCATCATCGCTCCACGCTATCTGACCGAATGCTCCAGTCCTACGCGAATCTATCAAAACAAGAACTACAGAGTTATCTCCCATATGTTTTTCGCCAGCCGCTGATCTAAATTTGAGATCAGTGTTCTCGAGAGGAAAATGATTGCAGATTGGCCGACTTCGACGGTGATCTCCGTTCTGTTCTTCACAGTTATGATAAAGACATCGTTCTAAGGTCAAAACAAGTCGAAATTTTGGGACTGTTGCCCGAAGGAGACCGTGATATATATATGGTTGTATCACTGTCAACTCGTTACAGAAAAAATCGTCTGCTCTAGCGAGCCCCGGAACCAAACAGTTGATTATCACGTGACACTTTTGCCATATTTAGAGTTGTTTGCACAGTAAATACATCCGCGAAAAATAGCTCGCTTGAAACTGTCTAAAATAAAAATTCCTCTGTAATTTAAAGATTACAAAACACCATGAAAAATCATTATCGACGATCGCGAATCTGCTTATATCAATAACACATTACAAAAAGCTCTAAATATATGTGCACGTCCTAGATACTGGGAAATACTATGGGTTGTCAACTTTGAATGACTGTCACAATATCTCTGAGCAATGGATGACAAAGGGGATGCTTTGATGTCAAAGGGGATGGATTTGACTTACTGTAACAACCAAGTTTGGGTTTCCAAACATTGCTGTGGGTTTTAAACGATTTAATTTTTAGCCAAAATGCCCCCAAAACAGCACCTAAAACTGGGACAAAAATACACCAGTCTGTGTTGCAGCTGTACATAATGGAGAATAAAGCTCTGTGAATTTTATTGTGATGTTTATGGGTCAGCTGAAGGATTACTCTCGACATACACACTCAAGAATTACATCTATTTTTCTTCTTCTGGGAGTTTGATCGGCAAAGAAAACACGTAATCGTGGGTTACCGTCGTTTCCGGTTTCAACTTCATCAAAAAATGCGATCTGCTGAACAAAGGAAACCTCAAAGTTATTCAAAGTCATTATTTATTTATTTCAACAACATTTAGGTTTTCAAAACACAGCACTACGGTAGGAAACAAATTTATTTCAGCTTATAATCGCGCTTGAATGTACCCCACCCTTGTTTCGTTTCCATCTGTAACCCACGAAAGCATGGCCACAGCAGACGACAAATCCCGCATTGCCTATCACACACGCGTTGTGAGATCGCGGGAACACCGTCGAAAGTTCCATTCATGACGTTTGACCCGGTCATGTGAATAGACAATGAGAATTTATCCACCCAATCGTATTCGTTTTCGGTTTTTGAGACGTAACTCACGACAGACCACGCTGTATCTTCACTGTTTGAGACCTGTAAAATCTTTTTTGACAATTGTAGCATATATTCATCGACGAATTTTGCGATATTTTGCTGATTAAAGCTTGATCTGGTGCAAAGTTTGAGCAGCACATGTGTTCTCATGATCGGCGCCATTATGAAATTTTCGATTCTTCTGCAACGCACGATCGACAATCGATTAATTCTCTCATTTAGGATTGTCGCTTATGGAAACTTGAAAATTTCAAACTTTCATGTATGCATAGTTATTTATCTATGTAGTCCACATGCAATAATCAAGTTTTAGTTCTTTTCTTTGGAAATAAAAGACATTACGAACTATGGTTTCCATGAAACTCACGACAGTATTATCTCTATACACATAAACCCAGTGAGCACAGATCGAAAACTTTTTGCTCACTTAAATCTTTCTATCATGTATTAAAACCCAAAAGGGTGCCCAAAACGCTAGTTGCTACATTTGACCTACAAAAAAAACTTTTGCGCCTGGACATTGCGTGGGTTACGGTTTCCACTTTCTACTTCGATCTAGTTAACTTATGGAAACTTGTAATTTCAAACTTTCATGTTTGCATATTTATTTATCAATGTTGTCCACATACAAATTGCAATAATCAAGTTTTAGTTCTTTTCTTTGGAAATAAAAGACATTACAAACTATGGTTTCCATGTAACTCACGACAGTATTATCTCTATACACATAAACCCAGTGAGCACAGATCGAAAACTTTTTGCTCACTTAAATCTTTCTATCATGTATTAAAACCCAAAAGGGTGCCCAAAAGGCTAGTTGCTACATTTGACCTACAAGAAAAACTTTTGCACCTGGAAATTGCGTGGGTTACGGTTTCCACTTTCTACTTCGATCTAGTTAACTTATGGAAACTTGTAATTTCAAACTTTCATGTTTGCATATTTATTTATCAATGTTGTCCACATGCCACATGCAATAACTGAGCTAAAGTTCTTTCCTGTGGGATATTGAAGCCTAAAGTGGAAACCATGTAACCCACGACATAGAGCGTACTGCATGTGTCTAATTGTCATTTCTAAAGAAACCCCGATATGAAAGGTCCTCTCTTTGACAGAAAAAGATACAGGCATGTCTTTTGCACTTAAAAAAGAGTATTTCACTCAATTCAGTCCTACTTTTTTTCCTGGTGTCCATGTCCCATAGTTGTGACCCAGTATCTAGGATGTGCACATATGTAAAAATATCGGTTTCCTTGCCAGACAAGGAAACTCAAGGCATCCTGTCAGGGAGAGAATGAGCCGAACTCATTTTGACCTGAGTTCAGGATGGCACAGTAACTGCTATTTCATTTGTTAAAAAATTGCTAATTTCATCCATGCCAGAGCATTTTTTCCCTGAGGTGTTCTCCGGTCTGAATCTATCAGTATTAGTATCACTATCAGCATACAAATTAACATAATTTACTATAAAACAAACAAACTACAATGCCTGCTGATGGACCCAAGGCATGATGTGTCCAACATACGATGGGCACAGGTAACATTTGGTGGAAAAGAAGGACACCGTATCTGGTCACATCCTTGGATTGATTGATCAAATGTTAATTGTTACTGCACCCATCAATCGTTGGACACAGCATGCATGGTACATGGTAATTGGTGAATATGCTGGTCAGGGCCGGACCCAGGGGGGGTTCCAGGGGTTCCGGAACCCCACCCCTGGAAAAAGTATGTACCTTGCTTTGAGTGGTTTTTTTTTTTACTAGTTTTAGCACCAAAACAATGCTGCTCTTAACCCTCAAAACAAGGCCCATATTGCACAGATTTTAACCGTTTTTCAAAAATTTTCTGGGGGAGCATGCCCCCGGACCCCCATAGTTCGCGCGCCTGCTTTGCAGGCGCGCGCTTGTGGCTTTGCCACTTCGCTGATTTGCCCCCCCCAAAAAGGAGGAACCCCCCCCCCCCCCCCCCCTTACAACTCATTTGGTCCGGCCCTGCTGGTAGATCCATGTGATTAAACCAGGGATGGCGCGTACAGTGGTACACACACGTATCTGGCCACATCCTTGGATTCATTGACCATAGTACCGATGACGCTGCCCTCCTAAACCAAGCTGACCAACTGTGTGCAGGGTCAGGGGGTGGACTCGAACCCACGGGCCACTGAGGCCCCGGAACCAATACGTCTGTGTACAAAGTGCAAGGACTGCCCGGGATTTGCCAGCCACTACTGGAGGTAAGTCATATCTTCATCATTCAACCGTGATCTGTTTTGTGTGTACCTTTACCACTTGTGTTCGTGCGTATTTATGATGTGAATGTATTTTGTACATGTTTGTATGCTTGTATGCTTGGTGCATAAGGCCACAGAAAAAAATAGTCTGTTTACGGTAACCCGACCGACCCTATTTTTTCGCGCGACCCTAGACTTTTTTTTGGGCATTTGGGGAAAAAAAATAACGTAAAAATATGGTTTTTTGGAGAAAAAAAAAATCCCGACCTACCGACCCTATTTTTTTGGCCTATGTTACCGTATTTTTTGTTTTGGCCTAATCTGTGTGCACAGTGGTCCTGTCTGTCTCCGTATGGTAATGTATTCGTGAGCGTCCTTGTATGCATGTCTATGTCATCATGCCACTGTATGTTTGTTACTGTATTGTACGTCATTGTATGCATGTACATGTCTATGTCATCATGCCACTGTATGTTTGTTACTGTATTGTACGTCATTTGTATGCATACATGTATGTCTATGTCATCATGTGACTGTCTTCGTCTGTTAGTGTTAATGTATTTTGTATGCCCTTGACTCCTTGTATGCCTATGTCATCATGCCACTGCCTGCGCCTGTCATTGTATTATACAGTAATGTGTATCACTTGTTTTTTGCCCAGTTTGGGTGTCTATTCAGCATTCTGCTATTGTTAACATCACACTATCTGTGACGTCATTTGTTGGTGCACAACTGTCTGTGTATTGTACGCTTGCACGTGATTCTCGTCCATTTTTTTAAATTATTTGAACAGTGTCTTTTCATCATCTAGTCCACTTCTGATTCAGCATCACTTGTTGGTCTACGTCGGGATCTAAAAACTGTGCACACCTTTTCGCCGTGTATTTTGTAGAATTGTTAAAACCTGTGTCCTACGCGGGAAACATAGGCCTACGAAGAGCTAAGATTCCAGACACAAGGCCGTTGTGTCAAAATGCTTGCACTTGCAGAACATTTTGAATGAACCATGGCGTCTGTTTCTGAAGTAGTTTCCGAAAAGTTTTGAAGGGAGGGGAGGGGGTTTGAGATGGCGTTTGACGTTTAGGACCGTATTATGTTGGCAATAAACAACATTGCGAGGTTCCGTGCTGTGTGTTAAAATGTATTCAGGAAAAGAGAGAGCGACACTCGAGGTCTGTGCATCATGTATTCAGGCTTGAAGCGCCAAGGATTCGGCTTGCGTCGACAATGTGTTGAGGTCAAACCGTTAAAACGCGCGTTGATCTTTACCTACATGTGGCAGATAAATGATATCACCGTTCACGTGGCTTTTGCATCAGTTTATGGGGCTTCAAATGTCAGTTGACTGGGGTGGCCCCTCAGCTATCCCCCCCCCCCCTCTCCCCACCCCAACTCATTGTTTTCAATTTGTTCGCATTGAATGTCTGAGTGATTATGCGCACGAACGATTGTGTGCACGGGAGTGCAAACATTTACTGTGATGGGATAAATTGGCTACAGTACCATAGTAATCTTTAGTATCAAATTGTAATTGAACAGTTAGTAGTGTTTGTCATGGTAAGGACCTCTCCCCGAAGGGTACTCAAGACACACGTCAATGGTATAACCGCCAAAGTTTGATTCTGAATACAGGAGATGCCTGTCAAAAGACGGCGCTTTCTTCTCGGGATGGGTATAACGTGTACGTGTTAAATTCCGCACCATCTCGCGATAGTGCTAAACGCCACAACACAGTGAGTGCCGGGT
This sequence comes from Littorina saxatilis, assembly GCF_037325665.1. Lineage (NCBI taxonomy): Eukaryota > Metazoa > Mollusca > Gastropoda > Littorinimorpha > Littorinidae > Littorina > Littorina saxatilis. The sequence continues at coordinate 57,264,946 of NC_090248.1, read as the reverse complement.
ATATCGGGTGGATGATGACATGCCAGGTTAATCCGGACCGTGGCAACTGTCCTTTCACTTGCTGTAGGCCGACATTTTCTCCCCTAAAAGTAAAACTCCTGTGTGATAGCAAAGTCTTATGAAGATAAACAGATAGCAGACATGGAACATAGAAAGAGAAGTTTAACTTGTTCTGTTGTTAACTTTATTATAACTCTTTTTCAACAAAATCTGTATTCATTGTTTGTTTTTGTTTTTTAAATGTTGATAACGTAATAACACAAGAAGACCGCATGGCAGGGTATGAGACTGTTGGCGTTAGCAAGTTCCTGTCCGTTCTGCCTGAAACAGTGAAGCGAAGGTTCGGGAGGTCTGTGCTAAGGCGGTTTCCTTGACTGGGGGGGGGGGGGGGGGGGGGGGCAGGTATACTTCTAACTCAACGCTGACTGACTTATACATGTGTCTCCAGCTGCTAGCAGGAGGAAAAAAGCCCTCTGTCTGTCTCTCGTCCAAGTAAAAAAACCTCTTTTTCTCTCTCGCTTTCTGTCTGTCTCATCCGCTCTGTCTATGTCTCTCTCTCTCTCTCTCTGTCTCTCTCTCTCTCTCTGTCTGTCTCTCTCTCTCTCTCTCTCTCTCTCTCTCTCTCTCTCTCTCTCTCTCTCTCTCTCTCTCTCTCTCTCTCTGTCTCTCTCTGTCTGGCCAGACGCTTTATGGAGGAGAGATTGAGGTTTGCCAGGGAGGGGGTACTTGGGAGGGACTGTTTGTAGCAGCTCACCTGACCGAATTCTCCATTAAATGTGTCGCCTTGTTAACTTTAGTGGTGATTAACGTTTTTACCTGCAGTCTCGTCTGATCTGTTTTTGATCCCTCAAACATGGATGTTTCCATTTTTTCTGTGACAATGGATTTACCTGGTTGGGCTGAATGATGTAATGCGTGTTTTGTGCATGGCTGTTTGTAAAACATAGCGGGGGAAAAAGTTTGTCCATGACCCTCCCAAACTTCGTGCAAATTTAGGGGTTTTGAAAAAAAAAGTGTTCAACAGTCATAAGGCCAAAAAAAAAAGGTCTGTTTACGGTAACATAGGCCCAAAAAATAGGGTCGGTAGGTCGGGATTTTTTTTCCCCCCAAAAAATCATATTTTTACGTTATTTTGCAAAAAAAACCCAAGATTTTTTTTTTTTTTCCCCAAATGCCCAAAAAAAGTCTGAGGGTCGCGCGAAAAAAATAGGGTCGGTCGGGTTACCGTAAACAGACCTATTTTTTTTTTTGGCCTAATGTTCTCCCCCACACCACCCCCACCCCCGGTCCAGTTTGCTACTTATCCCCCGTAAAACACAGTAATTGATTATGTTCATGCGAAGTATAGTTGAGGATCATGATGAAATGAGTGAAAAGCACAGTAACTGTCAGTTACAAAAAGATAGCCTGTCAACACAGTTCCCCGTATCGTCCGCCAAACCAAATATCATATATTGCTTTTAAGAGCACGTGTACAAGCTTTGCTTGTTGTGCTCCATTTACTAATTGATTGTATGCGGCTTTGTTTGTAATTTTGCTGAATAAGATTGTTAAAACCAAACGCACAACAACAGTTGTCCCACTGTTTTTGTTTTTGTTAAAGAACTTAAATGATGATTACGAAGTTCAATTGATCCTTGTCATTCACTTTAAAGTCTGGCTTTGCAAAAGTGTGCTAGTACTACGCCAGTGGCAGTGTAGGTGAAAGCCACACAGACTAACCAGTACAGCGGGCAGAGACAGTCATCTTCCACCATCATTCCACCACTCCGCTAAACTTCTCACAGACCGCAGGTTTGTGCTGCTCAGTTCAAAAGTAAACCGCCCCTCGCAGTGAGCTTTCAACTCGGCTGTGCTTCTGTGAGCCTAGCGCCATTTAATGAAGCATTGAGAGAGAGTGGTGGAATCATTGCCTATCTAGCATTTATACAGGTGCCACGATTCCTCCTTTTCCCGGCCCTTGGGCTTACCTGGGCTGTTTACCTTCACTTTGCTTTTTACCTGTGGGAGAAAAGGGAAGGGCAAAGGCATGCATCATCATGTGATTTCCTTCTATGCAAGAAAAGTAACTAATTTCCTGCTAAGAAAAGAACAGTGATAGTGTTACTCCATGTCTGGGTTTTGGAATGGTGAACACTGACACTGTTTAAAAACAAAATCAAACTTGAGCCCGATGCTGGAAGTGGAATCTTGTAGTTACGCTCACGGGCGCACAACGTACACACACATAGGTTTTGTCGTCTGGGGAATAAGCCTAGAATCAACCCTTCTGGCTGTCTTGTGAATTTGTGAAGACTTGAACTGCAAATCGAAAGCTGTTTCGGTCTGTTCTTATCAATAACAAAACAAAAAGTAACACAAACTAGTGCACATCGCATTTTTTGGTGGAGCTGGGTTGTGAGAGAAACTGAGGGGGAGAGTAGAGGGAGGGGGGGGGGGGGGGTAAAGGTTTTCCAGCGACAGCTGCTTAGCTCAATATCAGTCAAGATCAGCGGTGGAGTAAAAAAGAAACTGCGCATCTCGGCTCAGCTGGCTGCTTGAAGCTCACGCTTTGTGAAATTCTTTTACTCACCTTTCTGTCGGAGTCTCTCTCTCTCTCTCTCTCTCTCTCTCTCTCTCTCTCTCTCTCTCTCTCTCTCTCTCTCTCTCTCTCTCTGTCTCTCTCTCTCTCTCTCTCTCTCTCTCTCTCTCTCTCTCTCTCTCTCTCTCTCTCTCTCTCTCTCTCTCTCTCTCTCGCCTTACCACTAGGCCAACCGTGCTGGTCTTCGTTTAACCAACACGATAAATCTATGCAGTGATGACGTCACACCATGTGCCAAGAACCAAAACTATTGTTGACAATGACGTCGTTTAACTAAGACGACGAAACTGCAGTGATGACGTCACACCATGTGCCAAGAAACAAAAGTAATGTCGACAATGATGGAGTGCGCTATAATCAACAACCTCTTTCTCCTGTCCTCGTCGTAAACCCAGCCTCGTTTAATCCCAGACTCTTTGCCGGCCTCCCCAATCCGTTTATTTGTCCCAGCTCATTTCCGCCGCTTTATGATCCATTGCGAGATTCCTGGCGTCCATAATTAAGAAGGCGTGCGATTTAGGCCGCTCTCCCCTACTGCTTGCGTAGAGTGTGTGGCGGGGGGAGGGGGGCTGCAATTAAAGGCCTGGGAAGCAATTTATGGTCAATTAGGCGCGTGCTGCACGGACTGGCTGCACGGATTTCACGTGCGTTCCCCTCAACCCGCAAGAAGTCTTGTCTTTGCTGGCATTGCACGAGTGTTATGGATTGCCGTGTTTCGGGGTTTCAATGAAGTCTGGGAGTGAGAAATTCTTTTGCGGGTTTGTGTGTTGTTGACGGAAACAGTTAATGAACGTGTAATAAACCCAGTCAACTCTAATAGGTCAGGTCAATGCGGACCCTGAGTGTACACATCTCCGTGTTCACTGCGAAGTTGTCGCCAGTTACCTTGAGCTGCATGCATGAGAGGGTTTGGAAAGATGCCTCGATTAGTGTCTAGTGTAATGAGCGTGACGAACACCCTGATCCAAAAGCCACAGCCGTTTAGCTGATAAGAGGCTGACACTGAGCTGCGATAGTGTTTCAAACATGACACAAGGTTCTAACAACATCAATAATGATTTTTTTTTGTCACGCATTTTGGGCTTGCGTGTATCAGATTTAATCATCACGGTTTTGATCCTTAAAACACTTTTGATTTGCATGGATACTATCAGATATCAATCATCGATATTCAAATATATATATTTGATTGTTGAGCACGTTGGCCTTAAAGGTGTCAGAATTATCACAGATTAATCAGGTTCGGTATCACAAAGTCATCAGCAAGGTGCAAGCGCTTGGCGGTTTAAATCTGGCCAGGAAATACGCACACTGATACAGGTGTGATAGCCAGTTAAGCGTGCAAAACCTGGTTACTCAGGTAAGGCCGCCACTCGACACTGTTTTACCTGGCTATACCCGGCTCTCTACCTGCCATCAGGGCAGCGCCGTGTCGGTCTGTGGCCAGTCACGGGCCAGTCATGCGTGACCATTGTGCTGACTAGGTAATCACCGTTCCGCGTGGGTGACTGCGCTACACTGCATTACCCGCCTTGATGAGCGGTACCTGTCGAGAGAGGAAAGATAGTGATTACCGATCCCCTTGCAAGTCTTCCCGTGTCCAGGTGGAGAGCATGTTGGTCGTGAAGCCCCTCTGTATTTATCTCCCTTGCAAGTCTTCCCGTGTCCAGGTGGAGAGCATGTTGGTCGTGAAGCCCCTCTGTATTTATCTCCCATGCAAGTCTTCCCGTGTCCAGGTGGAGGGCGTGTTGGTCGTGAAGCCCCTCTGTATTTATCTCCCTTGCAAGTCTTCCCGTGTCCAGGTGGAGGGCATGTTGGTCGTGAAGCCCCTCTGTATTTATCTCCCATGCAAGTCTTCCCGTGTCCAGGTGGAGGGCGTGTTGGTCGTGAAGCCCCTCTGTATTTATCTCCCATGCAAGTCTTCCCGTGTCCAGGTGGAGAGCATGTTGGTCGTGAAGCCCCTCTGTATTTATCGCCCATGCAAGTTTTCCCGTGTTCAGGTGGAGGGCATGTTGGTCGTGAAGCCCCTCTGTAGTTATCTCCCATGCAAGTCTTCCCGTGTTCAGGTGGAGGGCATGTTGGTCGTGAAGCCCCTCTGTATTTATCTCCCATGCAAGTCTTCCCGTGTTCAGGTGGAGGGCATGTTGGTCGTGAAGCCCCTCTCTCTGTAGTTATCTCCCTTGCAAGTCTGCCCGTGTCCAGGTGGAGGGCATGTTGGTCGTGAAGCCCCTCTGTATTTATCTCCCTTGCAAGTCTTCCCGTGTCCAGGTGGAGAGCATGTTGGTCGTGAAGCCCCTTTCTCTGTATTTATCTCCCTTGCAAGTCTTCCCGTGTCCAGGTGGAGAGCATGTTGGTCGTGAAGCCACTCTGTATTTATCTCCCTTGCAAGTCTTCCCGTGTCCAGGTGGAGAGCATGTTGGTCGTGAAGCCCCTCTGTATTTATCTCCCTTGCAAGTCTTCCCGTGTTCAGGTGGAGGGCATGTTGGTCGTGAAGCCCCTCTGTATTTATCTCCCATGCAAGTCTTCCCGTGTTCAGGTGGAGGGCATGTTGGTCGTGAAGCCCCTCTGTATTTATCTCCCATGCAAGTCTTCCCGTGTCCAGGTGGAGGGCGTGTTGGTCGTGAAGCCCCTCTGTATTTATCTCCCATGCAAGTCTTCCCGTGTCCAGGTGGAGGGCATGTTGGTCGTGAAGCCCCTCTGTATTTATCTCCCATGCAAGTCTTCCCGTGTTCAGGTGGAGGGCATGTTGGTCGTGAAGCCCCTCTGTATTTATCTCCCATGCAAGTTTTCCCGTGTTCAGGTGGAGGGCATGTTGGTCGTGAAGCCCCTCTGTATTTATCTCCCTTGCAAGTCTTCCCGTGTTCAGGTGGAGGGCATGTTGGTCGTGAAGCCCCTCTGTATTTATCTCCCATGCAAGTCTTCCCGTGTCCAGGTGGAGGGCATGTTGGTCGTGAAGCCCCTCTGTATTTATCTCCCATGCAAGTCTTCCCGTGTCCAGGTGGAGGGCATGTTGGTCGTGAAGCCCCTCTGTATTTATCTCCCATGCAAGTCTTCCCGTGTCCTGGTGGAGGGCATGTTGGTCGTGAAGCCCCTCTGTATTTATCTCCCATGCAAGTCTTCCCGTGTTCAGGTGGAGGGCATGTTGGTCGTGAAGCCCCTCTGTATTTATCTCCCTTGCAAGTCTTCCCGTGTTCAGGTGGAGGGCATGTTGGTCGTGAAGCCCCTCTGTATTTATCTCCCATGCAAGTCTTCCCGTGTCCAGGTGGAGAGCATGTTGGTCGTGAAGCCCCTCTGTATTTATCTCCCATGCAAGTATTCCGGGCTCATCTGTGTCCCGACACATCCATAGCAACACGGTCTGGTGCGTGTGTTGCTTGATTGATGTCGCGTGGGTGGCGTGCGGATAGTCGTGACCTGTTGCATCTTCGGTGTGTGGACCCACCGACAGCAATCCCGCAGGAGATGTTCTTTCTTCGCGCTGAGTGAAGATAGTAGGTTAGGCTTGAAGAAGTTGTCACATTTGAACTGACCAATTCCTTTGGCTGTTATAGTCAGTCAATTGTTCCGTTGAACATTTTAACGTGCCTTTCATGCACATTTGGAATACAACGACCTGTCTTAATCTCTTATGCACACATACATCACATGCAGTTGGGATGGGAACAGTTGCATGAAGAAAGGGATGTCGCAGTGACATCACAGTGCCTGAAACTCTTGGTTGCAAGGCAGACTTTCGTTGTTGCTTTACGGGCGAAAAAACACTTCGGTGATTTGTGTTCTTTGTTCACTTGTGAAAGAAATAGACAATTGTATGTATTCGAGTGAACACAACGCTTTCCCTCTCCCCCCCCCCCCCCCCACCTCACTCTCTCTCTCTCTCTCTCTCTCTCTCTCTCTCTCTCTTTTGTTAAATATCTTTCTCTCTCTCTTGCTTTCTCTCTTTCTACCCCCCCCCCCCCTCCCTGAGAATATCCCTTTCTTTCTATCTCTCTCTAAACTCTAACGGCTACAAGTGAACATGTCGTGTGATCACTGCTGTGTGAAATGAATACGGAGCAGACGACAGGTCCTGTGTCTCCTGGAGACGGTCACCGTTGGGGGGATGTTTGTGTGGCCGGCCACGAGCACTCGGCCCTCAGCGGGACAGTGGTCAGACACAAGCGGCAGGTAACCCACACCTCGGGCCCGTCACAACAACAACATCGACTGCCTCTCTCCTACCTGTCGGCTTGTGGTCGGCTGTCTCTGTCTCTGAACATAACCTCAGGCCTTTTTCGGCGTGACGGACCTCCGTAGACCGTCTTCGCCGACCGCCGACCCCTCTCCTCCCTCGACCTTCAGTGTTAACTGTCAGCTGTTCATGTCTGTCTCGGGATGATGATACCTTGGGGCTTTTCACTAATTTAACATGATGATACCAAGATTGTACAGAAAGGCAATCTGCGAAACCATAGACCTTTTTCGGCTCGGACGATTATCTCTTCTCCGTAACACTCGCTACCCGCCAAAACAGGTACACAAAATGAAATAATGCAGGATAAATGCCATGGTTTACTGAACCGCGCCCACCACCTTTGTCTCTGCCCCCGACCCTCCCCTCATCACAACTCGATGCAGAAAAATGTAAAGGGAGATAAGTGACTTGCGTAGTGTAACATGTCACCAAGGATCACATGCCCCTGATGGCTTTGCCGTGAGGGCGTAAAGCTTAAACTTTCTCACCGAGGTTTTGAAAGAGGGCTCTTTGTGCCAGGTGATACGTGACCTTCTGCTCTCACGAGTTACGTGGGTGTGGATTACGATCGTTGGTGAAATGTCACGGAGATGATGGAACGATTCATTTATCGATGATTGAATCTATATGAAGATCTATTTCTTGTGTAGCGTAACATGCCACAGAGATGTCGAGACAGGCCTAACGTTCCAGGTGATACTTTCCGCTGTGTCCGCGGGCCCTGGAGTGTTACGCCCTGACAGAGCTATTGGTCATGATCGCCGATGGAGTGATTGATAGGTGATAGACCTCAGCGTGTGGCTATGAGTAATTGTGACAACTGATGCTAGTGATAGCATGCTCGGGCCTGAGAACATTGGAGAGGGTAGAATGAGAAGGTAAAAATCACGAGAAGTTTGCGATTGGAAACAAAATCTCATTGATTTATATATTGCTGAATGGGGTTTTCGTTTTTGTGTGTGACTCTTGTGTACTCATTTTAATGGACAACAAAGTTGTTGTTATTAATGCGTTGTTGGATATTTACGACATGGTTTTGCCGAATAGTAAACAGACAGAACAACACACGCTCACACACACACACACACAAATCCGACACAAATTATTTTTTTCCCGACAAAGCATCACGGACGAGAAGTCTGTGAGAGTGGTAAAGAGGTGGCAGAAAATCAAGCTGATGCGGACAGTTTATTATGTTCCTCCCGGGTTTGGGACCGTTGACGTACGTCTGAAACGCAGTTGCTGGCCTGAGAACGTTTTGAGTAAGTGTCGAGGAATGTTGAGGAGGTGGGGGGGAGGTGTATCAAGTCTATCTCGCCCATCAAAGAGACGGGCGCAAACTGAGGGTAAAGGAACAGCTTCTGTTTTATGACGGCCTCCAGAACTTTTAACCCACAAAGAAAAAGAAAGAACAAAAATGGAGAAAGAAAAACTTGGTTGGTAGAGATAGTGGAAGAAGGAGAGAAAGAATAGCAGCACGGTCTCGGCGCGGTCTGATAAAGATGGTATCGGCCTGCAAATAGGCGCGAAAGAGACCCGGAATCAATGGCGGACTAAATGATAGAAAATACCCGGGAGATGTTTGGGGCGGGTGGTTTTCACATCAGCTAACCCGTAGCGGGGTGAATGAGGGGGAAAGCTGGCGGCCGTTAGGTAGCACCGTGGGAAACTTGACTTTTTCTTCGCGTTTAGCTGGACAAAGACGTTTATGGGAATTTGTTTCCCTTCTGTACGTATCAGTCTTTTCTTTGTTTCTTTTCTTAGAGAGCGTGGTTTCTTTGTTTTGTTGGACCTGTGTCTCTGTTCGTGTGTGTGTGAGAGAGAGAGAGAGAGAGAGAGAGAGAGAGAGAGAGAGAGAGAGAGAGAGAGAGAGAGAGAGAGAGAGAGAGAGAGAGAGAGAGAGAGAGAGAGAGAGAGAGAGAGAGATGTTTCGCCTATAGATACGAAGACAAAATAGAGTCATGTAACAGACTGTTGTTGTTTTCGTAGCTGCTGTTGTTGTTTTTATTGCGGATGTTGTCATTTCAAACAAAAACAAGCGCCAACTTTTCACAGAAGGAACAAAATTCAACCCTGCCTGAAAGAAAACATGACACAAATCATCACCCAGGTGCATGACGTCAGTGTTTTGAAAATCTGTCTACCTGGCCTGATGTGTAAATCACGATCACCCTTTACCTGATTTTGGGGTGGAAACGGGTGTTTTGATACGCGGGGTGTGTGTTTGGATGCGGGGCGCCACGCCGAGGTTCAGGTCGGCCTGGCTACCCGATACACAGCTGTTCCCTGGGTCCTGTGTGTGATTGCCTTGTCAGGGCAGCCCGTGCCGTGCGCATACGCATTAATTTCGTGATTACGCTGGTTTTAAAGGACGACCGTCCCTTTAACCGATACGCTTTCACGTGGCCTGGAAGATGTTTGCTTTCACTTTGTCAGTAGGCTGGTTTGAACGTTGACTGGGGACTGCGTCTTCACCCAGTACGTCCGAGTCCTCCACCCCCCCCCACCCCACCCCCCTGTAACCCCCCCCCCACCCCCCTACCTTTCTCCTCCCACTCACACCCCCCAATCTGTGAACGTCTTCTATACACTGAAACCATTGCTTCCTGTGCTTTATAACTATGTTTTGTGTGTGTAAAATATACTTCAAATAAAGTCAAAGCGTAGTGGTTGATTGTTTTAAAATTCAGTGTCCTCGACATCGAGTTGTTCATTAATTTGCACGGATGAAGTTGATTTATTTTTCTGTTTCCTGGTAGAGTGTTGGGCTGAAGTCTGTCCACACTTTTAGAGAAGGGGTCTTCATTATTCAGCAGGATTTGTGATTCAGGCCAAAACTTTCGTTTACTGTCTCACTCTCTCTATCTCTCTCAGTCAGCGTATCAACCTTCTACCCCCCGCGGGTTTGGGCGGGGAAGAATTTACCCGATGCTCCCCAGCATGTCGTAAGAGGCGACTAACGGATTCTGTTTCTCCTTTTACCCTTGTTAAGTGTTTCTTGTATAGAATATAGTCAATGTTTGTAAAGATTTTAGTCAAGCAGTATGTAAGAAATGTTAAGTCTTTTGTACTGGAAACTTGCATTCTCCCAGTTAGGTAATACATTGTACTACTGTTGCAAGCCCCTGGAGCAATTTTTTTATTAGTGCTTTTGTGAACAAGAAACAATTAACAAGTGGCTCTATCCCATCTCCCCCCTTTCCCCGTCGCGATATAACCTTGAACGGTTGAAAACGACGTTAAACACCAAATACAGAAATAAATCAACCTTCTACTCTCTCCGTTCCCTCCTCTCGCTGCTTTTTTCCACCTCTTTATCACCCCACGCCTGGCTTTTTCCCTCTTGCTTTTTCTGCTAGTTCATTTTGATGCCATCTGCCGGGTTTAGGGATGAAAGATGAGATTATTTGCTTCCGTTCCGAGACGGCCGTGCCAGGAAGCAGGCACTTCTCACGGCCAGGCGCAGGTACACAGGCCGTGCAGTTGTGTGTAGTCTCGAGCTCCCTGCTTCTTTCTACCTGTGTGCACGTGCTGCCTGGTCGTAGCAGTGGAATCTATGGTCAAAGGTGTTGTACAGTGGAACCTTCTTGTTAAGACTTCCACAATCTGAGAAAGTCAGGTCTTAAAAAAGAGGGGGTCTTAAAATGGGGATACATTTACAGAGGTTAGGAAAATAAAATCTGAAAATACTGTGTCAAAAAAGAGTCTTAAAATGGGGATACATTTACAGAGGTTATGAACACAAAATATGTGAAATTTAGGCTGAAAGAGGAGGGGAGTCTTGACTGAGGGGGTTCTTAAAAGGGAGGTTCCAGTCTACTGGTGCTGTGGTTCCGTTCAATGTCTTGGATGTGTTGGCTATGAGGCCAAGGACAAACAGAGATGACTACCACACAATGTCCAGAGAGCAGCAAGTCAACCTCATCAGGCTGCGTACTGGCCACAACAGGCTCAATGCTCACATGAACCGAAAGTTCAAGCTGGCGCCATCACCAACCTGTGCCTGCGGCCAAGAAGACCAAACAGCGGAACACATCTTACAGCGATGTCCCTTACTAGATGAGGAACGAAAAGAAGTGTGGCCGTCACCAACTCCCTTGCAGACCAAACTATTCGACAGGAGTTGGAGAAAACGACAACATTTATCACCAGTGCTGGACTGATTGTGTAACCTGCGAACGCCAAGAAGAAGAAGAGGATGTGTTGGCTGTACTGGTGAAACTGAGCACAATGAAACAGGTCAAGACACTTTATTCCCTCTGTCTATCTGTCCGTCAGTCTGACTGTTCCTGGTTATCTTGATTGTAAATTGCTGTCTGCCTACCTGTCTGTCTGTCGGTCTATTTGCGGTCCAGTTGATTTCAAACACGTCAGTCTGTATGGGTGTTTGTCTGTTAATTGCAAACACACTTTCGAGAACAAAGACTAAAAGCAGAGAGAGAGGCAAACAAAAGAAAAAGATATGTTGATTTCAGTTAGAATGGCGGTTATATAAATTAATAATTGATCAGTTCAGCATATATATTTCTTTTCAGTTCTTATGGCATTCATACGATCTCTTACCCCAGTTTGTGCTTTTGGACCAGAAACTACTGCAAATATTCATTTAAGACACAAGTGCAATTTAATGAAAGAAGATAATCTGGACTCGTTGCCCTAAGCTGATCTCGCTCAATGTTTTCCATTGCACGTGCTAGTGTAGATTTCGGAAGAGAGGGGGGGGGGGAGGGGGGAGGGGAGGGAGGTTTGAGAAGAAGACAGTTTTCATCATCTTAGCTAACACGTTGGGTCGGAGTGAGGAATGGCTGTGTACACCTTGCAGGTTTCCAATCGGCCATCTATCACCTTCTCTCGCTCCCCGAGTCCCGCTCTGTTATGGTAAGGGCTTCTTTAGGGCTGGTTTACTGTCTCTTGTACAGTTTCCCTTGAAGGTCTGTGGTTTATATCTCTCCTAGCTCCTCACATTGTATGCTCTCTGTCTAGTCTCAGGTTGGTGAGGAATTGTAGACCGTATGATAAAGTTTATGCACGAAGAGAAAGAGACGTTGGCTCACTTTCAGGGTTCACCATTTCCCTGTGCATACCGTCAATGCTTCACACTTTTCCTTCTCTCAACTCTCTCAGTGGCTGTAACATTGGCCTCCCTGTGAATACCGTCAATGCTTCACACTTTTCCTTCTCTCAATGGCTGTAACATTGGCCTCCCTGTGCATACCGTCAATGCTTCACACTGTTCATTCTCTCAACTCTCTCAGTGGCTGTAACATTGGCCTCCCTGTGCATACCGTCAATGCTTCACACTTTTCCTTCTCTCAACTCTCTCAGTGGCTGTAACATTGGCCTCCCTGTGCATACCGTCAATGCTTCAGACTTTTAATTCGCTCAATTCTCTCAGTGGCTGTAACATTGGCCTCCCTGTGCATACCGTCAATGCTTCACACTGTTCATTCTCTCAACTCTCTCAGTGGCTGTAACATTGGCCTCCCTGTGCATACCGTCAATGCTTCAGACTTTTAATTCGCTCAATTCTCTCAGTGGCTGTAACATTGGCCTCCATGTGCATACCGTCAATGCTTCAGACTTTTAATTGTCTCAATTCTCTCAGTGGCTGTAACATTGGCCTCCCTGTGCATACCGTCAAGGCTTCAGACTTTTAATTCTCTCAACTCTCTCAGTGGCTGTAATCGGCACGGTTGGCCTAGTGGTAAGGCGTCCGCCCCGTGATCGGAAGGTCGTGGGTTCGAACCCCGGCCGGGTCACACCTAAGACTTTAAAATTGGCAATCTAGTGGCTGCTCCGCCTGGCGTCTGGCATTATGGGGTTAGTACTAGGACTGGTTGGTCCGGTGTCAGAATAATGTGACTGGGTGAGACATGAAGCCTTTGCCGCGACTTCTGTCTTGTGTGTGGCGCACGTTATATGTCAAAGCAGCACCGCCCTGATATGGCCCTTCGTGGTCGGCTGGGCGTTAAGCAAACAAACAAACAAACAAACAGTGGCTGTAATATTGGCCTCCCTGTGCATACCGTCAATGCTTCAGACTTTTAATTCTCTCAATTCTCTCAGCCCCAAGGGGGTATTCAGAAGTGAAGCCTTTGTTTGCTCCTTCAAATACAACGTTTAGTGGATGCTGGCATTTCCCTGGAGTTGGCTGTGGAATGTACGACTTCTAGGTTAAAGTCTTGATGTGAATATGTTAATATGCGTCCAAGTCAATGGATGCTCTCGTACGATGTAAAAGCTCAGATAGATCAGTGGTGGTAAACATAATTGCCAAGAATGATGAGAAGGAATGCATCGTTAATCTATCCATAACGGCAGCAGCTTGGCCATCCTGGCAGCAGCGACGTAAGTGTCTTATTGACCGCGGAATATCAGACAAGTTGTCATTTGCATACAGGTCTCATTAGCATGTCTGTGCACCCCTGCCCTCTCCCCGTCTGAATCGAACTCTGGCCTCTCTCTGGGGGAAGCCTAGCCCGTTTCACCGCATCGCGTGATCTGCATGCTTCCTGCTTATGATGGATACTGGGACATTTTGTTTTTACTGTAGCGACTTGCATCTCTTTCGTACTTTTTTTTTAACCCTGGGGGGGGGGGGGGGGGGGGGGTGTGAGAGTGTGTGCAAAGTGTCTGTGAATTGATGCCCTCGTTCTCAGACATTGGTTGTGGGATTACCCACATTGGCGGTGTTGCTTTGCTCTTGAAGAATCGAGTGGTGAGGGCAAGCTGGTCCTGGTTGAGTTGTGTTGGCAGTAGGTCCGCAGTGTGCAGTGCGGGATCTCTCTATAGTATATTGCAAGCAAATGATCACTGTGTCATTCCGAGAAACATGACAGAGGTCTCGCCATTGTTTGTTCGTCTGTTTGATTGATAAATATTGCAAACTACTTATCATTGTACCACCTCTCTCTCTCTCTCTCTCTCTCTCTCTCTCTCTCTCTCTCTCTCTGAGATACCAACTCCCCAAACCCCCCAACCCCCCACCTTCAATCCGCACACCCTCTCCCTCTAGTCTCCCGCCGTCATTGAGCACGCACATGGATGTGAACCACTTGTGTTTGGAGGCTGCTCGGGGCTGGCCGCTTTCCTGCCCCCTAAACATCAAAGAGCGAGGAAGGAACTGGGACCTTTACCTCCCGTTTCCATCTTCACCTATGGATACATCTTGCATTCTCATCCCAAAACCTGCAGTCCGTTTGAAGGACACACTTAATTTCGTGGGACCAGTAACGTGGAATAAATGTCACAGCCTATTGCCCTAAGAAGCACAGGTGGATTGGTACATGCACACAAAGGCGCAGGGACTCAAAACTGTTATTGCGCACGTGTTTTGCAAGGTCTTTATCACACAGATCGAGAGGCTTAAGGCCAAAAAAAAAATAAAAAAATAGGTGTGGTTACGTTAACATAGCCAAAAAAATAGGGTAGGAAGGTAGGCAATCAATTTTTATTTTTTTTTAACTTTTTTTTCTAATGTGTACAAATTAAACCTACTTGACAGGGAAATAAGTGTGCGACTCGGGCGCTTTCGCTTTCATTGCGTTTTCTGCACTCGTTTTCTTGTTTGTTTTTGTTTTTTTTGGAAAAATGTAATAAAAAGTTATAGGGTCGGCCCCTAAAAATAGGGTAGGTCGGGTTACCGTAACCACACCTATTTTTCTTTTAGGCCTAATAGTGCACACAGAGACTCAAGGCTGTTAATATAAATTTAGAAAACTCACGGGGGTTCCGGAATCAGGACTGGGTGGCCGAGTGGTAACGCACTTGCGCTCGGAAGCGAGAGGTTGCGAGAGGTTGCGAGTTCGACCCTGGGTCAGGGCGTTAGCAATTTTCTCCCCCCTTTCCTAACCTAGGTGGTGGGTTCAAGTGCTAGTCTTTCGGATGAGACGAAAAACCGAGGTCCCTTCGTGTACACTACATTGGGGTGTGCACGTTAAAGATCCCACGATTGACAAAAGGGTCTTTCCTGGCAAAATTGTATAGGCATAGATAAAAATGTCCACCAAAATACCCGTGTGACTTAGAATAATAGGCCGTGAAAAGTAGGATATGCGCCGAAATGGCTGCGATCTGCTGGCCGATGTGAATGCGTGATGTATTGTGTAAAAAAAATTCCATCTCACACGGCATAAATAAATCCCTGCGCCTTGAATATGTGCGCGATATAAATTGCATACAAAAAAATAAAAAATCCCTGCGCTTAGAACTGTACCCACGGAATACGCGCGATATAAGCCTCATATTGATATTGTCAAGAGGAAAGTTAACTTTTTTTCTCGTCTTTTTCTTTGTTGTCCCCTTCCAACAAGTACATGTACTGGTAAATCAGAGGTACTCCACGCCGTCATTCATTCATTGCACAACCGTTTTCCTACGCTAGGTCTCTGAAGGGTTATAGCTAAAAGAACTCCAAACAGCGGTATATACTGAATGGCTTCATCAAAGAGTGACTTTAAACGTCATCGCAGTACCGAGCAAGTAACACTAAATTGAACCACTTGGGGCACAATACAGATTTTTGTAACGACAGGTGCAGAAGATGTACTTTTAATGCCCCTCAACTCTTTACCCCCAGTTGCCTTTCATTTGACTGGCATTTCACTCCCCCGAAATCGGCGTATGCTGCCTGAATGGCGGGGTAAAAACGGTCATACACGTCAAAATCCACTCGTGCTAAAAACATGAGTGAACGTGGGAGTCTTAGCCCATGAACGAAGAAGAAGAAGACTGGCATTTCACAACCAGTGTTTCCGGCTGTTGTAGGAAGCTCGGTATCTGCCACTGACTAATAATAAGAGTAAAACAAAAACGGAAACTTTTTGTTTTCAAGTGAAGGTGATGAATTGAAAACGGCTGTTGGAATGTCCGGAGTTTCTCATGTATGCTAAGCGTGGCAGGAGTTGGATGGTTGGTGTTTCACGGCCCTTCAACCTGTGTGGCTATTCGGGACCAATTATGTGGCTATTCGGGACCAATTATGTGGCTATTCGGGACCAATTATGTGGCTATTCGGGACCAATTATGTGGCTATTCGGGACCAATTCAGGTTTGTTCCTTTTTACATTTAGTCAAGTTATGACTAAATGTTTTAACATAGAGGGGGGAATCGAGACGAGGGTCGTGGTGTATGTGTGTGTGTCTGTGTGTGTCTGTGCGTGTGTGTGTGTGTGTGTAGAGCGATTCAGAGTAAACTACTGGACCGATCTTTATGAAATTTTACATGAGAGTTCCTGGGTATGATATCCCCAGACGTTTTTTTCATTTTTTCGATAAATACCTTTGATGACGTCATAAAAGCGACGTTCCAGTTCACGACAGCAGCGGAACTACGACCCTAGACACAACCGTCGAACGCAGAAGAAGAAGATGACGTCATATCCGGCTTTTTGTAAAAATTGAGGCGGCACTAAGTTTGGCAAAGCAATCATCGACGAAGGCCGGACTTTGGTGTTGCATTTCAGCTTGGTGGTTAAAAAACTAATGAATGAGTTTGGTCATTAAAAATCTGAAAATTGTAATTAAAATTATTTTTTTTATTAAACGATCCAAAAATAAGTTCATCTTATTTTTTGTCATTTTCTGATTCCGAAAACATATACATATGTTATATTTGGATTACAAACAAGCTCTAAAAATTAAAAATATGAAAATTATGATTAAAAATAATTTTCCGAAATCGATTTAAAAACAATTTCATCTTATTCCTTGTCGGTCCCTGATTCCAAAAACATATATATAGATATGATATGTTTGGATTAAAAACAAGCTCAGTAAGCTAAAAAGAATAGACATACAGAAAAGCGTGTTATCCTGCTCAGCGCGACCACTACCGCACTATTCTGCATGGCTTGTCGATTTCACTGCCTTTGCCACGAGCGGTGGACTGACGAAACTACGAGTATGTGGTCTTGGTGAAAAAAGCAGTGCGTTCAGTTTCATTCTGTGAGTTCGACAGATTGACTAAATGTTGTTATTTCGCCTTACGTGACTTGTTATTTTTACATTTAGTCAAGTTTTGACTAAATGTTTTAACATAGAGGGGGGGGGGGGGGGAATCGAGACGTGGGTCGTGGTGTATGTGTGTGTGTGTGTGTGTCTGTCTGTGCGTGTGTGTGTGTAGAGCGATTCAGACTAAACTACTTGACCGATCTTTATGAAATTTGACATGAGAGTTCATGGGAATGATATCCCCGGATGTTTTTTTTTTCATTTTTTTTCGATAAATACCTTTGATGACGTCATATCCGGCTTTTTGTAAAAGTTGAGGCGGCACTGTCACACCCTCATTTTTCAATCAAATTGATTGAAATTTTGGCAAAGCAATCTTCGACAAAAGCCGGACTTTGGTATTGCATTTCAGCTTGGTGGCTTAAAAATTAATGAATGAGTTTGGTCATTAAAAATCGGAAACTTGTAATTAAAATTTCGTTTTTTATTAAACGATCCAAAAACAATTTCATCTTATTCTTCGTCATTTTCTGATTCCAAAAACATATACATATGTTGTATTTGGATTAAAAACAAGCTCTGAAAATTAAAAATATAAAAATTATTATCAAAATTAAATTTTCGAAATCGTTTTAAAAACTATTTCATCTTATTCCTTGTCGGTTCCTGATTCTAAAAACATATAGATAAGATATGTTTGGATTAAAAACAAACTCAGTAAGCTAAAAAGAATAGACATACAGAAAAGCGTCTTTATCCTGCTCAGCGCGACCACTACCGCACTATTCTGCATGGCTTGTCGATTTCACTGCCTTTGCCACGAGCGGTGGACTGACGAAACTACGAGTATGTGGTCTTGGTGAAAAAAGCAGTGCGTTCAGTTTCATTCTGTGAGTTCGACAGCTTGACTAAATGTTGTTATTTCGCCTTACGCGACTTGTTTCGGCTTAACGTGGCTGGAGTATGAGTGGATGCTGATGATTTAGGTTGGGATGGAGATGGGGGGGGGGGGGGGGGGCTGTGGGTGCGTGGGTTTATGGAAGCGAGAAAGAGACTTGCTCTGACGGTGAACCCAGGGCAGTGTGGCGATGGGTAAGCTTTATACCGGAAGTCCCTATGCACCTGATCGCGCGTGTTGTTATCTGGACAGGTAAGTTCGAAAGACCCAGCACTCAAAGAGCCGCAGTGGAGAGTTTATATCTGCATGGGAATGAATGGTCTGCCCTCGCTGTGATCACAGATGATATCAAGCCAAGCAGATGTCACTGACTTCACAAGGAAGCGAGGCATGATGGGAGTTTTTACTGCGCTGCGCAAGATGGGGATCGCACAGATCATGCAGCAGGCGGCTTTAAAACCTCGTTTTGGGGCCCCGCGCAAGGGACGCCACTCCATCTTTATCCGGTCTGAATTATACGGCGAGAGAGTGCGCTCTCTGATCTCAAGTATCGGTAGCGTCATCTAAATGAATCTCCACCTTTCCACCTCCTTCGCGCTAACGGTATTAGCGTGGGTGTCGTTCGTGGGGTCAGGGATAGCTTTGTTTTTCTCCCACTGATATATGACCATATTTCTATTATATGCCCACGATATATATGATGTTGTAGCATTAAAAAAAGAAAAACAGTCTGTGGTGAATTAAAACTGTGTTTAGACTAATTGTTGTTTCTGGGAGCACGTAGAACAATTCAAAATTTTAATTTCTGGTTTTCATTCACGCTCACATCGTGTGTGTGAAAAAAAGGGGAGGAAGGTTTCACCGTTTGTTTGTTTGTTTGTTTGTTTGTTTGTTTGTTTGTTCGTTCATGGGCTGAAACTCCCACGGCTTTTACGTGTATGGCCGTTTTTACCCGCCATTTAGGCAGCCATACGCCGCTTTCGGAGGAAGCATGCTGGGTATTTTCGTGTTTCTATAACCCACCGAACTCTGACATGGATTACAGGATCTTTTTCGTGCGTACTTGGTCTTGTGCTTGCGTGTACACACAGGGGTGTTAGGACACCGAGGAGAGTCTGCACACAAAGTTGACTCTGAGAAATAAATCTCTCGCCGAACGTGGGGACGAACTCACGCTGACAGCGGCCAACTGGATACAAATCCAGCGCGCTACCGACTGAGCTATATCAATCAATCAATCAATCAATCAATATGAAGCTTATATAGCGCGTATTCCGTGGGTACAGTTCTAAGCGCTTGTCGAAGAGTTGTCAACACAGGACTAACAAAGAAACTAACATCTTCAGACGGACACGAACCCTATCACACACTAGCAAACCCTGGTAAACAAACAACTGTTTAACAACAATGTACACATCAATAGCTAGGTCCAAACAAAATAATATTAAACACACAGAAAACACCTCTCACAGAGCACAGCACAAGAATGTCTTTTGGAGCACAACACATCACGTCGAGCATGAAAGTCGCAGCCAGCTACGGGAAGAACTGAGTCTTCAACCTACTCTTGAACACGTCAAGAGAGGGGCTCTGGCGAAGCTCAAGCGGCAGGGAGTTCCAGACGGAG
Organism: Littorina saxatilis; assembly: GCF_037325665.1. NCBI lineage: Eukaryota > Metazoa > Mollusca > Gastropoda > Littorinimorpha > Littorinidae > Littorina > Littorina saxatilis. The sequence continues at coordinate 57,245,655 of NC_090248.1, read as the reverse complement.
GGGCCCGCGGAGGGAAATGCACGCTGACCAGCAGATGCGAGTTTCGAGCGAGGGATGTGGAGGCGGAGAGGGTCAGCAGCAGAACGAAGGGGACGGTCGGAGGGCTGGGTGTACAGGTCCAGGGAGGATTGAAGGTACTCGGGAGCAGAGTCGTTGAGACACTTGTAGACCAGAGTGGACAGTTTGTAGGAGATTCGGGTGTTGACAGGGAGCCAGTGCAAGGAGCGAAGTAGGGGGGTGATGTGGTCTCGCTTCGTCTTCCTCAACGTCAGCCTGGCAGCGGCGTTCTGGACTCGTTGTAGGCCATGAATGGATGAGGCGGGGAGGCCAGCCAGAAGGGAGTTGCAGTAGTCCAGACGACTGAAGATGAGGGAGACAACCAGCTTGACACAGGCGTCGTGGGTGAGGTAGCGACGGATGGAGGCGGTGCGTCGTAGATGGAAAAAGCAGGTCTTGATGATGAAGGAGATGTGTGTCTGCATGGAGAGAGTGGAGTCGAGAAAGACGCCAAGGCTCTTGACAGCAGGGGAGAATGGAACAGTCGCGTCATCCAGCTGGAGGTCGGTCACAGTGAGGGAAGCAATCTTCTGTCGTGTTCCAACGAGAAGGGCCTCCGTCTTCTCACTGTTCAGCTTCAGCTTGTTCTCAGTCATCCAGTTCTTGATGTCAGTGAAACAACTGGAGATGGATCCAAGGAGATCGTCAACGTCCTCCGGCTTGGCGCTGTTCTGGAGCTGCGTGTCATCGGCAAAGGAGTTGTAGTTCAGGCCGTGGCGTTCGATGACCAGGGAGAGGGGTTGGGTGTACAGGGTGAAAAGGACAGGGCCGAGGACAGATCCTTGTGGGACGCCAAAGCGGACAGGGACAGGCTGAGAAGAGAACGAATCAGTGGTGACAGTCTGAGAGCGGTTCTGGAGGTAGTTCCGGAACCAAGAGAGGGCGGTGTCGTGAATGCCGAACGTGGAACTGAGGCGATCGACGAGTAGCTGGTGGTCGATCGTGTCGAAGGCCGCGGAAAGGTCCAGCAGCACAAGGGCAGAGACGAGACCGCTATCTGTTGCGTTCAGGAGGTCCGTGGTGATTCGCAGGAGCGCCGTCTCGGTGCTGTGGTGAGGGCGGTACGCTGACTGGTACACTGGCATCAGCGAGTTCCGAGACAGGTGGGCGCTCAACTGCTCCAGGATGATACGCTCCAGAAGCTTGGAGAGGAAGGGCAGGTTGGACACAGGACGGTAGTTCTTCAACTCGTTGACGTCAAGGCCGGGCTTCTTGATGAGTGGGCGGACAACGGCAGACTTGAAGCAGTCGGGAACGACGCCTGTGGCCAGGGATATGTTGATGATATCTGTGATAGACGGCAGGAGCTTGTCCAGACACTTGGTGAAGAGGAAGCCTGGCAGGGGATCTAGCTCGCAGGTCTTGATGGCCGTCTTGGTGATGAGTCGCTTGACGTGGTTTTGAGTGACAGGCTGAAAGCACGTGAGGGGGGAGCCGGAGAAGGAAGGGGAGGGTGGGGACGGGACGAAGGGCTGCTGATCGAGTGTTTTCCGAAGCTTGTCAATCTTGTCCTTGAAGAACTCCGAGAATAACTCCGGGATATCCTGTGGTGGGTGAGCAGTGGGTAAGGGGGCAGCGGGGGAGGAGCCCAGGAGAGAGGACATGATGGAGAACAGCTCCCTGGATGATGAGGCGTTGACGATGCAGTCGTGGAAGTGCTCGATCTTGGCAGCAGTGATGGCTTGCGTGACTCGAAGCACAGCATCCCTGAGAATCTGCTTATGAACCTCCAGGCCAGAGTGTCGCCATGCACGCTCCGCTCGCCGTCTCTCGATCTTGGCGGCTGTGATGTCCTCAGAGAACCAGGGAGCCGGCTGTCGCTCAGAGACTGCGCATAGAGATGGCGGGGCGTGTTTGTCGAGGAGCTGGCGCAGAGTCAAGCTGAAGAAATGGGCGGGGTCAGAGGACGGGTCTCGCTGGGCAAGCAGCAGGGCAGCTTCGTCTCCAAAAGCATCTGTCTCAATGTCTCGTAGCTTGCGACGTGTGACCATCTTCCGCTTCTGTGCTGGCTTGGTGATGTTGACGAGGAAGTTGATGGCGGTGTGGTCGGAGACAAGATGGTCGTTGGCGACAAGGCTGGAGACCAGATTGTCCGAGGGTCGAGTGACAATCCAATCCAGGATGTGGCCACGGGAGTGGGAGGGAAAAGAAACGACCTGGTCCACACTGTAGCTGTCCAACAGCGCACGGGCCCGCTTGGTGTCAGCGTTGGCAGGGCAGTCCCAGTGGATGTTAAAGTCACTGAGGACGATGGCGCTATGGGACGTCACGTTGTAGTGGTCGAGGGCTTTGGAGAACTCGTCGAAGAAAGTAGAATCCTTCAGCTTGTTCTTGGTGTTAGGGGGAGGGCGATATATACACAGGAAGGTGAGGGTGGTGGTGGTGGCGACCGTCATCTCCACGGCTTCGAAGGTGGTGTGGGGGAAGGGAAGGCTGTCCGAGAAGGACGCTGCAGCATGCATGTGGTCCTTGTAGACGACGGCGATGCCTCCACCACGCCCAACCGGGCGGGGGAAGGAGACTGTCTTGTACCCTGCGGGGGTCAGCTGCTTGATCTTGGGGTCATCACCAGGTCGCAGCCACGTCTCGGTGATGAACAGGGCGTCTAACTTGTTTTCTATAATGTAGTCTGCTATCAGATCTGCTTTGGCTTCTGGATTTACTGACTGGGAGTTGAGGAGGCATAGGTGTAGGGTGTTTTTGGAATGAGTGGGTGGGTGCTGATTTTGGGTGGGCGGGTGCTGGGGAGGGGTTGTGGGAGAAAGGGGAGGGGTGGGGAGGTGAGGGAGAGGGGTGATGGGAGGATGGGGAGGGGTGGTGAGAGAATGGGGAGGGGTGGTGGGAGAATAGGGAGGGATAGAAGGAAGCAGAGAAAGAGTGAGGGGATGCTGGGGAGGGGTAGTGGTACATTGGGTGGGGGTGGTGGGCGTGAGAGAAGTGGAGGTAGGAGAAGGGTTGAGGGCAGCAAGTTGCTGTGCGGTTCGAAGACGCTGCGAGCGGCCGGCGCGACAGCCCCTTACGGTTGGTGGTCTCTGCAGGATTCCCAGCTCCTTGAGATGGAGGTATAGAGGCCGTGGCTGACAGCGGCCAACTGGATACAAATCCAGCGCGCTACCGACTGAGCTACATCCCCCGCAGGTTTCACCGTGAGAGGCGACGGTCAGGAGACTCGGACCATGGCCATAAAACTGGACTCTCCGAGGTGAGGCCTTCCAGATAAACATGACAGAAGAAGGGAGAGGGGGTGGGTGGGGGCCGTAATGGCCTTGTTAATGACCCACGCCGCTGTAGGATTAATTAAGCCTGATTTCTGCCAGATCGGCAGACATATAAACACCGACACATATGGATAGGGGGGCGGGGAGTTTACCGTTGTAAGTAGCGTGGTGGGAGCAATAAAAATACCTTTGAAGATTCCGAGTGTGAGAACGTGAGAGTTGAATTCATGATCTCGTGGAACCATCTGAGGATGATCTTGGTTTTTTCAAACATTTATATATTATACAAACTGATGGACTACTTACGTTCCAGATCAAGAATACAATTTTTGGAAACGTTTAATTAAATGTATTGAATTTATTTGTGGTTGTACTCGTGTGTGTGTGTGTGTGTGTGTGTGTGTGTGTGTGTGTGTGTGTGTGTGTGTGTGTGTGTGTGTGTGTAGGGGGGCAGAGTATTAGGGCCCGCTCTGAGCGAGGGGAACGCGGGATGTTTTATGGCAGGGGGCGTTGCCACTGATCTATATAGTATAGATTGATCTGCATGAAGCTAAACGGTCATTACACATAAAGCTGTTGCTCACTTGGATTTGAGAGGCTAACAACTGTTGAAACTCTCTAAAAAAAGAAATAAAAAATTCGTAAAGACCATTTGAAAGGAGAATTCGAATGCTGTTTTAAGATGGCTATAGGAAAGAAACACTCTATTTTTGTTTTGAGACGTCCCGGTCAGACAGACGGGGTTGGTTTGCAAATGGCCGCTCTATCTCTCGCTTACCGGCCTTGTAACGCTCTTCATGAATGGAGGCAGGAATGGTTGGCTCGATTGAGGCGTGCCCGAGGGTGACCGTTGGAGCAGACGACATCAAGTTGAAGGACCGCCGCCTCGTAACCATCACAGTTATTGCGCTTTAACGACATGCCGCAAACAGGCCGAGTTTATGATGGCCGATTCGAGCGGTGGGGTGGAAAAGTGGAAACAATGCGACTCTCTGACGGCGCTGGTGTCTCGTGAGAATCTCGCGGCCAACGGATGAGATTCCTTCCTGCTAGTGATCCATGGCGTGGCCACTGGAGCTATGGCGGCGCCTATGACGGCTTACTAGTACCAAAACCTCATAATTGTAATTATCAAGGGAAAATTAGTAATTTTCCCTTGATAATTACCATTTTCACGTGTTTATTACTAATTTTCCTGGGAAAATTTCCCGGAATAATTACTAACTTTCACCTGTTAATTACTAATTTTTAGTTTTGGCTCACTTCCTGACGGATTGCTAGTGCCAAAACTAAAAAATTAGTAATTTTCCCGTGAAAATGAGTAACTAACAGGTGAAAACAGTAACTGACAGCGTTAATTAGTAATTATCACGTGATAATTGGTAACCCCAGGTTTTGGCACTAGTAAGCCGTTATAGGCGCTCTCTCTCTTTCTCTCTCTCTCTCTCTTTCTCTCTCTCTCTCTCTCTCTCTCTCTCTCTCTCTCTCTCTCTCTCTCTCTCTCTCTCTCTCTCTCTCTTCAAGTCCCAGGCCCAGACGCCATGGAGACGGAAGTTCATTATTATTCATGGCTTTCTGTCTGCTGGGAGAACTTAGCGAACCTAAGTCGTTGGCACTGCAGGCTCCGGTGCATGCTTCGTTTGCCTCCAATGGCCCACCGGTGTTTTTTTGGGGGTATGGATTTGCCAACAAAAATGTGCAAATGCAGAATGCAGTTTGATCAGAACACACAGATTGGACAGAGAAGACCGAATGACGCCATCAGCTCACCATGTGATCCTGGCTGCACAAGCCAAAACGTGACAGTGCGAGCAAGGATTTGGGATTGCTGTGTCAAAGGGTTTTTTTTGGCACCCGTTTAATGAACCAAAAGAAGAGATGGTTCTACCAAAAAAATAGATGCTTTCACCAAAAGAAAAGATGGCTTGAGTGACAAAGAATTAAAGTACAAAAAAAAAATTGATCCGCCAAAAGAATTGCTGTCTGAAGAAAAAATAAAATAAACTGGCAAAAGCAAATAATTATACTCAGGCAAAAGAAAATATAATCAGGCAAAAGATTGACTACTTCAGGCAAAAGAAAATATAGTTTCAACAAAAGAAATGGATAGTCATTCTTCAACACAGTGAAACACTTTGAGAGAGAGGCTGGAAATGTCAAGATTTCTCGGAGTTGTTGAGAATGACATTGTAAAGAACTGGTCTATGGAACGAGCACCAAATGTAACCGCAGAGCACACCGAGATTGCCGAAGCACCACATCGCACACTGAAAATGTGGACAACAGCGTTTCAGTGGGCAACGTCACCAGCTGAGTCGCTGAAGACTGGGAACACGATCTTCGTGGGATCTTCAACCCTGGAAAAGGCGCTCAAGACTGCCATCCGAGAGACCGAAGAAAAGGTTGAATGATCGCACCGTCCTGGGCTGACTTCGAGGCGTATGCCACATGTCGGAGGTCGGTGTGGAAGATTACGATCGACGAAAACAATCAGTTTCTGCAACTGTCCGGAGTTCCTCAAGTGCTACGTGTGTCATCATTCCATGGGCATGGAGATTCGTCTGGAGGTGACCAACCCCCCTGCCCAGGCCAAGACCATCCCAATCGGCCAGAAGCGAAAGCGCGGTCGCCCAAAGCTGTCGAGACCAGCGCTTATCAGGCAGTGAACACACTGATCTTGACTGCTCTGTACACTGATTTTATCATTTTCATTTAACTTTCTTTGGACGTACAATTATGATTATGATATGGAGTGACACTATTTTGTCTCTGAAAGTACACTAAACTTTATATTTTTTGCTGACAGTAGCTATTTTGTTGTTGAAATAATTCGGTTTTTTGTTGAGAATTCTTTTGCAAGTCTCATTTCTTTTTTTGGTAGAATCAATCGGTTTTTTGCTAGAAGCATCTATTTTGTGGGTGGAAACATCCGATTTTTTGTTGGAATATCTTTTGCTAACTAAGCAATTCTTTTGGTGAAAGCATCTATTCTTTTGGTGATTTAATTTATTGCCTTTTTTAAAGGGGGAGGTGGTGATGGTGGGGGGTGGGGTGGGGGGAAGGGTGGGGGGTGTAAGAAGATGCGAGTTTTTTGGTTTTTTTTTGAGTTTTCGGTGTGAATTCGAACAGCAATAATTGGGGTATTGATCTCTTTTCAGTGCTTCAAACCTTTTGTACCCTGAAATATATATTCTCTGGTTGTGGGAAACAAACCAATGAATGTGTCTGAACCCGTCTTGAACGAATCGGGAACATTGAGCAAGCTTGTCAGTATCAGGAACATGTACCCGAGCCTTGTTGTTGTTTTGTTCAAGTACTTGTTTCTTGAAGCAGAGAACTTGAGATCTGAGCATGCTGTGACTTGACGGCGTCGTTGACAGTCCCGTTAGTCCGCAAGCTCTATTCACACCACTGTATTTTTCACTTATTCCCCCTTTTCCTCGGGGAACAACAAGCAACTGTCACCTCTAGAGGTGAGCCTTTCTTACTCCCCCGTCGTGGGATAGACTGGCGACAAAAGAACTGTTCCTACACCACCCCGCTGCTTTCAGCGCCTGATTGTCAGGCGTGTAAAGAGCAACAAGTAGTTTATACACCTTTTGACATTGTGCTTTTTTGAAATTGTACAGACACGAGTGTTTACTTCCCTTGTCGAGAGCAGCTCGATTTTTACACCCTGTCATGTACCCAGCTTGTCTGTTGAAGGGCTCACGTTGTTGCTGTTTGTGGTCTGGCGATTTGAGGAGAAAGTTGTGGAATGTTGTCAACTGGCGTAGCGTTATGTCGCGAGTATGTAGGAACACAAGTTATCGGTTTGTGTTTATGGTGCCGTTCCCTCCTCATTCTCACAGCTAGACGAGCCAGCAGACAAATGAAGAAACTTAGAAAGGCAGGAGGGATGAAGGTATACAGACACTAGCAGGTCTGCACATAAGTTGACCTGGGAGATCGGAAAAATCTCTTACCACCACGCCACTGCGCCCGTCGTGAAGACGGTCAAACTCGCCTGGTCAAGTTCGTGCCATGCCGGTATCAGGCTTGACCGTGAAATCTTGGGGGACCGTCTGCGGTCTGGGTTTCCTCCCCTGCTGTCTTTGAATCATGGCAGCGGACGTAGGAGTGTGTGTAGCCAGCTATCCCCCAAACTGTGAGAGTAAGCAGGTATGCCCGGCCCATACTGTGTTGTGGTCAGATAACGTGTCTAGCTTCTCACGCGAGACGATTCTGCAAGTGGTGCCTTGCCAATGCAAGTCAGATATTGGTACGTCAGACATGACCGTTATGCCGTGCTGTGGCGGGATTATGGCAGCGGTCAGTAGAGTGTAGCCAGGTATCCCCCATACTGTGAAGTGATCAGGTAATGTGCCTGGGTTTCCCATCCGAGACGATTCTGTAAGTGGTACCTTGCCAATGCCATTCAGATATATATAATATTGGTACGTCAGACATGACCGTTATGCCGTGCTGTGGCGGGATTACGGCAGCGGTCAGTAGAGTGTATCCAGGTATCCCCCATACTGTGAAATGGTCAGGTAACGTGTCTGGGTTTGTCAGCCGATACCTTCTGCAACTTCTCATCTGCTGCAGTGTCACTGTCTGTAGGATAGACACGTCTGTGTGTCACGCTTGCTGTGGTATCACTTGTCTTAGTTACGACACGCACACATCTTGTGTTCAAACACCATCTTTTTCGGTCGGGTCCGTAACTATGGTGTTTAAACTTTGTGTGGCTAAAGAGTTGATATTGTCATTGACATTGTGTTGAAAAATAACGAAAAAAAGCTGCAATTTTGTTTGTTTCATTTTGTGTGTGTAACCCTATAGTTTCACAATTAGGAAGGATGTTTAAGTGGTATCCAATAAGATAAAATGTATCAATTGAACATTGGATTTCCCTTCTTTAAGCCATGTGACGTCAGAGTCCGACAAAAACTCATATCTAGCCGATACTACAAAGAGTACATGTTTGTGTGCGTTCAGTCGTAAAAAAACAAAAGGAATTATAGCTGAAATCGATCGATACATAAATGTTATTTGTATTCTGACCAAACTATGACATTTCACACAGATCTCGACAGTCATTATTCACCTCGACCGCGTCTGCGGTCTCGGAGGAACACTCACTGTCTGTATCTGAGTAAAATGTCATCTTTTGGTCAAAAATACAAATAACGTATACTAATTTGTGTTAATTGAAATGGTTCAATATGCTGTTGCTAGTATTGACCAGTGCTTTGAAGAAGGTCAGTCTTGGTCCAACAACAAACCAACGCTCACAAGTGAACTGGTGTGACACTGAACCAGCATTCTTGAGTTTTCTTCGACGCAGATGAACTCGGCCTTTCGAACCCCCCCCCCCCCCACACACACACACACACACACATACACACACACAGACACCCACACACACACACACAGACACACACACACACAGATACACACATACACACACACAGACACACAGACAGACACACACACACACACAGACACACACACACACACAGAGACACACACACACACACAGACAGACACACACACACACACACACACACACACACTCCCCTCCCCTCCGGTTGTACTCGCTAATTAGATTGTGGTGTTTTCTCTGGCGCAAAAACCACAAGTTCGTTTCCATTATTCCTTCCGCCGAGTCAGCAAAAACCGTGGCCAAGGAATGGCGGCGGGCTGTAAATCATTGTGGCAGAGGACGACCGCCAACATATCCCCGCATTCGCCAAGATCTCCCCATAGCGCACAACCACCCAGGAGCACCAGACACACACACTAAAAACAAAACAAAAAAATAAACAATATTTTTGGCAGGTGAACAAATTAAGCGGACGCGAGTTTTATACACACAGGCACAAAATATGAAAACTATTATTTGGCAGGTGAACAAATTAGGCGGATGCAGGTTTCCGTCCCAAATGATGATTTAGCCAGACACAGGAGATGTGCGGGGGTCCAAAATAGCGAAACAAACTGGCCCTAATTGACACGTAAGGAGAGGGAGGGAATGAAATGATGGATCGTGTCGCGCGCCCTGCAAACATCACGGCAGTGGCCTGCAATCCATGCAGGCTAACCACCGTTTAAAGATACAGTGCCAGTGGAATCCCCCATTTAAAGACACCCCCTCCTCCCCCCGCACCCTGATTTAAAGGCTGACATAGTCCTATTTAATTAATTTAATTACTTCCAGGGCTTTTCCCATCGTTGCGGGGATGTATAAATTAAGCTTCCTACAAAGTTTTAGGTTTGAAGTCCTTACCAATTACGAGAAATAATTAATTCTTTATTGCATTGTTTAGCAACAGTTCTCCAGGACTTGGGCTATTTTGAGACCGTTGACGTCACTTCGTGACGTTTCGTAAACCAAAGATGACGTTTGAGACTGTTCTGTTTACATTCGACACTATCAACACCACTTTGCAATACTGAAATAAATTTTTTCTGTGTTCCAAAGCTACAGCCAATCGTTATTATATCCCCTGAGGTACAGTTTTATAACATTATTGGCACATGTAAACAATATGAATTAATTAATGAACGCGACGAGTATGGCAGCCTTTAAGACTTCCTTCACTTTAAGACCCTGTTTCTGACATTGTCTATTCATAACCTCTTTAAATGCATTCCCATTTTGAAACTATCTCCTTCTTAAAGGTCCTTGTCTACGTTTTTATACCGAAATCGCCATTTGACCATTAAAATGCAGAGTCTATTATCTACAAATATCAACAATACACCCCCTTTCGATCAGGAAAGACGAAGCCAGTGTAGCGCAAAACTCCTCTCAAATCCCGTGCATTTCGTGCGTTTAAAACAAAGCGTGGACAGCGCTCCAGTGTCAAACTGTTGCTGCACTTGTTTGGGCGTGGCTATAAGCAAAGTGACATGAATTTGATTGGTCAGTATTTTTAAGCAAAGCACATGTTCTCAGCAAACAAAAAACAAAATGTTGGAAGCGTGAGTCACGCTACCCCAAAATAAAAAAATTGTTTTTCATATATTTTTTTTCTATAACTTTTTTTCCCCATGGTTCATTCATCATCTGACATAACTTTTTAGCGAAATCTAACCATAAGATTATTGAAAAAAAGCAAAAGTGTAGACAACCACCTTTAAGACCTGCGTTTTTCAGATTTGTGTAACGCATCACAGATCTGTTCCAGCTTTTACATAGGGTAAAAGCACCCTTCCACCTGGTCATACCAAAAAATGCACAGCCTGGCCGCGTGCCCAATGCGAGGCTGCGCAGTGTCTGATTTTGTTGTGGTTGCAGATTTAATTTCCTGACACTGTCAACGTTTTGAGCAGGAATGGTGCTACAAAGATGCCCTCTCCGCCTCACGTAAACCATGTTTGGAAACACCACAGTTCATGCCTTTACGTGAAAGCAATTGTTCCGCTTGATCTCATACCATAGCATACTCATTGCTGCATTCATCACAGGAGTGGCAATGCTTTGCGCAGTTAATATTGTAATCTTGACACTTTAAATTCCCGCGTCACACGAAAAGCCGAATGTATCCAAGCATAATGTTGCTCTCATCTCATGTACAATCCTGGACAATTCTGTGTGGTTTCCACGACAGTTTACACGGGAATACCGGTCGGTATCTTTTAGCTAACCAGGCAAACTTGCTCTTTATCGGGAATGGGGCTTGAAGTGACGTCAAACACAGGGCGGCTGTGTGGAGAGCAGCGAGGGGAGATAACGCAAGAGGAACGGAAGGCGCTGCATAAGAACAATCAGAGGTGCTTCCGGGAGAATGTTTGGGGCCATTGTGAATCGGAACCGGGTTGGAGAGTTGCAGCTCGGTTTGCCAGCTTGCAAAACAAACATTCTTCTTTCTGCCCAGGCACCACCCTTTCCGGAACTGCTTAGCTGACGCGATTGTAACCTTTAGGAAACGTTACGTAACGGCTTCGTTTGGAAGCATTTGGACGTGCAAACAAAATTTGTTCTCCTTTTTCACGTATTTTCGAGGGTACTGTCAATCTTGCTCAACCCGTCTCTACATAAGTATGGCAAAAAGAACCAGTTTTTAAAATCAAAAGTGTGTTTTTCAAGCCGTTTGTTTCTTTGTTCCGTTCGATGTTTCTTTTGCGGTCTCAAACATGTTAATGAGACAAAGAAAATACTTCACAGAGTGGTCTGTCCATGTCGACTGTAGAAAGTTTTTCTGGCTCCACTCGCCCTTTTTCCCGCCTGCTAAGCGAGAAGTGTTGTTGAGAGTTTTGGTGCTACGATCTAGAGGTAATTTTAGTATCTTCCCATCTCTCCAGCGGTCGGGGTCTCATCTCCACTGCGCAAGGGCTAATTAGGCGAGATAATGACGCTCCGCTGAGTTTTTTTTAAATGGGACCAGGAAGGGAGCTAATCCGCTACTAAACGGCGGAAATAACCCTCAGGGGTCAAAGTGAAGGTCGCTTGTGACGTAGACGGTAAAAAGAACTTTGCCTTTCTTGGATGGATCTTATAAAGCAATGTTTCAGTTGAACTCTTTTCTTCTTAGTAGATCTACTGATTGAATACTTATTTACATTTTCTGTCATAATCTTGCTGTTGCACTCTGCAATAAATGCATCCCGTCCAAAAATATGAGTTCGAAACGTTCGTTCTTTCTTCTATACTTCGGGAAGGACACTGTACCGGAAGCAGTAAAGAATGCCGTAATTATGAAGGGAAGAATTCGATCCCTAATTCCTGATCCGAGGACTGTTTACGGGAAGCACAGCGTTGACGATGTGAGGGTCTGTTCGTCTCTTTTTTGGTTTGTCCTTTTCTAAAGTCACGTGTCACACCTACCTGACAAACTGGAGGTGAAAAGACGATTGGCCTTGTCTTTGTTCTGTTCACGTGATGCGATCACGCCAACAACTCGTTTCCTCGTTCGTAGGACAGCGAAGACCATTGACAAACAAGCTCACGCCACGCCACCATTGAGCCTGGGACCGCGTTGTAACGCTCCCTGCATGTCCCACAACTGCCCACACCCCATCGTGACTTGGTTGGTTCTGTTTTGTTTTGTTGGTAGATTGTGGCACATCGCGCGAAACACGCGCTTCCTGATCCTTGGAAAAGTGACGACCATTGACAAACACGATCATTGAGCTTTGCACCACGTTGGACTGCTCTACCGTCTCCTCGTGTCGTTGTAAGCTGAGAAAAGAAAACAAACTTGCATCGGTTCTACATAGCCATGTCCGTCGGGTCGTTGATGAACAATGACCAACCAACCCACCAACCATCCAACCCCCTTGCTGCTTTTACGTGACACCATCAACGCGAAATACGCGTTTCCTGGTTCTTCGCACAGATAGAAAAACACCATTGAATGTTACTCGTCACTGCTACTCGTTCGTCTGAGTTCTCCATAGACCTTCCTCGGTCTTATCGAAGATCGGGAAACTCTTCAGCCTTTGACCTTGTTGCACCCCCGTATGTTCGGAGTGAAAAGGTTTCACTCTGTTTGTTTGTTTGTTGGTTGGTCTATCTGTCTGTTTGCCCGGACTTAAAGTAGATCTCTGATTATTCTCCGAGGCTCTTCTTTCTTTGTCATTGATGAAAGAGCGTGTGTAGAGCATGCTGGACGATCTTGTATACATGTTACGACTTGTTCAGCCAAGCTGTGTGTGTTGGTGAGGAGTGGGCCAGTGAGAATGAGCTGTCAGTTCTTTGTGTGTTGAATGGCGAGACATGGGGGACAGGGGACAGGACAAGGGGGAGGTATGTGACCGAGCAATGGACTGCTGGCGACATGTAGCATGATGGGAGGTCCCTCCTCCTCCTCTTGTCTGTCCTTACGTTACCTCACCAGACTGAGTGACCTCCTGAGCTTGACAGGACCCTCCCATCTGCCTCCCCCACCTGTCTAAGAAAGTCAAATGAGGATCGAGACACCGTCTGTGTTAGTGTCAGTGTCACACACAGACGAAGACATTGGGAGACAGGTTATAGACAGGCTGACAGACCGACCGACGCACACACATGCGAACGCACGCACGCACGCACACGCACGCATCCACGCACACACACATATACACACATTCACACACACACACACACACACACACACACACACACACACACACACATACACCATTAATTTGCACTAACCCTATTTACTCTCTCCCCCTCTCTCTTTCTGTCTCTGTCTGTCTGTCTGTCTGTGTGTGTGTCTCTCTCTCTTTCTCTTTCTCTCTCTTTCTCTCTCTTTCTATCTGTCTGTCTCTCTCTAGGCTCTCTGTCTCTCTCTCTCTCTGTCTCTCTCTCTCTCTTTTTTTTATTTTTTTTTACTGTTTCAACCTCAGCGTTTTTACCTGTCGCCGCATTCCGACGAGGGTCGACAAACCAGCAAAACTGGTTCATCCGTCTCAGCACTCATTAGACCCCTGATTCCGTGGCCTTGGCTTTGTTGCTGTACGAAAAAGAAAGACAATCAAAGTGGTAGTTTATTTCCCAGCGACAGGAAACCTGGACGAGAAAGAGTGCAGTCTGATCTGAATTTAGGGCGAAAGTAAATTTGACTGAATGGAATGACATTACTAATGTCTCGACTAATTTTGGGGCCAAGGAAAGTTTGACTGTAGAAGAATTCTTAGACAAGAAGCGGCAGCCAAAGGCCTTGTATGCAGGTGTGTTTGGGTTAAAGCAGGCAGACAGTTCCGGGTTTAATAGCCGATAAGTCAGCCAGGTAACTACCGTTCTCTGATCGGAACGATCGGGAAAGAATGGAGGAGCGTGTGTTTGTGTCTGGGGGGGGGGGGGGGGGTACGCTACGGCAAAAAGCGGACCAATAGTGGACTTAGTATACAGCGGTCTGTACCCTCCTTTACTGGGTTAGGGGCAAAGCGGCGAACATTAGAGTAGATAAGAGTAGAGATAAGTCGTGTCTCTATCAGCCTTACCTGGCGATAGCTGATCTTATCCGCACAGCTAATAGTCCGAGAGGCCAGAAAGCTAATAACGGAGATAAGAGGCCTGCGGTGAAAATGGCCACGGAGAACCCTCAATGCCCTGAGTGACCTCTGAGAGAGATAGAGAGAGAGAAAGAGAGATAGAGAGAGAGAAAGAGAGATAGGGAGAGAGAGATGGAGGGAGGGGGGAGTGAGTGACTGAAAGAGAGAGAGAGAGAGATGGGGGAGCCACGGAGAACCCTGAATGGCCTAAGCGACACTCAGAGGGAGAGAGGGAGAGAAAGACAGAGGGAGGGAGGGAGGGAGGGAGGGAGAGAAAGAGGGGGTGGGCGAGTGTTGGGTGTGATTGTAGTGAGGACAGAATGTGTATTGGTGTCGAGCAGGCACACGTATCTCCATGTCATGTCATATTCACACTGAGTGACTCACGCCCGCTTTTCCTTCGTGACTGTTTTGATTAGATGATTTACTGTTTGGTCGTGGGCGGTGTGGCGACTGCCGATCACTTCTAGGCACTTGTATAGCAAGGGAGTGTATATATAGTGTTTACTTGAATCTGTCTTTGATCACTGCAATCAGCGTGCACACACATCACGCATCATACGAATCGCTTGCAGAATGCTGAGGTGGTGTTCCGGATGCCAAGAGAACTCATGTATACTGATGTCTCAGCCCTCTACAGAATGATAATGTGTTACTGTCCTAGCAAGGCTGGTTAGAAGTTAGACCTACTGAGGTAAGAACCCGTTCTCCGCATGGAAAAGCATACCTGTGTCTGTGGAAGCTCCTCACCTGCCTGGGGTGACGGTTTACGGTGCCAGCCGGCCATCTGTCTGCCTTACCTGGACCTGGAAGTGAGATATGCCTGTACTTGACTGAGAGTGAGAGATGCCTGTTCTCTGACTTTTCTCACGCTACGTGGAAGCTGGTTCTTGTGGTATTCCGCAAGTCAAAGTCGTATACACACATAACCGGTATTGTTCCCATGAGTTGGTTTGTTATGATGGACACAGAACGGTGTTGCGTTCTAGCGGGGCTTCTGTGGTTTGGGAGAAGGTTGCTCTCTCTCTCTCGCTCTCTCTCTCTCTCTCTCTCTCTCTCTCTCTCTCTCTCTCTCTCTCTCTCTTTCTTCTCTCTCGATATCTCTCTCTCTCACTCCTCTCTCTCTCTCTCTCTCTCTCTCTCTCTCTCTCTCTCTCTAACACACCCCCCCCCCAACACACACGTACACAGGTTATGGGCCTGACATCACAACAACAGCAAAAACCATTTGCGGACAGCCCCCTCTCTCTCTCTTTACCTCTCTGCTTCCCCCCCCCCCCCCCCTCGTTCATGTTCTCATGAGCAGTTTCCCCAATGTCAAGGCTTTGCCTGCATGCCGACGGGCAGTTTTCACCGTGTCCCAACATTACGGGTGTCAGCTGACCATCACTCTGACCGACACAGGCAGCAAGTCACTCCGGTATGCACGTGCTGCGCGTTCTGCTGCTGATCACCGCCATTATAACTTGACCTCTGGCTGGTCGGCTGGCTGTCTCTCCCTCTCTCTGTTTCTCTCTGTCTCTCTCTCTCTCGTTGCCTCTCTCTCTCTCTCTCTCTCTCTCTCTCTCTCTCTCTCTCTGCTCAATTCCTGCTCATCCTTTTGCTTTACCCGTGCCTCCCTTCCTTCTCTCTCCGCCCTTGCCCCACAGCCCTCAATCTCTTACCTGGGCAGGTGACAGTCGGCACGCGAGAGGGGAGGAAAAGAAGAAATGGCCACAGGTAGGGGGAGCCAGCTTTTTGCTTCGTGGCGTGTGGAGGAAAGGGGGGCAGGTTTGAGGAGGAAGGACAGAAAAAAAGGTAGAGCCACGCGCCGCTAATACAAAGCACATGGCCTGACACTGCTTCCGTCTTCCCGTTCCTTTTCGTCCTGTTTGTTCGGCTGACGGAGTCGATTTCAAGCTCTATCTCCCATGAGTAGTATCCAATCAAAGAAAAAGATTGTTTACTTCTATCATTGAACTGGTCAAGGACGCAAGTATTGACTGGTGCTTTGAAGGATGTCAGTCTTACTCGACTCCAACGCAAACCAACGTTCAGATGGTGACCAAGCGACTCTCGTGCGGACTTCATAAGGATAGGATACAAATCGGTACAAAGAAATCCTGATGATGTGGTTGACATAAGGACATTCTGCAAGACAAGGCATCGCATAGCGTGGGATATTATCGGACCACAAATTGCAGACACGTTTGATTTCAAGATTGCTGCAAATTCGCAATGGAACTGTCTACGTCTGAAAATGTGCAGAAACTTTCTCGCTCTATATTTTCAGTCTTGTTTGTGGAGGACTTACCTCAGTAGGTCTAACTTCTAACCAGCCTTGCTAGGACAGTAACACTCTGGGGTCCTGCCGACGAACTGCGCAAGACTGCGGACTTCCTGGCAGCCACTGGTCTGAGGATTTAGCACGGCCATCAACATCGAACGCAGAAGAAGAAGAAGAAGAAGTGGTAAATTCGACCCCTTCAAGTCGTTTTAGACAAAGAGAGGAAGACCATCTCTCTCTCCATTGTGTGGGGATGGGAACTGTCTTTTGCGGCCTGTGCACGGCGCTCGTTGACAGGCGCAGAATGTTCACGCTGCGCTTGAACAACTTATCTCCCTTCTGTGCAACTTATCTCCCCTCTGTGCAACTTATCTCCCCTCTGTGCGCATCACGTGCACCTGATTGTCGCCCGATAATTGTTCTTTATCGCTCTGTGGCCTTACTGTTCTTGGAGTTTTCTTACTCCTGGATGGGAATTTCTTGCTCAAAAGTACACAACTGTAGGTGACTAGTTGTTATTAGTTGTTTCTATAATAATATTAAGCACAGACAAAGGTAAAATAAGCCAACAAGGAAGCTTTTTTGTCCCAAATTTGAGGTCAGTTGAGACCCCCCTCAGGGACGTGTGTATATAATATATTTTACTTACTTGGGTCAGGACGGCATTTGCTCAAACGGCCCCGATCCTATCATTTGTGCTAAGCATTATTATGAGAAGCATGTTCAAATTCTGGATGGCTGACTTGCTATGAATGGCATTGTAGAAGACGAAATAAATGTACGTACTTCTTTCATGCAGACACCCTCTTAGTCAAAGACTCTGTTGACAAAAAGGTTACCTTTCTTTCTTCTTCTGCGTTCGTGGACTGAAACTCCCACGTACACTCGTGTTTTTTTGCACGAGTGGAATTTTACGTGTATTAGGAGAGTCTGCACACAAAGTTGACTCTGAGAAATAATAAATCTTTCGCCGAACGTGGGGACGAACTCACGCTGACAGCGGCCAACTGGATACAAATCCAGCGCGCTACCGACTGAGCTACATCCCCCCATTCCACGAAGTTTTCAAACGGCAATGACTGTGTTATGGATGAGCAGATTAGTGGACCATCTTCCCCCGAAAGCGGCGTATGGCTGCCTAAATGGCGGGGTATAAACGGTCATACCCGTAAAAACCGTGGGAGTTTCAGCCCATGAACGAAGAAGAAGAAGTAGGCCATCTCAAAAATTCCTTATTCCATGGATACACACCAGAAAAGACAGCATCTACAGGCGATGATTATTTCAGAAACAAATATTCCACTTCAAGGAAATGACTGTCTCGTTAGAAAGCTGCACGAAACGGTTATTCTCAGAGTCCCACAGACCATGAAGAAACGACGTCCGTGACGGATTGGAGGTCTTCAGTCCAGTGATCACCTGCTGACAGGTGGAGGTGGCAACAAGATGGAGAAGAAGATGAAAGAGGGAGGGGGGGGGGGTTGTGGTGGTCACTTGGCGGGTTGAGGAATGAGCAGAATGACGGACCATCATAAATCATACTCTGCTGGATGGCTGTTGGTGCCTCGTCGACCTGTTGCTGTAGCATGGTGCAGGGACCACAGCTGTGGGAAAACGTTTGGGGAAAATCTGAGTTTTGCAAAATAACAACGGGAATATATTTAAAGGGAGAAGGTCGCTGATAGTTTTAGAATCGTTCACTTTACCAGCATCTGAATTAGCCATTTTTGTGTCGAGAAAATAGCTGACACCTTACACTGTTATAATTCCAATAATACTTGACTACACAAACACACACACTTTTCAACCACTGCAAATGAGCAACCACAACAGCAGCAAAACCTTTTAAACCTGCAGTCGTTTTGATGAAAGATATCGCTTTGGAGAAGAAAAAAAGTTGGGTTTTTTTCACCGGCTGTGATTTATTTGCTGTTCTGTGCGCATCTTTGTAGGTATATAGGTAGATAGGGAGCCACGTGGGTATAGTTGTGAGTCTTTGTGTTGCTGTGCTGTGTTTGCCGTAGATTGTTGTAGACTTACCCAAGTGTTGGTTTTTCACACAATGACTGATGGTACTGACAAACTGACAACAACAAGACTCCCGCTCATCCCTCTAACTCGCTTCTCTCCTTGCTGGAGCACAACCACACGCTCACAGTCACACACCGCATGTTCTCTCTCTCGCTCTCTCTCTCTCTCTCTCTCTCTCTCTCTCTCTCTCTCTCTCTTCGGCTCGTCTAGTCCGTTTCCCGTCTTTTCTCTCCCATCTCTGTCTACCTATCCCTTCACCTGTGGTAGAGTTTCCGTGGCGTTCCGGGTCTTGTGTTTGGAAGATGGAGCCTCGTTTACTTCCCCTGACCCTGGGAATTGTGGTGAAGACATGTCATCTCCCTCTCTGTCTCTCTCTCTCTCTGTCTGTCTCTGTCTCTGTCTCTCTCTCTCATCGTCTTCCTCTCACCGTCTTCCCCTCCCTTCAGCTGTGGTAGAGTTTCCGCTCTTTGGTTTCCATGGCGTTCCGGGTCTTGTGTTCTGAAGATTGAGCCTCGTTTACCTCACCTGACCCTGGTAAGGAACTGTGTTGAAGACATGATCTGTAACCCCCCCCCCCCCCCAACCAACCCCCCTCTCTCTCTCTCGATCTCTCTCTCTCTCTCTATCTCTCACTCTCTGTCTCTTGTTCTCCTTCTCTGTCTTTCTGTCTCTCTCTCTCTCTCCCCTCCTTCTCTGTCTTTCTGTCTCTCTCTCTTCTGCTTCTATATGTCTGTCTGTCTGTTTCTGTCTCTCACTCTCTGTCTCTCTGTCTGTCTCTCTCTCTCTCCTTGTATCTCTCTCCATCTCTCTCTCTCTCTCTCGCTCTCTCTCGCTCTCTCTCTCTCTCTCTCTCTCTCTCTCTCTGAATATCCAATCAGACTTCAGACTTCAGACTTCTCTCTCTCTCTCGTTCTCCTTCTCTGTCTTTCTGTCTGTCTGTCTCTCTCTCTTTTTCTGTCTCTCTGTCTTTCTGTCTCTCTCTCTCTTCTGCTTGTGTCTGTCTGTCTCTGTCTCTGTCTCTGACTCTCTCTGTGGCTGGATGTAAAAAAGCACATGTTTGCTTATGCCACTACCCTCGTAAAAATTAAAGAATTTGTCATTGTCAATTTGTCTTTGTCTCTCTCTCTCTCTCTCTTTCTGTCTCTCTCTCTCTTCTGCTTCTATCTGTCTGTCTGTCCCTGTCTCTCACTCTCTCTGTATCTCTCTCTGTATCTATCTATCTCTCTCCCCCCCCACCCCCAATCCCCCCCCCCCCCCCCCCCCCCCCCCCCCCCGTGTCTGTGTGTGCTGGTGTGCCCCTCAAGTCATCGAACCTTTGCTGTGGCGCTCATCGCAGGATTACGGCCAGTGTTGTCACTGCTCGTCAAACACACAGCACCTCCCCACATACAGGGCTCAAAGCCCCCTTCACAGGCTATTATCACGCCTTGTCTGTGTGCCTTTCATCTTAAAAACCTTACCCCTCTCCCTATCCACTTTCTCAACACACAACTCGCCTTTCTTCGCCACCTCCAAGGCTTCTTGCACAACTGACAAAACAACAAACTCAGGTTGAAAGCCGACAAAAGTTCAGGGGGCGATAATTGTCAACTCTTGTTGCTCAATGTATCGGTTTGCAGCCAGTTCTCGGCCGTTCGCGTGTCTGTGTGTGTGTGTGTGGACAGATTGCAGCGTGAACGCTGATCACCTTACTGTCGTCTCAACCGGGGGTAAAGCGGAGACTTGAGAAGGTTGTGTGCGTTGACAGGAGTCATTTGTAAAACTAGGCTACAGGATTCCATGGAGCTTTACCGTAGGAAGGCGCTTTGCTGTTGCGTTTCTCTGTCCTGGTTTCTCTGTCTCTGTCTCCCACTCGTTCTCTCTCTCTCTCTCTCTCTCTCTCTCTCTCTCTCTCTCTCTCTCTCTTTCTCTCCCTCTCTCTCTCTCTCTACCTCCCTCTCTCTCTCTCTCTCTACCTCCCTCTCTCTCTCTCTCTCTCTCTCTCTCTCTCTCTCTCTCTCTCTGCCTCGTTCTGAGATGAACCGAACGGATTGCTGTAACGTCAGCGCTAGTGAGCTAACAGACTGACGAAAGCTTCCCTGGTTCTATTGTTGTGTTACACTCTTTCTATAACTGGACTTCTTTTTGTTCTTCTTCTGCTTCTTAATGCTTGTTGTTGGCAGCCAACGTGTGTTGTTTTAGAAGCCTGCACGAGTGTGTCGCGAGCAACATGCAATGCCGAGCCACATACACAAGGGACAGATTGGCACTGGGAGAAGCTGGTGGGAAGAGAGAGAGAGAGAGAGAGAGAGAGAGAGAGAGAGAGAGAGAGAGAGAGAGAGAGAGAGAGAGAGAGAGAGAGTATACTTTTCTAAGGATCGTAATTCCAAAGTGGCGAGTGTTGTTCGAATTCCTTTTTCATTGTTGGGTCAGGGGTGGGTAGGAGATGACATAAGAAAGAAGACAGACTCTGAACATCCTCGATACCTCCTCGGGCCCAAGAAGTGCGAGTGAACGGATGTGCTGACGCATAAATCTCTGTGCTGATTCACAGCTCTGTTGTTTCCGGCGTCCATAAAAGTACGTCTTTAAACTATGTCCTTAAAGCTGTGGTCTATTTATGACTATCCGGGGCTACGAGTTTGAAAAGATAGGGATGAAAATCATGTACAGAATTCTGTACAGCAAACGCTGCCCCAAACCCCATCTATACGGCGTGTATGACCTTGAGAGCTTCAGTCAACGCTTGAATTTTGCAGTGGTAACATCCGGTTTGCTCTCTCAGAGCTGACCATACTTGTCAAGAAGGATCGAGCAGAAAAAATAAACGACTTGGCAGGAATTCGAACTCAAGGCCTCGGGGCCTCGAAATGTCGGGGCCGATGTCTTAACCGCTAGGCCACTCCACCAGTGTTGTCAAAGATAGAAAAAATAATTATGTTATATCATTCTGCGCTTGAATTACCATTCATGCGTTGCAAAAACGTAACAATTGCCATTCAAATTTGCCTTTATTTGCATACATATTTACACCGTCATGCTACACGACATTCGCGCCATGCAAATAGCTGCGATATCTCTATTACAACATGCAAGAAAAATGACAAGAACAGTAAATGAATCTCTCCAAAGCTCTGCGCAGTTGAAAACAGACACCAAAGAAATAGTTATACATGTATTCGCTTCTGAACAGTGGGCGGATAGAGATATAAACCATGCTGCTTCAAGAATAACATAACATGAATTCATGAATTTTCCTTCTTTTTCTCAATTGGCGCAGTAGTCTAGTGGTTAGGACATCAGACACGAAGTCTCGAGATCGAGAGTTCGAATCTTCGACGGGGCGTTTATTTTTTCCCCTTGATCTCTCTTGAAGATAAAATATGATCAGTCTTGAGAGAGCAAACCGGATGTTATCCCTGCAAAATGCAAGCGTTGACTGAAGCTCTCGAGGTCATACACGCCGTATAGGTGGGGTTTCGCGTAGCGTTTGCTGTACAGATTTCTGTACATGATTTTCATTCCTATCTTTTCAACCTCGTAGCCCCGGAAAGTCATAAATAGACCACAGCTTTAAAAGTAAAACTATTCTAGACAGACACCGCCCCACAAGGGCTTGACACTCTCACTAAATTGAACCCTTTGTGGAGAAGTAGATCTATTGTCGCCTGACATTCCTTCAGGGAGTTAACTGTTTTTTGCCTCTCTTGTTTGCTGAGACGGACTCGTGAAAACTTGAGAATGCGGAGGAGGGGCGGGTACGGGTATCTTTTGAGAAAAGACATTGGATTGTAGGAGAGAGAGAGAGAGAGAGAGAGAGAGAGAGAGAGAGAGAGAGAGAGAGAGAGAGAGAGAGAGAGAGAGAGAGAGAGAGAGAGAGAGCGAATGAGAGCGTGTGTCTGTCTCTCAATCTGTCTGTCTGTCTGCCTGTCTGTCTGTCTGTCTGTCTATGCTACGTCTCTCCACCAAGGGCTTTGTTCTCGTGTGGAATGTTCGTTGTGATATTATCTTATTTGAAAACAAAATGTAAGGAAACTGTCGTGCGTTTGTGTGCCTGTTTTGTCCAGTGTGTGACAGAAATACAAACTCCAATTTCAGTTTCTTTTTGTTTTTTTGTTTTTGTGTGGAATGTTTCTGTTCCAGAGCATATTTCAGTCCCGGGGTTGGAACTTGTAGGCTGTCTCGTCAGTGAGCTCCCTTTGATGTTGAGGGTGTTTTCCCTTTCGCGTATTTCACCCCGGGTCGTTATGGATGTGTTCACACCCACGCAACGAGGGCGCTCACAGAAAAGAGCTCATAGCCCCAAAATGATGGCCACTGGTGTGTTTCGCCAAACCTGGCAAGTAAATAAAAATGCGAAAACGGGAGTGTTAAACGTTAAACAGATTTCGTGTGAACAATAATAATATTCTCTCTCTCTCTCTCTCTCTCTCTCTCTCTCTCTCTCTCTCTCTCTCTCTCTCTCTCTCTCTCATATCAAGTCATGTCTGTCATTATCTTCTTTTAAAAGACAGCTCCGAAAGCACCTCTCTAACGACTAAGTCGGTGTACAATTTGTGCGAGTGTGTGTGAGGATGTGTGAAAGAGAAAGTGTATAGTATGCTTCCATTAACAAGCACACTTTTGAATTTTTTATTTTTATTTTGTTATACTTTTCCCTGCATAATTTTGTTTTATTTGATTTTTTGTTTAAATGTCTTCATTCTTCATATTTGTTCTTTGTTTCATGTGTGTATTATAGTAGGGACTAGCTGTAAGAAAGGACCATATGGACCTAATGCTATCATCCCTCGGTAATAAAGTTTTCGAGTTCGAGTTCGAGTTCGAGTTCTCTCTCTCTCTCTGTCTCTCTCTCTCTGTCTCTCTGTCTGTCTGTCTGTCTCTCTCTCTCTCTCTCTCTCTCTCTCTCTCTCTGTCTGTCTCTCTCTCTCTGTCTGTCTCTCTCTCTCTCTCTGTCTCTCTCTCTCTCTCTCTCTCTCTCTCTCTCTCTCTCTCTCTCTCTCTCTCTCTCTCTCTCTCTCTCTCTCTCTCTCTCTCTCTCTCTCTCTGATTGTTAAGTTGAGAATTTGTTCACAGATTGTATAAGAAAGAATACTAACTTGTGTGTGCACATTTGTATTGCATTGTTACCAAGCGAGTTACCTTACCTTCCGGTCACTGTCTCTTTTTCTGAAGTCCTCATTGTTTTGCCTGTGATACGTGATATCAATTTGCAGATTTGGCTTTGTTGGGAGATGCCCCTATAGCTTTGCCGTGAGGGCGTAAAACTTGAAATTCCTCTTTGTTGGGCGATAAAGACATACCGAGAAAGATCCTTTTTTTGAGAAAGATCGTTTGTACAACAGGGCTTGCTTCTGTTTTAGGCAAACGACAAATTATTACCAAAGCCCCATTTAGCGGTCTTTCTTACTGCAAGGGGCATAACTCTAAGAGTAAGAAGACAGCGACCTTCACATTGGGCAGATTAAATCTTGTCAGGGATAAGAGAAGGCCAGCGGTAAGCACAGGTAATGGGGAGGAAAATGGCCCCTGATTGCTCCCCCTCTTGGCCATCAGTCTGGCAGCGACCCTGGCGCCGTCTGGCATTATCCGACCCCAAGTCCTATTGTGTAGATTACAGCATGCCATTGGAACTGGAAGGCTGGACGTGTCTTGTTGCTTGGACGGTGATTATTCCTGGCTGCTTAAAACTGACGAAAGTTTCTTATTTTCTCCTTCACTTTCTTGCTCGTTTTTCGACTGTGCTGCAACCCCCCCCCCCCCCCACCCACCCCCCCTCTCTCTCTCTCTCTCTCTCTCTCTCTCTGATTTAAAGCAACCATTTATGTACAAATTGGTGCACGACTTTCATAAACCCTTGCGAGAGATGACTCTCTGACAGGGCTATAGATATATATCAGACGAAGAAAATAACTTGACATTGTAAGGACGCGTTGTCTGTAGTAACCTTTGACCTTACATACATTGACCTTACATACGAGGGTTAGTCTCTAACCCCTGGCAAACAACCGTTGTTGCAGCGTTGCTTTTGTTCACCTTCCGTGGATGCTCCAGCTTTTGATGGGTATGTTATGATACTGCTTCTCATTCTGCTGGCGATGTGTTCTTTGTATTCTGATGACTGCGTTGCGATCTGCTTGGGTTGAGAGGTCACTGTTGTCGTGTTGGAAGGCAGTGTTGTGTGTCAGACAAAGGTCATATTTACATATCACACACAGCAGCCTTTCTTGCTGAGCTCAGTGAATGTCATTGTACATGCGAGAACAAAAGAATGGCAAGTTATGCTGTGTAGGTCTAGGGAATATATACTATCAGGAACACGCACGCACGCACGCTCGCACTCTGGCACACACGCACACACAAAACAAACAAATAAACACGAAACAGACACATAAACACACACGCGTGCACACACACACAAACACACACACACACACACACACTAACACACACACATACACACACAAACACACACACACACACACACACACACACACACACACACACACACACACACTTCTTCTCTAGGCAGATTCAGTTGAACTCTTCGTTATGTTGCTGCTTATCACCGCTGTAAAATCATTAATACCAGAAAATACTCAGTTGCACATAAGTGATAAGTGTAGGAAATGCCTCCGACCTTATTGCGAGTAAAATTGTATAGCTTTTGTCTACCCCTGTCTTTTGTCTCCCCCTGCTGGTTTTATTGTCAGATTGTTACACCCCCGGTATAGGGGTGTGTATAGGTTTCGGTCGATGTGTTTGTTTGTTTGTTTGTGTGTTTGTGTTCGCATATAGATCTCAAGAATGAACGGACCGATCGTCACCAAACTTGGTGAACAGGTTCTATACATTCCTGAGACGGTCCTTACAAAAATTGGGACCAGTCAAACACACGGTTAGGGAGTTATTGGTGGATTAAGATTCTACAAGGACTTATAGAGGGACATATTCATGGTCAAAGGGAAATAACCTTCTCAGTTGGTGGCAGTGAGAATGGTTATTTCCCTTTGACCAACGGGGGTGTTTTTCCTACCTCGGAGGAATTTCTTGTTTTCCTGGCCTCCCCATGCATGTAGCAAGGTTTTCAGGCTTTACAGTTTCATTGATTCCGCCCACTCGTCTTTGTTTCACAGTATCATGATTTTAGTCCAACCCTCGTACCTTTGTTGCAAGGTGTAGCCGTTTTCATTGTTTTTGGCTCACCCCTCGAGTCCCTGTGGCTTTATAACTTTATTGTGTTTTTGCCCACCCCTCGTACCCAGTTTTTTTCTCCATGTTCATCCTGTATTTTTGCCCACCCCGCCCATGCGAGAAATGCGAGTTCAGCTGTCCGAGAGAGACGTGTGTTTTACGAGTGACACGACGTTGCTGTCCGACACGGCGCTAAGCACGATTCAGTCGCCTCCGACACGGCCATAAAACGCCGCGACAACCAGAGAGCACAGTTCCTGACGGTGGTCACAGCAGGGGAGACCAACTCGGCACAGGGAGGGGCCGGGGTTAGGGGTGGCACGGGGAGATGAGTAATAATCATAACGTGAGAGGTGGAGTGGAACAAGGGACTGCAGGTGAGAGGAACGAGAACAAAATAACAATCAAAATGTACTCAGGCCAAAAAAAAAAAATAGGTCTGTTTACGGTAACCCGACCGACCCTAGTTTTTAGGCCCGACCCTAATCTTTTTTTTGGATCGTCTGAAAAAACCCAAAAAAAACGCATCCAAAATAGAGCTGTTTGCGCTCAAACAGCAGACGACAGAAGGGAGGTAAGCTCAAAGTACTGTTTATAGTTATGTTGGGCAAAAACAGGGATTGATGAGAAGAAATGAACTGTGAAACATCATAGAGAGGGGAGAAAAAAAAAAAGCCGACCTACCGACCCTATTTTTTCACCCTATGTTACCGTAAATAGACCTTTTTTTATATTTAGTCAAGTTTTGACTAAATATTTTAACATCGAGGGGGAATCGAAACGAGGGTCGTGGTGTATGTGCGTATGTGTGTGTGTGCGTGCGTGTGTGTGTGTGTGTGTGTGTGTGTAGAGCGATTCAGACTAAACTACAGGACCGATCTTTATGAAATTTGACATGAGAGTTCCTGGGTATGAAATCTCGGAACGTTTTTTTTCATTTTTTTGATAAATGTCTTTGATGACGTCATATCCGGCTTTTCGTGAAAGTTGAGGCGGCACTGTCACGCCCTCATTTTTCAACCAAATTGGTTGAAATTTTGGTCAAGTACTCTTCGACGAAGCCCGGGGTTCGGTATTGCATTTCAGCTTGGTGGCTTAAAAATTAATTAATGACTTTGGTCATTAAAAATCTGAAAATTGTAAAAAAAAATAAAAAATTATAAAACGATCCAAATTTACGTTTATCTTATTCTCCATCATTTGCTGATTCCAAAAACATATAAATATGTTATATTCGGATTAAAAACAAGCTCTGAAAATTAAATATATAAAAATTATTATCAAATTTTTTTTTTCGAAATCAATTTAAAAACACTTTCATCTTATTCCTTGTCGGTTCCTGATTCCAAAAATATATAGATATGATATGTTTGGATTAAAAACACGCTCAGAAAGTTAAAACGAAGAGAGGTACAGAAAAGCGTGCTATGCAGCATAGCGTAACCACTACCCCGCTCTTCTTGTCAATTTCACTGCCTATGCCGTGAGCGGTGGACCACGAGTATACGGTCTTGCTGCGTTGCATTGCGTTCAGTTTCATTCTGTGAGTTCGACAGCTACTTGACTAAATATTGTATTTTCGCCTTACGCGACTTGTTCTTCTTTTTTTTGCCTCACCAGAAAACAGCAACAAGAGATAATGAGCATGATAATGTTCTTGTTGCTTTTTTTCTGGTGAGTACAGTTTGCTTATTGTCTTGTTGTGAGAGTAGGAGGCAGGCTAGACAACGTATCGTACAGAATGTTACCCAACTTTGCTTCTGCGCGAAAACACTTACCCCAACGAGTCTTTGATCTCTAAACATTACTACAATAGCGAGTCTTCTGTTGTATAGTCTGTCTTTCATGACCTTGAATCAGAGACGGAGGCGAAGAATGGCTTGCAGTTGCACGATGTATTAGGCCTAAATAAAAAATAGGTGTGGTTACGGTAACCCGACCTACCCTATTTTTAGGGGCCGATCCTATAACTTTTTATTACATTTGTCAAAAAAAAACCGAGTGCAAAAAACGCAATGAAAGCGAAAGCGCCCGTGTCGCACACTTATTTCCCTGTCAAGTAGGTTTAATTTGTACACATTAGAAAAAAAAGTTTAAAAAAAAAAGTGATTGCCTACCTACCTACCCTATCTTGTTTGGCTATGTTACCGTAACCACACCTATTTTTTTTTTTTTTTGGGGGGGGGGGGGGCCTTATGACCTTGAATCAGAGACGGGGGCGAAGAATGCGCAGGGCAGCTGTTGTGATGCACGGACTAACCTTCACTACCTGGCTACGTCACATTGCTGAGGTCAGCACTGAGCACCCTGCTTCTGCTGCACGTTAAACTGTCCGTCATGTTACGTCACCGCACTGCGTTCTGCACGTGTGATTGAGAGAGAGAGAGAGGTAGAGAGAGAGAGAGAGTTGCGGAAATGTGTTTTGCATGATGAACTAGAGCAATTTTGTAGCATACCTCGAGCAGACTAGAATTTCAGCTGTGGATGGCTTCAAAAAGTAAGACGACTGGAATTCTGTTCCTATCTATCATCAGTATATAACTTCAAGGAATAGTATTACGCTGGCATAATGCTGTTCATCTGTACGAGCATTTTGCTAAGCGGTATTTACCAACGTTGGTGAACTTTTAACCAGCAGTTTAGTTCGACGTCCCGCGTGGACGATAATTGACACGATGAAAGTGTCGTCTGCGAGTCTCAGTGCTGGTTTGGAACCCCCTAGGCTACCTGTGATGAGGGTAACGAACCTCGCTGTCTCGGGAATTCTTTCCACCGGACCCCTGTCGTCTGCGGTTTTGTGCTGATGCCGGAAGTCTCGGTAATCCTATAATCAGCGTCTGCGCAGTGAGCGCTGCTATACTATGGAAAGCCGTTTGGCTCATAACCATTACACGTGTAATAAATCATAAATACACGTGTAATAAATGATTAATACACGTGTATTTATTTCTTATTGCACGTGTAATTTATCTTTTTCTTATGCTATGGAATAGCATAATGATTAAATACACGTGTAATAAATATTTCAAACACGTGTAAGAAATGATTAAATGCACGTGTAAGAAATGTTTATTACGCGTGTATTTAATCATTTCGTACACGTGTATGACATTTTTATTACACGTGTATTAATCATTAATTACACGTGTATTAATTATTTATTACACGTGTAATAAATCATAAATACACGTGTAATAAATTATTAATACACGTGTATTTATTTCTTATTGCCCGTGCAATTTATCTTTTTTCTTATGCTATGGAATAGCATAATGATTAAATACACGTGTAATAAATATTTCATACACGTGTAAGAAATGATTAAATACACGTGTAATAAATATTTCATGCACGTGTAAGAAATGTTTATTACGCGTGTATTTAATCATTTCGTACACGTGTTTGACGTTTTTATTACACGTGTATTAATCATTAATTACACGTGTATTCATTATTTATTACACGTGTACTAATCATTTTTTGCACGTGTAATGGTTATGAGCCAAACGGCTTTCCATACTATACGGCAAACCCCGACCTCATCGAGCGTGAGGCTGGCCGAGACTGCGCTGATCCCTCTCAGCAAGGGAGGTAATTGGGCAAGGGGCGCAATCTTGGCGAGGCTGGCTGCTCTCATTATTTCTATGCCTAATGAACGGGAGAGGCGCGAGGGAGGAAAAGTCAATTGATCTCATTAGCACCTGAGGTGAGGAAATGCTACCTGCCGCCAGGTAAGCCCGGTAAAGCCCTAGGTGTTGCAATGTGATATGATCATCTCAACTGTTTCTTTGCCGGGTGATTGCGCGGTCAGATAATCTGGATTTCGTTCAATTTCCTCCGTCTACTGTTCCTTTGCCGACTGACTTCACAATCAAATAATCTTAATTTTGCTCGATTTACGCCTTTCCTTTTGCAGCCAATGTGTACTCATGGTGCCTTCTTGCTGTGGTTGTTAAGGGTTATTTTGATTTCAAAGCCACACCGATTACTGTCAGTTTATTTGAATTCAAAAATGAACGATAATGATCAGTAATCACAAATGTTACTTGTACAATACGATCGTTCTCCGCTTGATTTGCATGTCATACTGCCCGCTCGCAGTTCATTCGTCCACGTCTATAATTCACTTTGATTGGGACGGAAGTGAAGTGAATTAATGATTTACAATCTCACGAAGCAACGGACAAAACTCAAATGTTTTGACCGCAATGTGACTTCCGTGCATGGCTTGAAATTGAGTCGCATCCAGCAAATTTGTTAGCTGATATTGTTTTCCTTCCCTTTCAACCGAACACAATGGAATCCGCTTCTTACGAAAGCGGTTATTTGCACAATTCAGTTAATAACCGTTATAATGAACGGATTTGTCTGGACATACAAAAGTCTGTAAATCCCAAACTTTGCTTTAATCGCATTCATCAATCTTCTTAGTCAATTTGTCTTCCATTTATTTCGAACACTATAGAAATCTGCTTCTTACGACCTGACCTGGGTTATTACCACGTTTTGGTCATAGCGATCGGATTTGTTTTGACAGTCCCAAGTCTGTAAGTCCTAAACTTGATTTGATAGTTGTTGCTTTTTGGGTCCAGCGGACCATATAGGCCAAATCAGGACCCCTCCTAAACTTGTACTTTGTTTGAAGCACATCCATCAGTCTTTTTAGCTGATTTTCTTCCCTTTCCATCGAACATAATGGAATTTGCCTGGTATGGTTATGGTGAAGCATAACGTATTTGACCAGATAGTCACCAGTTCGTACAAACTAGCACTAGCCGAATAATGTGAGCTCGCTTTCTATGGTCAGTTTTTCAAACAATAAAAAAAATCGTACCATTTTTAACTCGCTGTATAGTGTGACAGTCTGACTGTTATGACCTTTAAACCTTTCTCGAGAAATTCATACTTTGGATTTCCCAGAAGCTCATGCGTAACGGAATCCCCGAAAGTTTGCAGGTAAGGGGTTTCGTGGGGGAAAAAAAAGTATTCCATAAACGGAGGAAAACTTTTCTTTGATTTTAAAACGTACGGTTATGCATGCAGTAAGCTTATGTCAGAACAAAAAAGAGGCACGCGAACACCAAGGTTTACACCAGAGGTCGCGAAAACCAAAAAATGGCGTCTGTTACACCAAAATCCATCACACACATCATTACGTCAGAGTGTCGCGTGCAGTTGCTGCAAGACGTCACACACACAGCTATGTCGGCGTCACTTCTGCCTGTTTTGCTTCCCAGTTGAGGGCATTTCTAAATACCCCAGCGGTTCTCTTCGTTTCATTTCCAGGTTGTGCTTTTCCACAACACAAACACGGGGTTGCAAGTTCAAAGAAACTCTTTCGTTCGTTCGTTTTTGTTGAAGCTTAAAAAACGAATTCTTTGTAAAGTGAAAATGTTAAAGGGTGCTGCTTGGCAGCGGTGTTCGAATAACTCAGTTAAAACTTGAAACCGACCCTCTCTCTCTCTCTCTCTCTCTCTTTCTCTCTCTCTCTCTCTCTCTCTCTCTCTCACTCTCTCTCTCTCTCTCTCTCTCTCTCTCTCTCTCTCTCTCTCTCTCTCTCTCTCTCTCTCTCTCTCTCTCTCTCTGTAGCTCTCTCTCTGTAGCTCTCTCTCCTCTCTCTTCTCTCTCTCTCTCTCTTCTCTCTCCCTCTCTCTCTCTCTTTCTCTCTCTCTCTCTCTCTCACTCTCTCTCTCTCTCTCTCTCTCTCTCTCTCATCAACCCTCAACCAAACACACTGTAGTCTGAGAGAAAATGCATGCTTGTGCCTCACTCTTTGAATAAGCGAAACAAACATAAAAAGTTAGAAAAAGTGTGTTTGAAGGTGAAACGTATTTTTAGCATAAGGCCAAAAAAAAAAAATTGTCTGTTTCTGGTAACATGGCTAAAAAAAATAGGGTCGGTAGGTCGGGATTGTTTTTTTATTTTTTATTTTTTTATTTTTTTTACCCCAAATGTAGACCAATAAAACTAACTTTAAAAATCGCGCAAAGAGACTGGATTCACTATACATAGAGACAAGACACTCAACACATTTACAAATCGTCAGCGGACTTTCGTTTTCACACGTTTT
Organism: Littorina saxatilis; assembly: GCF_037325665.1. Classification (NCBI taxonomy): domain Eukaryota; kingdom Metazoa; phylum Mollusca; class Gastropoda; order Littorinimorpha; family Littorinidae; genus Littorina; species Littorina saxatilis. Next base: position 57,213,872 of record NC_090248.1, on the reverse strand, counting down.
TGTTGTTCATTTTCTCACCCTGTCCTTTACCACCAAAAAAAAACAAAAACATTTTTGAGTTTGGAAAAAAAAAGTTTAGGGTCGGCGCCGAAATTTAGGGTCGGTCGGGTGACCAGAAACAGACAATTTTTTTTTTTTGTGGCCTAATGTGTGTTTCCTCTGTGCGTGTTCCATAGGGAAATGGGTAATGTTCTTATAATTCCACGCGTGTCTCCACTCGGCATTGTTAACATTCCTGAACGACCGGGCCCATGCGTGTAAACACAAATGCGTTCGCGTACGCATGCACGCACGCATACACAGACGCGCGCGCGCACGCACACACTTACATGCGCGCGCACTCACTCACGCACATACACGCACGCACACACACACACGATCCGATCTTTGCAGACAAAGGAGACCTGGCAGGGCTTCACAATGAAAAGAGAGCACAACTCTTTGGTATCTGTGGCAAGGTTAAAGTTGGCTTTTACTCCGCTCACTATTGACACTGAATTTACACCAGGAAATTGAATTTGGAGGCCAGGTTGGCTTCACGGGAGTTCCTCCTTTCTTTCACCCCTTTCTCGGCATTTCTGTTCCTGCTGATTCAGCATTCAAGGGTCAGAGAAGTAGAATGTTGTTCTTCCTCTCTCCCCTGCTGCCTGATAGGCAGGGCTAAAAGGATCGGAGCCAGGCCAAACAAGGGGATTATTATATTTTTGGGGATGCTGAGCTATAAGGGTGATGATCGATTGTTTTGTTTTTCTATCTTTCCCGATGGCGCTTCAGTTGAGATTAGGAGTTCTAGAAAGAGGAGAGAGGGGGTGCTGTTGTAAAATGGAATGGCTAAATAATGAATATCCACATTCAGATTTTGTTTCTTGGGTTTTTTTGTTTTTGTTTTTTGTTTTTTGTTGCTTAACGCCCAGCCGACCACGAAGGGCCATATCAGGGCGGTGCTGCTTTGACATATAACGTACGCCACACACAAGACAGAAGTCGCAGCACAGGCTTCATGTCTCACCCAGTCACATTATTCTGACACCGGACCAACCAGTCCTAGCACTAACCCCATAATGCCAGACGCCAGGCGGAGCAGCCACTAGATTGCCAATTTTAAAGTCTTAGGTATGACCCGGCCGGGGTTGGAACCCATTGTTTTTTGTTGCAGTAGTGATCAGTTTACTTTCATTCACTGCCAATCACCAATACCACGACTCAGGACTGTTGAGGAAGTCACCGTTTTAAGAAGACAGTGAAAGCAGAGAAACAACTGAAGGGACTGTAGTTTGTTTGGAAGCGGAATCTGTTTTTGTTGAAGTAGCGATCGCTTTACTTTCATTTATTGCCAATCTTTGCCAATAAAGCAAACTACTCAGTAATGTTAAGGAAGTCACCGTGAAGGAAGTCACCGTTGGAAGAAGGAGACAGTAAAAGCAGGGGAACAATTGCAGGGACTTAGTGTGGTTTGGTGGAAAGTGGGATCTGTTTTTTTGGAGTCCCCCGTGGAGGCGGGGAGGGGGACAGGGGGTGTGACACTTTTATGGCTACCTGTCGGCGGTACCATGCCCTCCGTTCACCCTACATCACCCGACTTGCCCTCACCCTGACTCGGACTCTCCGCACTGCTGTCACCCGTACAACACGCTGCTTTGTAGTCCAACCACACGCCCCTTGTGTGTGTCCGTGTGTGTGTGTGTGTCCGTGTGTGTGTGAGTCCGTGTGTGTCCGTGTGTGTGTTCAAACATGCTTTGCATGATGGTATCACCAGGGTACTGTATGTTTCAGTCGTCATAAAAAAACATTTTAAAATGTCACCGTTTCCGCTTGACGTCACAGGAAGTTCAATTTGAAAAGGAGTGGAGAGCTCCGAGAAGGTGTTGTTTTATTTTATCAGATTGTCATTAAATAACTCTCACTCTGGTGCGATTCGCCACGTATGATAATGGTGAGTTAGCAGACATAAATATGCATACGCACGCAGAAGTAGTTGACAGTTGTTTGTCCAAAAGAAACACAGGTAGAGGACGCGAGCAAGGTACCATGATGGAAACAGAAATCATATTGCATGAAAGACCTCTGACCAGAGCCAATGACCGCTTGTTTTCGCTCTGTCCTGAGATGACCCTGCGTGGTTGAGTGGACTGAAGCAAACAAGTACTCCCCATCACACACACACACGGACACCTTCATCCCTTACTGACCAATCACAAAGTTCTTATTTCTCTCAGCTCATCCCAACACAGGGCGAGTGCTTCCTCCTCCCTCCGGTGTCAGCCTCGACCTCATGCTGTCTGTCACAGCGGGAGGGAGGGGAAAGTAACAACCGCGACAATAGTACAGTACCAAGTAGATGGCGGTTGGTTTTGAATAATGTTCGGGGCAGTTTTAGGACATCAGTGGAGCGTGCGAGAAGCAGATTAAGTCTGTCACGGCGCTTTAAACCCCATGATTGTCTGCTCCATTGGCTTGCCTGCCGGGTCCGCTGATGACAACACTATTTTGTCCTCGTATGGTGAGAGAGATATATATATATATATGTTGTGCGAAACAAATGTTGTGTGAGAGATATATGTTGTGCTGAGCACACCGCGTGACCAAGGGACTACGGAGGAGGGAGTATTGCAGTGCTCAAGTTCAGATGGTGGTGATCATGGTTTTCTTCAAGTTATGATTTGTTTTTCTTAATGGAATGCAACAAGCATGTGCTCATGTGATAGTATGCCTTAAAGAATGTTGTTCATGTGAACGTTTGTGTGGTCGACGTGTGTGCTCAGGATAAAATCGGATGGGGACAGTTGTGAGGTTGTTTGTGTTGACGAGTACACTGGCCGTGTCTTGCTGACGTGGGAAGCATTCTGAGAGTGAGAGAAAGGGTGCCGCTTGGAAACGGGACCGACAGATTTACTGCAAATCTCTGCGGAGGCAATACAAGTGAGTACAAATAACTGATATTAATTTTTGGTTTGGATTTTTTGCACACTACATACACGACACGCAAACATGTTCATTTTTACACGCACGCACGCACGGAACCATGCACGCACACACAGCATCTGTCTCGTTTATCTGTCGGATGGGACCAGGACCCACAACGCACAATGGGCAAGTGAACATAGTTGCGGTCAGCTTTGGGAAAGTTATTGCATTTAATATATTTTATTAAGAGTATTTTGCAAGAGTTCTATGTCGTAAGAGGCGACTAACGGATTCTGTTTCTCCTTTTACCCTTGTTAAGTGTTTCTTGTATAGAATATAGTCAATTTTTGTAAAGATTTTAGTCAAACCGTATGTAAGAAATGTTAAGTCCTTTGTACTGGAAACTTGCATTCTCCCAGTAAGGTCATATATTGTACTACGTTGCAAGCCCCTGGAGAAATTTTTTGATTAGTGCTTTTGTGAACAAGAAACAATTAACAAGTGGCTCTATCTCATCTCCCCCCTTTCCCCGTCGCGATATAACCTTGAATGGTTGAAAACGACGTTAAACACCAAACAAAGAAAGAAAGAAAGAGTTCTGATTATTTGATCACGTTTTTTTTTTCTTATTAAAACAAAAACAAACACAGAAACATTATACTTTCTTGTTAAAAAAAAAATGTATGATTACAATTATTTTGTTATGAATTAAGCTTGATTTATTTTCGGTTAATTAGAAGTGTTGTGTCTCATTATTACATATATCTTTTTTGTCGTGTTTATTGCAATTTTTATTTATTTTATTCATGTAACCCTAGGGGTTTTTTGAAATAAATATTGACTTGACTTGACTTGACTGGTCCTGATATCACACGCCGACCACACCACATGCATGCCACCTGTCACAAGTGGACGAGCAAGAAAAAACGCAGTAGGGTGGAAGATCTTCTACCCCTAAGGTCTTTGGTAGGGCTGAAGAGTCGGAGAGAAAATAGCGACAAAGAAAGATAAGAAAGTAGCTTTGTAAAAATTATTAGGAGTGGAAAGGAGGTTGCCGCAAACACAAGAAAGTAGCTTCGTATATTATCAGTAGAAAGAAGGCACTACAGTCGTGTTGTGTCCATTAGGTGTCAGACGGAGGGGATGGTGTACGGCACTAATTAACCAAAACATGTCAGTCAGGCATTTCACTTGCTTTCGCCTAACACTAATTACCATTGATGGCCGTGAACACTTCCTGCTGGGATCTTGCTTAAATACTGGTACGAAGAAAAAAATGACTGTCCACATAGAATCAGACAAAAACTTGACAGTCATTGTCTGTTCCAGTTTGAAAGTTAGGCTACAAAGTACTTGAGCCTTGTTCACAGGAGAGATGAGTTTACTTTCAAGATAACCGAGTGGGTTAATTCACACACTCTCTCTCTCTCTCTCTCTTTCTCTCTCTCTCTCTCTCTCTCTCTCTCTCTCTCTCTCTCTCTCTCTCTCTCTCTCTCTCTCTCTCTCTCTCTCTCTCTCTCTCCTCTCTTTCACCTGCCACTCACCGTTGCCTCCCTAAAGAATTGTTTAGAGAGATGGGGGAGAGGAGGGGGGGTAAAGGTCAATATTTGGTCAGCGGTGCCAAGATTTCACACCTGGGCAGGTGAGGCGAGGTGTGCAGGTATCGGTCAGCTTACCTGCACGGCCAGGTATCGTTTCCAGGAATCTCTGGCAGGTATATTTGTCGGGTATCTTCCCCCACCAATCTGTGGGGGGGATCTGGCGGCTTTGTGACTGATCAGCTGTTGTGGTTTTAATGACCACAGAGCTACCTGTCGCGACCCCTGGCGGCTGGCACACCACTGGAACCGTTAGAACAGGGTCCGCTGTCAGGACGTGGTGCCAGAGAGGTGGGGGTAGGTGTGCATGGGGGAGGGGGGGGGGTCCAAGCTCTGGTCACCACATGTCTGGGGAGAAGTTTGGCATTTCAAGGTGAATGCTCCCTCTTGCTCTCTCCTCCACCCCTCCACCCCCTCACTCTTCGTGTTTGTACACGCCTCCATCCTTGCCCCCACCCTCCGCACTTCTGTCGTATGTAGCCTTGCGTCTGCCATTTGTGTTGTGAGCATGGATATGTTCTTGTCTTCCTGTCTTTGTCTTTCTCTCTCTATCTTTCCTCCCCCCCCCTCTCTCTCTTTCTCTCTCTCCCTCCCCCCCCCCCCCCCTCTCCCTCTCCCCCCTCTCTCTCCCCTCCTCTCTCTCTCCCCTCCTTTCTCTCTCTCTCTCTCCCTCTCTTTCTCTCCCTCTCTTTCTCTCCCTCTCTTTTTCTCTCTCCCTCTCTTTCTCTCCCTCTCTTTTTCTCTCTCCCTCTCTTTCTCTCTCTCCCCTCTCTCTCTCCCCTCTCTCTCTCCCCTCTCTCTCCCCCCTCTCTCTCTCCCCCACTCTCCCCCTCCCTCTCTTTCTCTCTCCCCCCTCTCTCTCTCTCTCCCCCCTTTCTCTCTCTCTCTCCCCCTCTCTCTCTCCCCCCTCTCTCTCTCTCCCCCCTCTCTCTCTCTCTCTCTCCACCCCATCTCACCACCACCCCACTCATTGAAGCTCCGAATTATTGTCCACACATGTTTGCACGGTGTATTGGTGGTGTTTCACATTGTCTGACCAGTGGGGCATGCCGGGTTCACGTGCAAGTGGTCAGCGGGGATGTCATGTGCAGACACACATCAGGTAGCGCCCCTACCCCCTGGTGCCGTTGTGTTCCAACACTTTTCACAGGGTATGGCACCTGTGTTTAGGGGAATCATTGTAAAGAATGGAGGGGGGTGAATGGGGTCGTGTGAAAGAAACGTTTTTTTCTTAATTTGAGTTGAACTCAGGTCGAAGGCAGAGACACGAAACGAGTGGATGCCATGAAAATAAAGGGATCGCTCATCATTGACTCTAAATTTTGCCTCCAGTCCTGCTCACCCCAAATATACGAGCAAAACGGCCGTCGCAGGATCAGGCAACCGGTTTTGTCTTGAACTGTGCGCGTCAGTCGTGAAAAACTTGAAATGTGAACATTAAACACCGCTACCTTGACATCTGAACCAAGTCTCCCCAAGCCTAGAACGAGATGCTGTATAGTAGACAGTGTACGGCGCGAGCGTTGGTACAAGAGAAAGCGGCTGACTGTACAAAACTCTACCTCTGTACAGGTAAAAGAGGAAGCGGCAGACTGTATATTGTCTACCTGTGTCCAGGAAGAAGCCGGGACAGACCGCTATTTCCTCCCTCCCCCGCCATTCCAGGGGTACTTGAGGGCTCTCCTTGGTATAGGGAGGCCCACTTAGGGTGGAGGGTACCTACCGGGACTGATGCCACTCAGGGCACCTCCGCCTGCCGTAGAGAGCCGGGCTTTATGTGACGGTTTCATAAAACATCGCCACACACTTGGTAGGAGGAGGTAAGAGAGAGAGTTCGTTCGTAGATCTTTGCACTTGAGGGCAGCAAAGAGCAAAAGCCTCAACATATTTTTTTGGACGGCGTTGCAGCCCATAAGCGAAGCTATACTTATTGCTAGAAGAATAATTTTTATTATGTTGACGGACAGAAATACACACAGACTGTCTTTAACTGTACATTTATAAAACCTTATTTATACACAACCCTAAAACTTGGAATGCAGAGAGATGTAGATGTGAGATGGGAATCGTTTGATACTGAGGACAGCGATACTCTTAGTGCTGGCTGGGTGTTGCTCCTCGTCCTACGTTCAGTCACGATATCGATTTCTACAAATTCCAAAGCTTGCATTGCTGCCAATGTTTTCGCAGTTTTGTGTTTTCTAAAAACCCTGTGCAGAAAAGTAAATGGTGATCAGTGCAGTGGGCAATGCAAATACACGGGCGTGTGACCCACTTTGTTCCCGTGGCGAAATGCCAATGAAATATTTATAACCTTAAAACTCCCATCGTCCGCATTGTCTCTTGACACACGCCAGCTCTTTCCCACCTCAGAATATCTTCATTTACAGATGAAAGCCAAAGACCTTTGCGTGTGTGTGTATGTGTGTGTGCGTGCGTGTGCGCGTGTGTGTGTGTGGGTGTGTGACGGCTCCGCCCCGTCCCAATATCTTCAAACTATTCTTCCGCAATCTTGTCTACACCCTTGTGACGTCACCGCAATCTTACCTGGACAAAAAATGAACGTCTGCTCCAGATATAAACAAGGTGGGAATATGTTATCCTCAGTTTACACGTTTAACTGGGGCAAGGTCTGGCACAAGATTGCAAACTGTTAACAATGTCTGGTCGGCAGTGTGTCTTGATCCATCGCTCCTATTTTTAGGTTACAGGCAACAACTGTTGTAATATGATGTTCTTTGTCTGCGATATTGTCTAAACTTGTCTGTGATATGAAAAGAATGTTCTTGTTACTGCTTTTACGGCCTATAATAATTATGTTTTACTGCACAGGTAGTGTCTTCCAAATAAATTGGACTAGCTTTAACTGAGCCACATACATGTGTGTCTGTCTGTACTTGCAGAAGTTCTAAGATCGTTGATGCTTGATTTTCTTTAAAGGTGTTACTGATGAAGTTCTAAGATCGTTGTTGCTTGATTTTCTTTAAAGGTGTTACTGATGAAGTTCTAAAATCGTTGATGCTTGATTTTCTTTGAAGGTGTTACTGATGAAGTTCTGAGATCGTTGTTGCATGGTTTTTTTTTAAAGGTGTTACTGATGAAGTTCTAAGATCGTTGTTGCTTGATTTTCTTTAAAGGTGTTACTGATGAAGTTCTGAGATCGTTGTTGCATGGTTTTTTTTTTAAAGGTGTTACTGATGAAGTTCTAAGATCGTTGTTGCTTGATTTTCTTTAAAGGTGTTACTGATGAAGTTCTGAGATCGTTGTTGCATGGTTTTTTTTTTTTAAGGTGTTACTGATGAAGTTCTAAGATCGTTGATGCTTGATTTTCTTTCCCCCTCCCCCCCGCGGGTTAGGGGGAAGAATTTACCCGATGCTCCCCAGCATGTCGTAAGAGGCGACTAACGGATTCTGTTTCTCTTTTTACCTTTGTTAAGTGTTTCTTGTATAGAATATAGTCAATGTTTGTAAAGATTTTAGTCAAGCAGTATGTAAGAAATGTTAAGTCCTTTGTACTGGAAACTTGCATTCTCCCAGTAAGGTCATAATATTGTACTACGTTGCAAGCCCCTGGAGCAATTTTTTTATTAGTGCTTTTGTGAACAAGAAACAATTAACACGTGGCTCTATCCCATCTCCCCCCCCCCCCCCTTTTTCCCCGTCGCGATATAACCTTGAACGGTTGAAAACGACGTTAAACACCAAATAAAGAAAGAAATGATTTCCTTTAAAGGTGTTACTGATGAAGTTCTAAGATCGTTGTTGCTTGATTTTCTTTAAAGGTGTTACTGATGAAGTTCTAAGATCGTTGTTGCTTGATTTTCTTTAAAGGTGTTACTGATGAAGTTCTAAGATCGTTGTTGCATGTTTTTTTTTTAAAGGTGTTACTGATGAAGTTCTAAGATCGTTGATACTTGATTTTCTTTAAAGGAGTTACTGACTGATGAAGTTCTAAGATCGTTGTTGCTTGATTTTCTTTAAAGGTGTTACTGATGAAGTTCTAAGATCGTTGTTGCATGTTTTTTTTTTAAAGGTGTTACTGATGAAATTCTAAGATCGTTGATACTTGATTTTCTTTAAAGGAGTTACTGACTGATGAAGTTCTAAGATCGTTGTTGCTTGATTTTCTTTAAAGGTGTTACTGATGAAGTTCTAAGATCGTTGATGCTTGATTTTCTTTAAAGGTGTTACTGATGAAGTTCTAAGATCGTTGTTGCATTTTTTTTTTAAAGGTGTTACTGATGAAATTCTAAGATCGTTGATACTTGATTTCCTTTAAAGGTGTTACTGATGAAGTTCTAAGATCGTTGTTGCTTGATTTTCTTTAAAGGTGTTACTGATGAAGTTCTAAGATCGTTGATACTTGATTTTCTTTAAAGGTGTTACTGATGAAGTTCTAAGATCGTTGATGCTTGATTTTCTTTAAAGGTGTTACTGATGAAGTTCTAAGATCGTTGTTGCATGTTTTTTTTTTAAAGGTGTTACTGATGAAATTCTAAGATCGTTGATACTTGATTTTCTTTAAAGGAGTTACTGACTGATGAAGTTCTAAGATCGTTGATGCTTGATTTTCTTTAAAGGTGTTACTGATGAAGTTCTAAGATCGTTGTTGCTTGATTTTCTTTAAAGGTGTTACTGATGAAGTTCTAAGATCGTTGATGCTTGATTTTCTTTAAAGGTGTTACTGATGAAGTTCTAAGATCGTTGTTGCATGTTTTTTTTTTTAAAGGTGTTACTGATGAAATTCTAAGATCGTTGATACTTGATTTTCTTTAAAGGAGTTACTGACTGATGAAGTTCTAAGATCGTTGATACTTGATTTTCTTTAAAGGTGTTACTGATGAAGTTCTAAGATCGTTGATGCTTGATTTTCTTTAAAGGTGTTACTGATGAAGTTCTAAGATCGTTGTTGCATGTTTTTTTTTAAAGGTGTTACTGATGAAATTCTAAGATCGTTGATACTTGATTTTCTTTAAAGGAGTTACTGACTGATGAAGTTCTAAGATCGTTGTTGCTTGATTTTCTTTAAAGGTGTTACTGATGAAGTTCTAAGATCGTTGATGCTTGATTTTCTTTAAAGGTGTTACTGATGAAGTTCTAAGATCGTTGATGCTTGATTTTCTGTAAAGGTGTTACTGATGAAGAGGCCAGAAGGAAACTGGTAAGGACTATAAGAGGAGCAAACTGACCAGCCTTTCATATATTCATGCTTTGTTATTTACTAAATATCTCTTCCTGATCTGTTTATTAAGTTTCCAATCACGATCCTCTCCAGAGTGCTCTGACCTTCTTCCGGTATGAATCATTAACAATGACTTAGTTAACGAACTCATCCATATTCCGCTTTGGTTTGATGATTGTTTTCACGCAGTTCAATGGGAAGTGTTGGCGTCAGATTTGTTTAGGCGGTCTGTCACAAAGAGAGAGAATAGCTTTGATCTCAGATACCAGCTATACTGATTAGTGTGCAGCCACGACGGTATTGTGGGTGTTCTTGATGTTTGTGAAAGTCGTGCGATCTCTAATGTTGCACTCGCTGTATGCATTTGCTGACAGTGTGATTGTAATCAAGTAGACCAAACTGATAGGACAGATCAACAGCCTAAAGGTTACCTATTCCCCTGTGAACCATGTAAAACCTCCACACACCGGGACAGGCTTTTACATGGTGTAAAACCTCCACACATCGGGACAGGCGTTTACATGGTGTAAAACATCCATACACCGGGACAGGCTTTTACATGGTGTAAAACCTCCTCACATCGGGACAGGCTTTTACATGGTGTAAAACATCCACACACCGGGACAGGCGTTTACATGGTGTAAAACCTCCACACACCGGGACAGGCTTTTACATGGTGTAAAACCTCCACACATCGGGACAGGCTTTTACATGGTGTAAAACATCCACACATCGGGACAGGCTTTTACATGGTGTAAAACATCCACACATCGGGACAGGCTTTTACATGGTGTAAAACATCCATACACCGGGACAGGATTTTACATGGTGTAAAACATCCACACATGGGGACAGGCATTTACATGGTGTAAAACATTCACACATGGGGACAGGCATTTACATGGTGTAAAACATTCACACATGGGGACAGGCATTTACATGGTGTAAAACATCCGCACATGGGGACAGGCTTTTACAATCATGGTGTAAAACATCCGCACATGGGGACAGGCTTTTACAATCATGGTGTAAAACATCCACACATTGGGACAGGCTTTTACATGGTGTAAGACCACCCTTCCACTTGGTCACATACAAGCATAATCTACATTGCGGCTGCTTACAGTACAGTTAAGTGGGGATTGTTGTAGTTCGTTGAGTAATGTTTGAAGATTTTGCTTAGAGTTACAGGTGAAGTGTCATGTTAGAAGTACATTCATCAACAAGTTGCCGCTCTGCGCAGGAAGCAGTTATGGCGTACATTGTTTGGTACACATCCAGATGAAAAGTTGATATGTAAAATGCTGGACACAAATACCATGTGAAAAGGCAGGAATTCGTAAGAGTCGGCATTGTGACTTTTCTTGATGATTTTATTTTCATAAAATAAAATCAAAAGATCGAAAACATGTATACTAACCGGTGTTTTTGTTTTTCCTCCACGGCTTTCAACATTTTATTTACGATCACTGACTGCAGCTGCTGACTTTCTGATTATCTACATCATAGGTTTGCCCTTGCTGGTAACTGATTGTGAAGATAGACAGCTTAAACCGCCCCTCTCAAAAGCTTTACTTGACTGTGCAGGCCCGAGCATACAGCCACACGGCAGAAATTAATATGTAAAGCGCTTAGAGAACGTCAAGCGCTATATAAATCTCCCCCATGCAATACAACAAACACACTCCACAGATGATGAATTTAATCCGATTCGCTTTTGATACGAATAAGAGAGCTTCTGCTTATCAGGTCCTATCAGGTCCTATAATGTTTATTTTGAATGTTTTATGTATGTTATTATTACGGACACAAACGCTCAGCAATGTAATTTCTCTTTTAGAGATTAATAAAGTTATTGTATTGTATTGTATTGTATTGTGTGTGTTCCTGTTTTGTGGGGTACCAGCTGAAAGATGGAGGTTTTGCTGCAGCTCGTGTCGAGGCTAAAGTGTGTTGGAAGGACTTTATTTGAATTTTACGAGCACGGGACAGATAATGGAGTGGAATGGACCGGCGTTATCTGTCTGGCTGTAAGATTTGTCTACGATGGAAATGATGTTAGTGTTCTTGCTATGCAGTTTGTTTGGTACTGTACGTACAGTGCGTATCTTCACTACAAGAAGTTTGTGTGACCGGAAGTTGTGAATGGAGTTGGTTTCTGTCAGTCTGGCCATCGGTGTGTGTGTGTGTGAGTGTCTCGGTGTTTTCCGGTCCTAACTGTCCGGAGGCAATTTTAGCGTGTGTTTTTTTCTTCTTCAAAAACAGGCACGAAAAAGACTTTGAATACTTAATTCTTTTCTGTGAATGCTTTTGTCGGAACAACCTTAAAGTGTGACCTGCTCCTCAGCTGAAAACAGCTACACCTAGGAGTCTGAGCTTTTAAGATTAGAAAAAGGCGCAACCCCACCAAATGACATTCGTCCCCTGCGTTTACGTTCAGGTTCCCCAGCATATAACGCTTCTTTTGGCAAGTCCTTCTTCCTATTACACCCACACCCTCACCCATATTCCTAAACCCATGTAGTATTGGCCCCTCAGGTAGAGAAATGCTTACAAAACGAAATGAATTATGTTGGGTTTTTTAAGTTGATCTACTGCTGTCAGATTGTAGTTGAGTCCCCCGCCTTTACGTTTACTTTAGCCAGGACGTGGCCCTCTTGTGAATCTTCTCCCTTTCCCTCCTGTAACCTGTAACCTGTAACCGGTACGCCAGTCCTGTGGGCACGTGTGGTGTCGGTCCCCCAGGTACAAGCCAGGTAGGGAAGCGGAAGAGAGGCGATACCTGGTCCCCCGGTTACCTGTTTGTTTGGCCAGGCTCTGGCACCCATTAGACTCCGGGCCTTTCTGCCTCACCTTTTGTGCTCAAACTCGACCCCCACCTCCTTCTCCCTCTCTCGTTCTCTTTCCCTCCCTCCGTCACTAACCGGCAGTGAAAACAGGACTGCCATCCCCCTCTCCCCTCTCTTTCTCTCTCCCTCCCTCCGTCACAATCTGGCAGTGAAAACAGGACTGTCATCCCCCTCTCCTCCCCCCTCTTTCTCTCTCCCTCTCTCCGTCACAATCTGGCAGTGAAAACAGGACTGCCACCCTGGTTGTGAAACCTACGTGCCTAATTGAGGCAAGGAACAAGATGGGGGGCACTGATTCCAGGGCGTACAGGGGTCCGTGTCAGGCCTGGCATGAGAGGAACGAGAGGTGCAGTGAGGGTGTGGGGAGTTCTCTGGTGAACGATTTTGAGAACGGCACATGATGATCCTCGCACAGCATGTCGGCGAAAGACAATAAAACAGAACAACATGGAGAGGAGACGAAAATAATTATAAGATAATTATCTTCTGTTATATAAACTATGTTATAGTTTAGACGGTAGCACCAGTTCACCACAGCAACAGCCATCATCTTCCTTTCGTAGCTCGGTGGCCTGACGGCCTTGCTTTGGATATTTTTTTAATTTTCTTCGTATTTATCTCCCTCGTTTCTGTAAAACAGGCTGAAAGGTGTCACATAGCTTTATACGAAATCCGAAGCCATCTTCTTGTCCGGGACCTAGAGTACACCGCTGACAAAAGGTTCAGGTTTCTGCGAAGCGTCATGGCGGCAGTCTTTGCATCCGTGGCAAAGATGGAGGCGGTCAAGGTCACCGTTGTCTTCCCGGCATGCCTGGAGGTTGTTCCAGAATCTGAATCCATTTTGTTGTTTGGAATCCACAGCACATCACTGAAAAAAGGTTAAGGTTTCTGTGCAGTATCATACCACCAGTCTTGGCAAAAGATGGAAGCGGTCAAGGTCGCTCTCGACATCCCGGCATGCCTGGCGGTTGTTCCGGCACAGCGTTCCTCACTTGCTACGGGTAGACGTGGTGAGATTCTCCCAGACAGGTGTGTGCATTTCTGCAAGGTCAGCTGCTCGATGCGGCAGGTACATGTAGAAAGGGGACGAGAAGAGAGAGAGGGGGGGGGGGGGGGGAGTTTGTATGCATGCCGTCATTGTGTTTGTAGAGAAGACATTGCAGCTAGTGTTGTTGCAGGGTAAGGTTACGACAGGTCAATGCGGGACACTTTCACCGTTGCAACAATTTGTTCTGAGCATCAGGAGTGTTCTGTTCCCTTCCGCCTATCTTGGCTTCTATAAATCTGGACCTGATGTTATCGAGCATTGTCTGTTTCACTGTTAGGCTGTCCGTCCGTCCATCCGTGTGTCTGTCCGTCCGTCTCCCTATGTACGTATGTGTCTGTCTTTAAGAGGATTAATGGTTGAGTTCACAGTACCAATGCGACAGTGAAAACAAATTCCTAAACAGATATTCAGGGAGCATTCCATGTGTGTGCATTCCATAGCATTATGGAGATGCTGCCGTGTGTGTGTGTGTGTGTGTGTGTGTGTGTGTCAGTGAGTGTGTGTGTGTGTGTGTGTGTGTGTGTGTGTGTGTGTGTGTGTGTGTGTGTGTGTGTGTGTGTGTGTGTGTGACGTTGCTGTGGGAGTGTGAAGACCAGTGCGGCGCCTGCATCAGTCCCGATACCATCTCTCACCCTGACAGTAGCAATGTTCAGGACCTTCTCTCTCACTCTCTCTCTCTCTCTCTCTCTCTCTCTCTCTCTCTCTCTCTCTCTCTCACTCACACACTTTCTCACTCACACACACACACACACACACACACACACACACACACACACACACACACACACACACACTAACAGCACTGCACTAACACGCACACTGCTCATTGAAACAGACAGACGAGCATCACCCAGCACAGCGCAGCGAAGACAGGCAGGCAGGTAATCTACAACAGAACGCCGACAAAGGGAAGAATTCTCAGCAGCAGGTGCACAAAGGTGGGAAATAAGGCGCGCTACAGCGGTGCAGGGTCGGGAGGAAGCCCTGGAGACTGAGCTCTTGACAGCAGTCTGCTTGCCCTGGCCGCCCCGCTGATATAATTATATGCGCTGGTCCGTTTTTACCTGTTCAATCTCCCCCAACATGGCTGGTCCGTTTTTACCTGTTAAATCTCCCCCAACATGGCTGGTCCGTTTTTACCTGTTAAATCTCCCCCAACATGGCTGCTTCGTTTTTACCTGTTAAATCTCCCTCAATATGGCTGGTCCGTTTTTACCTGTTAAATCTCCCTCAATATGGCTGCTTCGTTTTGACCTGTTAAATCTCCCCCAACATGGCTGGTCCGTTTTTACCTGTTAAATCTCCCCCAACATGGCTGGTCCGTTTTTACCTGTTAAATCTCCCCCAACATGGCTGGTCCGTTTTTACCTGTTAAATCTCCCTCAACATGGCTGGTCCGTTTTTACCTGTTAAATCTCCCTCAACATGGCTGGTCCGTTTTGACCTGTTAAATCTCCCTCAACATGGCTGGTCCGTTTTTACCTGTTAAATCTCCCTCAATATGGCTGGTCCGCTTTTACCTGTTAAATCTCCCCCAACATGGCTGGTCCGTTTTTACCTGTTAAATCTCCCTCAACATGGCTGGTCCGTTTTTACCTGTTAAACCTCCCTCAACGTGGCTGGTCCGTTTTTTTTTTATTTTTTTTTTTTTATTCTCTTTATTTATATAGCGCCTTATCCGAAGTTCAAAGCGCTTTATGCCGTGTTAAATCTCCCTCAACGTGGCTGGTCCGTTTTTACCTGTTAAATCTCCCTCAACATGGCTGCTTCGTTTTTACCTGTTAAATCTCCCTCAATATGGCTGGTCCGCTTTTACCTGTTAAATCTCCCTCAATATGGCTGGTCCGCTTTTACCTGTTAAATCTCCCTCAATATGACAGACTGTGTCCTGGGTGGCATTGTCTGCACACGAGAAGGAACACGCGCAAGACGGAATGCGGCTGCCTGAATGTTTGTTTACTCGAGTTGTAGTGCAGCGCTTGGCGGGGGACAAATCAGTATGTCCATGAATATGAGTCTGTTCTTTTCAGGTCCCGGGTCAGGGTGCATGTGTTACGGTTAAGGTTTCGGGGTGAAAAGAGTAGGAACGGTACAAAAATAAACCTAAAACAAAGACCCCTGGCCTTCAGTGCTGGCTGAAGAACGCAAACATAACTGCTACTGTTCGTGTAAACTTCCATGGCTATCTTTGGCCTCCAGGAGCGGGGCAAGACAGGGACGGGTGTTGGGGGGGGGGGGGGGTCATCGATACGGAGATGACGCAAGGGTCTTTTCACTGATTCTCCCGTTAGGGGCGGAGGACACGGGCCGCCAGGTAAACGATCCTCCGGTCCGATTGTAGAGGTGACGTCACAAAGATCTTACAGTTCGTTCAACGCGAGATAGTCCATGGCAGCCTTCAAGTATACTGCTCCGTTGTCCCTCGCTGGTAAGCTTGTCAGTTCCTTTAGTGCTAGAGCCACTGCGCTTTTCTCCCTCGCTGTTGCTTTTGCTGAATTGGTTAAGACAGAGAAGGTTTTTCCAAGGGACTGTAATGAATGAGAAGTGTTCGTCTGTAGTGTGGTGAAGGTTGAAGTTGCGGTATGGGACAGAGCTATTTGTAGGTAGTTCAGAGTAACCTTAAACGGCTGTCTGTCCCTTTTCTTGCGACTGTCTTCGATGGCCGAACTTTTCCGTGTTTCTGCTTGTCCGTTTGTCAGAAACCTCCCGCTACAACTGAACTGTAATGAATGGGAAACCTTGGTCTGTGTTGTGGTGTATGCTGAAGTCACTTGTAAGGGACAGGGCTATTTAGTATTAGTTGTGAGGAAGCCCCTGGACATGTGTGTGTGTGTGTGTGTGTGTGTGGAGAGCGGGGTGTGGTTTACTGCTAATGCTGTAACCTTGTTGGTTTTCCTTCCCATCGTTGAAGACAAATTATGGCGTCCGTTCCGTCTCCAGTTTCGCGTTTCTCCTGTCCGCCATCTTTCCGTTCTGTTTGGTGTCCAGGTGTCCAGGTGCCCCCCCCCCCCCCCCCCCCCCCATCCTAGGCAGTTATTTTCCTAAACCTAGAGCTTCCCGCGAAAAAGGTATACGGACAAGCGAAGGTTTTACTACACTATGCGTGGCTACTGCCTCCTTATGCACACGGCAGGCTGCGACTTTCCGCGCCGGGTTCGGTAAAGTACTACGATTGAAACCGTCGCGATATAACCTTCGTGGTTGAAAACGACGTTAAACACCAAAATAATAAAGAAAGAAAAGAACGTTTTCCAATTTAAACTTTAATTTATTTCACAGACTTCAAATATTAATTTTAAACATCCTGGGAAACGGTCACGTGTCATCATTCCAAATTCCACCTTGACATTTCCTTAAAAGGAGATGAGAGCGTTTTAATTCCACTTGGAGTGTATTTGGGAGCAGAGTCTATAGCGGTGTATTGTGGTATATACTGGTACACTCGGGGCACGCAGGCAGCGCTGGAACAATGCGATCGATCACACGCACACCTCTCTCTTGACTTGGCTGTTGGGAGGGGTTGGGGTAGGTGGAGACAATCATGTGACCCCCCCCCCCCCTCTTCTACCTTTAACCTTTACTTCCTTTGGCATAGACCTGTCTCTTCCTTCCGTTTCCCTCGTATCTCCCCACCCCCACCCGTACACACACAGCAATGGTTCCAGTCCTCCCCGGAATGCTGTTGGGTAAGAGGTGGGGGATTCTAAGATGCTGCCCGGGGACAATCAGGTCTCCCTCTCTCTCTCTCCAATTCGCCATCTTCAGGACTTCGGGACAAACCTATCGCTGCTTTGGTTTAAACAAGATTTTATTAAAGAAATACAGGGTGGCATGTATGCGATACAGACATATCGCTGCTTTCGTCCATCTCTCGAAAAATCCCCGTGGAAGAATCAAATTGTTGAGATTCATTCAGTATGACGACGAAGAGGAAACTGACCCCATTCAAACACAAGTTTAGCTCTTTCCCCTGCTCTCTCTCTCTCTCTCTCTCTCCCCCCCCCCCCCCCCTTCTCTCTGTCGGGCGGCGCCACAGGAGAACCGTCGTCAGCTGGCAGCCTCCGGCATGCGACCAAGACAGCCAGCATTGTGCTGACGACAGCACCTAACCGCCGTGTCGTTCTCTTCAGGAGTTTGGCCGTGTCCTTAATAGTTTGTGATCCCTTGCCACAGCCAGCGACACGGATTGTTGTGTGGTTGACATGTCTACGAGGTTGCACGTGTCATTGTGTATATGCGGAGATGATATCGCTGTGACAAACTTCGTATGACCCCAATGAGGGAGAGAGAGAGAGAGAGAGTATCGCTTTGCACTCTTGTGTTGCATGTCCGTGGCGCTGTGTACAGTAGAAGGTTGTACTCGTAACAGATAAGTTATAAGAACCACATGAGAAACAGTAGATGCGGAGGTCAGCTGCTATATTGTATCAATGTATGTGTCGTACTCTAAATGGGATTGTACACAACTGACACTCACACAATTTACTTTTCAAATGTGGAAATGTTATTGTTGTGGCACACATCTGATGGCCGAACTGAGAGTAAAGCTCTGCAGTATGCTTCATGTTGCACGTGTAATTGCTTTTTACATACGTGAAGACTGTGTCGTTGTCAAAGACATCTGAAGATTCTGATATTAAGAGCTATAGTATACTAGTAGGGCTTTGCTGTCCGCCCTTCATCCCTCACAAAGGGACTGAAGAATATGGATATCGTTACTAGTGTTAGCGGCGTCTCAGTAAAAGACTGAGGAATATGGACCTCTTCACCAGTGAAATCGGTGTCTCGGTGAAAAACTGAAGAATAAGAAAATCGTCACTAGCGTTCGCGGTGTCTCAGTGAAAGACTGCAGAATGTGGAAAACTTCACCAGTGAAATCGGTGTCTCAGTGACCCTTGTGACCAATGCTCGTGACACTCGTGTAGCGCTGTTGAGATGACCGCACACTGCTATCTGCCTCCTGAAACTTTCTGTCGCCGTTACCAGCGTCTAGTGATTGTAAGATTAACATGCTTTGCGATCTGTTGTCCGCTCCAATGCTGACCGTTCCAAGACATTTTCGTAGGTTTTAAGGACCGGTCCCGCACAGCCAAATATAGGTCAACGGGACATTAAAAACCAACCCGTTGGTATTGCGTTGGTATTACTATCACTGATGTCTTGTGGTCGTGCCCATGCTTAATAACTGTCAATTTGTGTTAGTGGACAGTTTTGTTTAAACGCTTGATGGCTTGGTTCTGACGACTCCATCGGCGCGTCGCATGGGGATTGTACCAGCGTCATCACCGCCTGACGATTGATTGTCTAAAGATGCTTTATGCGAGATTCGCTGCGAAACGTCATTAAACTCGGTACGCTACGGGATAAGATGGAACACGTAATTCAAAATCGTCGCATACAGCTTATGTCTCACACACACACATGCCACTAATGGCTTTGCCGTGAGGGCGTAACACTTTAATTTCTCTCGTGTCTCAGACTGTAGCGGAATCGCTCATTTAGGTGTGTGTCAATATCACTGGTGTTTTACACATTAATGTGGCTAAGTGAGGGGGAAGTACACTTGCATTAATTACACAAGACAGTGGAAAACGTCTTTGAATCTGGTGGCCTATATATATTTCAGCGGTGTATCGGCATCGCCTTACACATTTTGATCCAACTGAAGGGTTGGCTCCACACTTGTCCAGCTGTTAGCACTTTTTGTTGTGCCTGAGGAAGAATTCGGGATCGATGGAGCGAGAGAAGGATGAAGGGAAGGCGGAAAAAGAGAAGGGGGAAGACAATGAAGAAACAAAAAACTCGGAGGAAGGGAAGAAGGGGGGAGAAAGTGAAGAAACAAAAGACTCGGAGGCCAGGAGACCAGAGGGAAACGGTGCTGACGCTGCAGCTTTGCCCCACAGTTGTAGCAAGCGGTGAGCCAAACTGGATCATGTTATTTTCTCAATGATGGGCTATGTGAATTGTTTTTATACAGCGAGCACAGTACGCTTTTCTGTTGTTTTCCTTTTGTTCCTCGGGCTATGCACACACTCCATTCTGTGCAGATTTCAAGAGAATGCTGCTGCGTGTCTGTTGGTTTGTTTGTTTGTTTGTCACACTGCTTTGCCCCGTATTGTTTCTTTCTAAAGAGCTGATGCTGCGGTCCATACATATACCTTCTCGCTCGCTCTCTCTCTCTCTCTCTCTCTCTCTCTCACACACACACACACACACACACACACACACTATCAAACCCACCCCTTTGACAGTGGGCTATACCGACCCAGCTGTGTGCGGAAAGAGCTGTGTCAGCATTGTTTTTGCCGTGTTGCACGTGTGTGTCTCAAAACGTCTTATCGATCTGCACCGTGCCCGCTAATGACGGGGACACAGATGGCAGCGAAAACGGGAATGCTGTCTGCTGCCGCCATTCGTCAGGGGGGGGGGGGGGGGGGGAGAGAGAAAACAATGCTGTCAATTTGGGGAGGAAGACTGCTGTCCTTTTTAGCAGGAAAAAATATTCTGTCGGTGACCTGGGAGAGGGGTGGGGGAGTATCGCTCTCTGTCGTGGAGGAAAACAATGCCAGACTCCGCGACATTGCCAGATAATGGTTTCTATCCTGACATCGCTTGCAGAGTGGTCTTTTATGCAGATCTAGTTTTCTGCTGGCAAATGGCTCTTCTGGGAAACATTAAAGGATTTCTGAGAAAAACAACAAGCGTTTTGCTGCATCAAGAAAAACGATAAATGACCCCTGTGGTTTGAAATGGTAAATTTTGTCTTACAAATGATGATGATTCTTCTACTGCCGCTGTCCATGTCGTTGCTGTGTGTCGTTTCGTGTTCTTGTTTTCTTTCTTCTTTTTATTTCTTCTTTTTTTTCTGGGGGGGGGGGGGGGGGTTGAGCTTTTGTGTTCAGTTTGTGTAATGTTTGTATTGCTGTTGCTGTTTTTTGTTTGGGTGTGTGTGATGTTGTGGGCCATTGTGTTGCAAAATTCATCCCCCAAGGAACAACACAAATTGTGTTTTTTTTGTGATGTTTCCTTAATCTTATATGTGCATTGTTGCATGCATACACCAGTGTCCCCCCCCCTTTTTTGGGGGGGGGGGGGGGGGGGCAGCGTTGTCTCTTGCGGGCGTGAAGCGAAGTAAATAAAACATCATTCATTACTTTACATTTGACATTGGCATCCTGGGGGTACAACATGAGAACAATGATATTGATTTTGTTGTTGTTGAAAGTTTAGCATCAGGTTTTGAATTTCATCTCGTCTCAAAATTGTATTGGGTTTCATGTTAGGCTTAACTTGGACGAAGATAGTGCTTTGCACAGAACACGCGCTTACTTTCCGGAGGACTTCTGTGACGGAAAGAATTCGTGGTCTGAATGGGATCCATTCGTAAATTTACAATTAAATCTTTCTTTCTTTCTAAAAATCTTGGGGCATTCTTCTTTTCTTGACTTATAGTTATAGCTAGGATTTGCTTGAACGACTTGATTGTTATTTTATTTTTCCTAATCCGAGATCGGTATCAGATATAGCTGGGATAGATACAAAACGAAAGCTGGGATAGTAAAACATTATCGACAGAAAGCAAGCTTCGAAGAAACCCTAATACTTGCCCTAGTTGTGCCTGGCAGCCGAATTATCCAGACGACAATATAACACGCATCAAATTGTCTTTCCCGAAAGCCTTTCTAAAGACACGCTGTCACTGCCGGACAAGGACTATATTGAATATTGATGGAGCACGAGCAGTCAGTCTGGATCATCTGCACGAGAAAGCTCTGGCCACCCAACATGCTCTTGTATTATCCTGTCTCCTTTTTGACAGCAGTCGGAAAACAGAACCCCAAGGGCAGAGAGAGCTAGCTATACATGGCTGTCATCTGTGACCACGGGGAAAGTTTCGCCCCAGAACTCCTTGTATTCGGGAAATTAGATAGATAGACTTTCTTCTTGATGAGGATTTTTTCGGTACGCTTGGTCCATCAGTCTTTGGGGTAGTTTTTCGCAATAATCGACGTATAGCACTATAAAATAGTAGCATTTGACAGACAAGTCGCCCTCAAGAATGGCGTTCGTTTACAGTAGAATCCAGCAAAGCTGTACACTTCGAGGCCTGTTAAGAAATCCACAGACCCGTGCTCAGGGAATTTACTTACCTATATATTGAAGGCCCTTCAAAGAAGAAAAGTAACCCAGAAAACATCATCATAGAAACCTTGATTTTTCAATTTAAGACGAAACCCATGCAGGAAGGAAAGCTTGCCTCACAAAACCAATGCCTGTCAATAACTGTGCTCACATACGAGGGCCTCAGAAAACTGAGGAAGACTATCGCTTGTCCGAGCGCCTTTCGTGGTGTATTGGTTGGTTGGTTGGGTTTTAATGTCCCTTCAACCGATATGGCTATGCGGGACCGATGCAAGTTTAGCGATCATCATACGAGGGCCTCAAAAGACAGCGGAAGACTATCACTTCAAAATAAAACCCAGGACAACTTCCCTCATAATAAAAGCAATGCCTGTCAAAAACACACATGACCTCACTGAAGTCTCTGAGCCCATCATACGAGGGTTCTGAAGACAGCGGAGGACTATCGCTTGCCCAGAAGCGTGCTGCGGCAATGGTGATGGATAGGAGGGCTTGCGGCGGTCCTAATTAAAGACGCGGCCAAGATTGCTACACTCGATAATCGCTCGCTATGTCAGACGCGTGCGGCGCCGCATTCCCCGCATTCCTCCACTGGCTACTCTTCTGCCTTTACAGCTAGCGGGGCTGTCAATGTCCATAGAGTTCCGTGGTATATCCCCCCCGCCCCCACCCCTGTTTCCTTTGGAAAGCTTTTTCTCACCTTTATCTACAACGTTAAGACCTGTATGAGAGTCTGTACTGTTACGAATATAACTCCTCAACTGGTGCTCTAAGCATGCAAAGAGCCTCCCTCTTAGCTCTTATAATTATAGTAACCAATCATTGAGTTCAGTGGTATCAGAGAGGAAAGAAGCTCCTTCTACCCTCGTTGGTGGTATGGCATGCTCCGTGGTTTTGGTAGGCTAACCCTGACTCTTTTCTTTGAGAACTGCTGAGACCTGTATTGTTGAGCGTCAATATTATTGATATTGCTCAACTCGACAGAGCATGGATATCCTATCCCACTCTGCTTGTTCGGCTTTCTTCGTCTGTATCAAATCGAAAACAATTATTTTCATTTTTTTCATTTTTCATTTTTCATTACTTTATTGTCCCATCGCTGGGAAATTCGGGTCGCTTCCTCCCAGTGGAAAGCTAGCAGCAACGGAGTCGCGCTACCCAGGTGTCTGCGTGTTTAGGTGTATTCAGCCACCTGCACTTATGGCAGAATGACCAAGGTCTTTTACGTGCCATTGTGATGACACGGGGGTGGGACATGGCTTCCGTCTCTGGGTCTGCACATAAAGTTGACCCGTGTCCGTCCCGGCCCGAATTCGAACCTGCGACCTCTCGATCACAAGTCCAGTGCTCTACCATCTGAGCTACCGGGCCCCCAACATAATTATTTTGTATGTTTGCCTGCCATGTCTCGATGATGATCATTAATCTTGGGTACTTGTGAGTTGGTTGTTCTCAACAATATATTTAAATAGCGATGGACCTTGAGTCAAACAACTTTGCAAAACCTTGGTGTCCGTTTTCATATGACATTCTTATATTCTGGTCAATGCTGTTGGCCTGATGATTTGCTGTTTAATTTAATGCAGACTGTATTTGAATGGGCTGTTCTTTTACATTTTTGATGATTATTTTCTCTCTTGTAAGAGTTGAATTGGGGCACTTTATCTAAAAAAAAAAAAGCGGAAAAAATAATGACTTAATGTCTGAAAGGAGAAAGAGAAAAACCGGAGAGTGGTTGGCAGTGGGAAATGTTGGATATAAAGGCTGTATGACTAAGATGGCTAATCGGTTTCACTCCAAA
>NC_090248.1:57182758-57190148 GCF_037325665.1 Littorina saxatilis | reverse complement strand
CTCACAGTTTTGCTTAGGCCCAAAAAAAAAAATTGTCTGTTTCTGGTAACATGGCTAAACAAAATAGGGTCGGTAGGTCGGGATTTTTCTTTTTTTTATTTTTTTTTTTACCCCAAATGTAGACCAATAAAACTAACTTTAAAAATCGCGCAAAGAGACTGGATTCACTATACATAGAGACAAGACACTCAACACATTTACAAATCGTCAGCGGACTTTCGTTTTCACACGTTTTTGTTGTTCATTTTCTCACCCTGTCCTTTACCACCAAAAAAACACAAAAAATTTGAGTTTGGAAAAAAAACGTTTAGGGTCGGCGCCGAAATTTAGGGTCGGTCGGGTGACCAGAAACAGACAATTTTTTTTTTTTGGCCTTAGTGCTTGGGATCTTGGTGTTATGTCTCAGTTAAATGTATGCTCTGTATGCTTGTTGATTTATGCTAGTTTATTCTATAATGAATTTGTAAAGCGCCTGGAGCCAATTGATGGGACTCGCGCTATAGAAAAGTTATTTATTATTATTATTATTATTATTATTATTATTATTAAAACCAATGCCTGTCAATAACTGTGCTCACATACGAGGGCCTCAGAAAACTGAGGAAGACTATCGCTTGTCCGAGCGCCTTTCGTGGTGTATTGGTTGGTTGGTTAGGCTTTAACGTCCCTTCAACCGATATGGCTATGCGGGACCGATGCAAGTTTAGCGATCATCATACGAGGGCCTCAAAAGACAGCGGAAGACTATCACTTCAAAATAAAACCCAGGACAACTTCCCTCATAATAAAAGCAATGCCTGTCAAAAACACACATGACCTCACTGAAGTCTCTGAGCCCATCATACGAGGGTTCTGAAGACAGCGGAAGACTATCGCTTGCCCAGAAGCGTGTTGCGGCAATGGTGATGGATAGGAGGGCTTGCGGCGGTCCTAATTAAAGACGCGGCCAAGATTGCTACACTCGATAATCGCTCGCTATGCCAGACGCGTGCGGCGCCGCATTCCCCGCATTCTTCCACTGGCTACTCTTCTGCCTTTACAGCTATTTGTTCAGTCATACTGCCGGAGACTAAGGATTAAATCCTAAAGAATTTATTTTATAATGGCTGCGCTCAGCATGGAACACTTAACATGCATACACAATTCGACTCCATTTGAAGATCGCACGGCCGAGATATGATCGATTAAAAGTTCGATACAGAGAGATCATGGCATCACTCGCCTGCCATTCTGCAGCAGGAAGAGGGGGGGATGAGGGGGTTCCTGGATAGAGGGTAAGGGAGGCTGGCTATCAGTAATCTGATCGCCGTGACCGCGCGCTCGCCGGATGCTCTCACCATAACTCTGGTCTGACAGCACAACCTGTCTTTGATACCATCTTGCTGGAATCTTCACAGTTTGATTATTTGAAGCAGTTTTTCACTTCAGTCTTTGTGATACACCAGAGCTGCATGGACGTTTATTTGTGGTCATCTACAACTTTAAAACAATGAAGGTTAGTTTTGGTTTGACTATTCCATAAAATACTTTAACTGAAGGTTTTACTGTCTGTACTGCCGCCTGAAAAACTCTCTTTTAGCAAGGATTTGTATGGCTGAACATTCCAGTCAAAATTCCTATTTTCATGTGTTTTAGTTGTTTTCCTCTAGAATCAACTGATTACATAAGTAACATGCAGGACGCACTATATATTATTGTGGTATTTAATGGTGGTGCTGTTATCAATGTTGAACATTACAAATTTGTGTTCATGAAAACTATTTTACTTGCAGCACTTCAAAGGCTATCATCATGGATGATCCATTAAAAACCTGTCCAATATGCAACGAACCATGTGACGTCGAGTTTAATACCCTGGGAAAGAAAGGATGTGCAAGTATACATGTTCTCTCTCTTGATTTGTTTCAATTCTTATGATAAATTTGAGTTTCTTAGTGTTCTGTATACTATAACGTTTGTTTGTTTGTTTGTTTGTTTTATGTCCTTTTTTATTTTGTTTGTTTTTGTTCTTTTGTTGTTTTTTCCCTTTGGTGTTCTTTTACATGTTGTGCTGTATTTGTAGTTTGTTGTACTACTGGGTGTCATCCAGTGAGACTTATCAAAGCAAGTGTGTGGGGTCATAGCCGGTTAACAAATTGCGTGCTTCTGTTGAAATGTCTATAAAAAAGAGTTTGTAGTGAGCAATGTTATTTGTTTGTTGATACAGGAATCAAGGATTCGAGCCAGAGAAGACAGAACAGAACCGTTCAGCCTACAGTTGGTCAAAGGGTGCATATCGAGTGTCGAAGGGATTACACCAACGACAATAATATCGAGAAAGACTTAAGACAGCAAAACAGAGATACCGATAAGACTGAGCTTGAAGAGCAAAGCACACGATCTAAGCAACACAGATTTGACTTTGCAAGTTGCTGCTTTTTCTGTGGGACTCGGGTAAATCTTTCCAAAACACGTGGACCTGATGAGGCATACAGAGTCAGAACATTATCTTTACAAACTGAAATTTTGAAAAAATGTGACGAAAGAAATGATGAGTGGGCAGATATCGTCAAGGGAAAGCTTGAATTTGCAAGAGACCTGCATGCAGCAGATGCTGTGTACCATATAACTTGTAACTGTAACTTCAGAGCGCTTGGTCTGTCAATTCCCAAACGTTATAATGACAAGCCAGGTGCATACGCACTGACAAACGCTCCAAGCCGAAGTGTGGGTAGACCACCGGACACTGAAAAACTTGAAGTTTTTGAGAAAACAGCAGAATATCTCATTAACCACGATGACGAACAGATAACCATCGGAGAGCTTGTGCAGAAAATGCAAGAGTTCAGTGGAGGGGTTGGTTACACCACCAAATGGATGAAGGAAAAGCTCTTGGAGAGATTTGATGAAAAAATCATCATAGCGAACATTCTGGGCAAGTCTAATGTTGTAACATTCCGCACAACAGCTAAATCCATTCTTCATGATTTCTACAATTCTCCGAAGACTAATGACGACGAAAGTGAAAAACTGAAGCTGGTGAAAGCTGCTGCAGCACTGATAAAGAATGAAATAAAAGCTGCTTCTGCAACGACAAACAAGGAATATCCAACATCAGAGGATATTTCTTCAGGGGCGTACAACCTGGACTTTGTTCCCCAGTCCCTTCAGCTTTTCCTGCGTTTGATTTTCAGCGAAAAAGATGCTGACAATAAAATTGCATCTGTGGGACAAGCAATTGTCCAGGCAGCTCGACCTAGGGTTGTCATCGCCCCACTTCAAATTGGACGTGGAGTCCAAATGCACCACCATTTTGGCTCCCGATATCTGATCGATGTGTTGAATGCGATGGGCTTCTCGTCTTCCTACACAGAGGTGCAGAGATTTGAGGCAAATGCAGCTGTGTCCCAAAGTACAGATATTCCAGGATGTGCCAAGAATGTGATTCTACAATACGTGGCTGACAATGTGGATCACAATTCCTGTACCTTGGATGGATACAATTCTTTCCATGGTATGGGAATGATTGCTACCACAACTCCTGGAACACGACGAACAACGCCTATTCCTAGGTTGGATGTCACCTCCAAAGATTCAAAAGAAAAGGGAACAATTGACATCGTGTATTTCCAGTCAAAGGCAGTTCACTTTGGGAACACTACATACAGGGAACTAGAAAACCTGCGAGCTGTTGACCCATCTATACACCTTGATGTCTTGTGGAAGGTGGTGTGGCCGCTGAAGCCTGCAAGACCTTCATGGTCTGGAACGATGCAGGCTGTCCACAACGACCGTCACCCTGGTAAGTCGAGCGTTTTCTTCTTGCCAATGATCGACATGAACCCTGGTGATCTGACTTTCATTCACTCTACACTGCTGTTCACGGCGAAGGAAGCAAAGAGACATGGCTCGACTCCAGTGCTCACTTTCGACCAGCCCCTATTTTGGAAAGCCCATGAGATCGTCGCCAACAAACCTGATGATGCTGACTTGGCCTCCATTGTTCTAAGGCTTGAAGGTTTTCACATGGAAACTGCATTGGACGTTTGATGGAGGGCAGCGGTCTGCAGGAGGTGCTAGAACTGACATATGCACCAACAGCTGTCAACTACATGCTTCAAGGCAAGGCAGTGTCCCGAGCAGTTAGAGGCCACTTTCTGGTTGACTCGGCTCTGAACGCACTCCTGACCTCACAAACGTTCAAAATCTCTCTGCCACTCCCAGACCTGGATGTGACACTAAGTGACGTCTCCATTGAGGAAATTGATAGCACAGATGTACCAGAAGATGTGCAAATTGCTGGGACAGTGGATGATATAGCGCCATCAGCAAATGAAGATGCTCCTGTCTCATGTGAGGAGCCTGATGGGGACCTTGCCCGTGCAGCCAACATGTGGGACTTGTTGATGAGTGGAGCTATCCCGCTAGGAGAAGTTTGCGTTGATGAGACAATCGCATCGATTCAGCTAAAACTAGAACGCCAAAAGCAAACCCTCAAGTGCCACCCCACAGCTGCACTGTGGATTCAGTACATGGACATGGTTGACATTCTGCGCAAGTTCCTCAAAGCTGAACGCACAGGAAACTGGGACCTGCATCTGTCCACTGTCCATGAAATGATGCCTTTCATGGCAGCAGCAGGGCACAACCTCTACACCAAATCCCTCCACCTGTATCTCCAGGACATGCTGCAGCTGAAAGAAACTCACAAGGATGTCTACCAGAGCTTCCAAGCCGGTCACCATGTACGCAGGATGGATCGATGTTGGGCAGGCCTTTCTACAGACAGATGATTAAGAGAACAACTAGCATTGCTCTTTGGAGAATGTACAAATATGTATTGGAGACTTTCTATATTTCTATGACAGTGACCGGTGTGAGATGTTTTTCAAATGTACAAATGTGTATTGGAGCCTTTCTTTATTTCTATGACAGTGACTGATGTTGTGAGATGTTTTTCAAGGGACATAATTATTATCATTCCTGTTGTTTCCTGATTTTTTTCTGATTACGGAATGTGTTCACAGATATGTGTATTCAGTGAATGCATTCATTGAGTGTTTTATGACTGCTTTGATGCTCAATTCTGCAGTCTGCAGTCGACCAATGCATGACTAACGCTGTGAATACATTATTGGTCAATAATGTTTATGAATGTTGTGCAATGTTTGTGTAATGATGTTGGAGTTATGTGCTTTGAATTTAAAATGTTGTCGATTATTTGATTATGTGATGCTTTATCTAATCAATTGCCTTGTTTACGTTTGTTGTTTCATTGCTTGTGTTTGAATGGTTTGCTTTTGTATACCCTGCTCCCTTGTCACGCGGTAGACTATCCAGCGACTTCCTGACATCATTCATCTTACTTTTCTTAGTTTACACTGCAAACTTTGTGGCCTTTTTACATGTTGCTTGAGTGCGCTTACATTCTCCTGTACAGGAATACTTATGTTTTTGTAGAACAAAACCTTCACAAACATGATGTTTGGTTTAAAATGAGTACAGTATTCTACTTTTAGTTGAAAACAATAAATATGACCTTGTGTACCAATTACTTTGGAATTTCCCCTCTGTGTGCGTGTGTGTGTGTGTGTGTGTGTGTGTGTGTGTGTGTGTGTGTGTGTGTGTGTGTGTGTGTGTGTGTGTGTGTTTAGTGCGTGTATAAAAAAATATTCGTTATGCTGCTGAAAATGATTACACAGCCTTCACTTCACGCATAAACAACAAATTTGACCTTATGACCCAATGACCTTGACCTTTTGATTTTTAATATCTTAGACATTTTTTTATATTGTAATCATAAACTGTGACTTGCATGTTATATTTGATGTTCGTGGTGTCAAAACAGTTCAGACAATGTAAAAAACGTAGAATCGCTTTGTGACAAAATACACACTGACAAACACACTTGATAACTTTTTTAAAAATAATTATATTTTTCTCGATTTTTGACCAGACATACTACAAACATAGCAGAACATGAATCTGAAAACAGAAATTCTTTAGCAATAAATCCTTGGTTATGGTGCCATTTTCCGTAGACTGACTAGGCAATATAGCGGGGCTGTCAATGTCCATAGAGTTCCGTGGTATACCCCCCCCCCCGCCCCCACCCCTGTTTCCTTTGGAAAGCTTTTTCTCACCTTTATCTACAACGTTAAGACCTGTATGAGAGTCTGTACTGTTACGAATATAACTCCTCAACTGGTGCTCTAAGCATGCAAAGAGCCTCCCTCTTAGCTCTTATAATTATGCCCCCCGCGGGTTAGGGGGAAGAATTTACCCGATGCTCCTCAGCAGAGGCGACTAACGGATTCTGTTTCTCCTTTTACCCTTGTTAAGTGTTTCTTGTATAGAATATAGTCAATGTTTGTAAAGATTTTAGTCAAGCAGTATGTAAGAAATGTCAAGTCCTTTGTACTGGGAACTTGCATTCTCCCAGTAAGGTCATATATTGTACTACGTTGCAAGCCCCTGGAGCACTTTTTTTTATTAGTGCTTTTGTGAACAAGAAACAATTAACAAGTGGCTCTTTCCCATCTCCCCCCCCCCCTTTCCCCGTCGCGATATAACCTTCGTGGTTGAAAACGACGTTAAACACCAAATAAATAAATAAAGAAAGCTCTTATAATTATAGTAACCAATCATTGAGTTCAGTGGTATCAGAGAGGGTGGTATGGCATGCTCCGTGGTTTTGGTAGGCTAACCCTGACTCTTTTCTTTGCGAACTGCTGAGACCTGTATTGTTGAGCGTCAATATTATTGATATTGCTCAACTCGACAGAGCATGGATAGCCTATCCCACTCTGCTTGTTCGGCTTTCTTCGTCTGTATCAAATCGAAAACAATTATCATCATCATTATGTTTTAGTTTGCCTGCAATGTCTCGATGCTGATTATTAATGTTGGGTATTAATTTTGTGAGTTGGTTGTTCTCAACAATATGTTTTTTAATACCGATGGACCTTGAGTCAAACAACTTTGCAAAACCTTGGTGTCCGTTTTCATATGACATTCTTATATTCTGGTCAATGCTGTTGGCCTGATGATTTGTTGTTTAATTTAATGCAGACTGTATTTGAATGGGCTGTTCTTTTATATTTTTGATGATTATTTTCTCTCTTGTAAGAGTTGAATTGGGGCACTTTATCTAAAAATAAAAAAAAAAGCGGAAAAAATAATGACTTAATGTCTGAAAGGAGAAAGGGACAAACCGGAGAGTGGTTGGCAGTGGGAAATGTTGGATATAAAGGCTGTATGACTAAGATGGCTAATCGGTTTCACTCCAAAACGTCGGCCTTTTGGGCGGCTAATTATTGATGCTGTTTTGATCGGTCTGTGTCATTCTGCCGTCTCTCTCTGTTGGGACGCTTGGCATTTCATGGGTCGCCAACCCCCCCTCCCCCCTCTC
>NC_090248.1:57165258-57177758 GCF_037325665.1 Littorina saxatilis | reverse complement strand
CCTCAACGCCACCAGAACGTGAAGCGCGAGGCAAGGTCAGAAAATTGGTGTTTCCAGTAACTTATTTATCGGTTGGGAAATAGGTCTATTGATGGCACTTTCACTCGGCGAAACCTCGCGAGATTGTCCGTGATGGGACGATTGTCATTCACCTTTTGACCTACGTCACGTGCAGTGTAGTCTCGGCGGAATAGACCTTGTGTTAACCCCTTTACTTTCAATGTCTTGCTTGGTTGTCTCGTCAAGCCTGCAGTCTCGACTGAATAGACCTTGCGTTAACTCGTTTATTTTCAATCACCTGCTTGGTTGTCTTGCTCAGCCTCGGTGGAATAGACCTGAAGTTGTCCCCCTTATTTCCAATCGCCCGGTCCCGGTCAGCCTAGTCCTCTATACTCACGTGACATGCAAATTTACCACGATTTGCAAGGACATTTCCAGAGATAAGATGTAATCTCACTCCAAAATAGCCTCGTCCATTTCACTCACAAGGGCATTCAATACGATGTTTTAGTTCGTTCTAAAGATGACATCGATTTCTGTTCTTCTTTGTTGAGCTTAGTCTTCAGTAATCCCATGTCGAAATTAACCTCAAAGTTCAAGGACGTTCCTAGCAACTATTCCCGCTTCAAAATCAGCCTCGTTTTCATTCACATGTAAATTTACTCCGATGTTGAAGAACATTGGCCGAGATGTAGTCAGTCTCGCTACAAAGCAGCCGCTTGTAAATTAAGTTCTGGGTTCAAGGATGTTTCCAGAAAATGGAGTCACTCTGCTCTGTTTCCTTTTGAAATTCGTGAGTGGAATGAAGTCACACTTGGACTGTTTCATTTGGGATTTTCCGACAGGGGTCTCCCTTCAAAGAAGCCTCGCGTGTTTCATTCACATGCAAATTAAGTTCTGGAGGTTCAAGGACGTTTCCAGAAAATGTAGCCACACCCATCTGTTTCATTTGGGATTTTTCGACAGGGGTCTCACTCCAAAGCAGCCTCGTGTTTTTCATTCACAGCATAGTTAGATTTATTAACACGATGTTCAAGGACAGTAGCATTAGCACACTCATACTCGCCTGTTTCATCTGGCATTTTGTGACAGGGGTACCTCGGCTGTAACCTGTTGCAGACCAGAGTCCCTTATTCCCTATAGAGCTGTGACAGCGACGTCATTCCGAGTGACGTGTGTCACAGACACTGACAAGGCAACGTCCATCATGTCACAAACAAATTGGAAATTGGGAAGAGGGTGGCACTCCAAGAGGGACACTGGGCTCTACAGTAGAAATGAGCGAGGGGGGGAGGGGGAAGAGGGAGGGGGGAGGAGGTACTAACTACTGCTTAGAAACGTGTGTGATAGACAAGGACGCTGTCACAACAATCGAGTTAGGGACACGGCACCACGTGGGTGGGGGTGGGGACGGGGGGGGGGGGGGGTGGGTGTAAAGGAATGTTCAAGAGGAAGACTAGTCAGTGTGTAGGAAGGGGTAAGGGGGAGGGAAGCAGTTTTAGCAGGGATACTAATTATTGGAGACTTGTACGAGAGTCAAGGACACTGCCACACCAATCGAGTTAGGAAGCCGATGGTAGGACTATATAGGAGGGGAGAGGACTCAGACAGAAACCTAACTGAGACAAATGAAGGAATGAAAAAAAAGGGGAAAGCCACAATGGAAAATGAAGGATACGGAAGACGAAAGGGGGGGGGGGGGGAGGGGGGGGGGGGTGATCGTAAAAGACTTGTGCAAGAAACGAAGACAGAAACCGAGGGTAAAATAAGGGGAGAGAGAGTGTTGATTATTGGAAACTTGCGCAAGAGACACAGTCACACCAATTCGTTTAGCAACCTTGACGAATAGGATAGGGTGGGATGAGAGGAATCGAGTTTGTCTACCAAGACAGACGGCAACGAGGAAAAAGAATGACATTGTTGGGAAGGAGAGTGGGTATAAGGGTGGAGCCGAGGGGAGTGGACAGAAGGAGAGAGGAGGGGGGGGGGGGAGGGGTTGAATGTTGTTTCAAAGACACATACGGGGATGAGGGCAAGGAAGGGAATCGGGATGGGGGATGGGAGGGAGGAGGGAAGAGCGGGGGATAGAGAAGAGGGGGAAAGGGTGTCGTTTTAGATTAGCAGATAATCTAATTTGCTGGCAGTATTGACAGAACGCAGAGCGCCTTAAGAGAAACGAGAAGCGCAACAGATCGTTGCCGTCTGCAACTCCTCGTCTTTGCTTTGCCCGGCGGTCGCGTTGTGACGCGCTGCGAGTAGTTCGATCAGTGGAGGGTGTAGCGTTTAGTGCCGCCCTCTCTCTCCCTCGCTGTTTCTCTGCCTCTCTTTACCTAGCGGCTTGCGTGACCACTCGTACTGTGTGTGCGTGTGTGTGTTCCCTTGGTGCAGGGACAGGGGCCATAATTGGTAAGTTTGGTTTATTTGCTTAAAATATTAAGACATGTGATCTTGTACAAGTATGATTATATTGTTGTTTTCTAGAATAATCTGCTTTTCTTGAACTTCGAGAGTTTAATTATTTAAGGATTGCTTTCTTTGTGGGGGTTTTCCAGGCAAATGAGTGGAACCGTGACGTTAATATGTAAATCCTTGTTGCACAATTCCCAGGGGAAAAAACCCACTAACTCTTGCTATTCTTTGTCGTCCAAACTGGAGAAAAAAAACAAGTCAAAAATTAGTTCCTTACTGCATGTTTAAAGTTACCACAACCAGAAGAAAAATTAGATTACAGATTGCTAACTTTGGTGCTGGTTTTCCCATTAAACATTTTTCTTCTTTATTTGGTGTTTAACGTCGTTTTCAACCACGAAGGTTATATCGCGACGGGGGAAGGGGAGAGATGGGATAGAGCCACTTGTCAATTGTTTCTTGTTCACAAAAGCACTAATCACAAATTTGCTCCAGGGGCTTGCAACGTAGTACAATATATTACCTTACTGGGAGAATGCAAGTTTCCAGTACAAAGGATTTAAAATTTCTTACATACTGCTTGACTAAAATCTTTACAAAAATTGACTATATTCTATACAAGAAACACTTAACACGGGTAAAAGGAGAAACAGAATCCGTTAGTCGCCTCTTACGACATGCTGGGGAGCATCGGGTAAATTCTTTCTCGTCCCAACAAAATATGGGACTCCCCCTAGCCCGCGGGGGGTACCATTAAACATGATGCTGTAAACGTTCAGCGATTTGTAATCGCTTGTGACCGCAACGCTGCAGGCTTTTGTTGGGCGTTTTAACACTGCAGTGTACTTTTCGTGAACTTATTATTATCAGATTTGGATTAACGTTAACAAATTGTGGGTCTTAATGGTGACGTTGCTTGACCCGCCCCGGGTTGTCAGTCGGATTGTCCCAGTTTGTTAACACCCTGTTTGCGATACTGAAAAAATGCGTGCAGTTAAGAAAACGATTTGACGATTTCTGGTGACTTGAATACATCTTTACTGGGACGTGAAGAGGGCATGGAGTTCGTCAACCGGCGAGAAATGTATTGAGAAAAGACGTTGTTCTCGTGTGATTGTTGATGGAATGCGGTCTTGACGAAAAGACGTTGTTCTCGTGTGATTGTTGATGGAATGCGGTCTTGACGAAAAGACGTTGTTCTCGTGTGATTGTTGATGGAATGCGGTCTTGACGAAAAGACGTTGTTCTCGTGTGATTGTTGATGGAATGCGGTCTTGACGAAAAGACGTTGTTCTCGTGTGATTGTTGATGGAATGCGGTCTTGACGAAAAGACGTTGTTCTCGTGTGATTGTTGATGGAATGCGGTCTTGACGAAAAGACGTTGTTCTCGTGTGATTGTTGATGGAATGCGGTCTTGACGAAAAGACGTTGTTCTCGTGTGATTGTTGATGGAATGCGGTCTTGACGAAAAGACGTTGTTCTCGTGTGATTGTTGATGGAATGCGGTCTTGACGAAAAGACGTTGTTCTCGTGTGATTGTTGATGGAATGCGGTCTTGACGAAAAGACGTTGTTCTCGTGTGATTGTTGATGGAATGCGGTCTTGACGAAAAGACGTTGTTCTCGTGTGATTGTTGATGGAATGCGGTCTTGACGAAAAGACGTTGTTCTCGTGTGATTGTTGATGGAATGCGGTCTTGACGAAAAGACGTTGTTCTCGTGTGATTGTTGATGGAATGCGGTCTTGACGAAAAGACGTTGTTCTCGTGTGATTGTTGATGGAATGCGGTCTTGACGAAAAGACGTTGTTCTCGTGTGATTGTTGATGGAATGCGGTCTTGACGAAAAGACGTTGTTCTCGTGTGATTGTTGATGGAATGCGGTCTTGACGAAAAGACGTTGTTCTCGTGTGATTGTTGATGGAATGCGGTCTTGACGAAAAGACGTTGTTCTCGTGTGATTGTTGATGGAATGCGGTCTTGACGAAAAGACGTTGTTCTCGTGTGATTGTTGATGGAATGCGGTCTTGACGAAAAGACGTTGTTCTCGTGTGATTGTTGATGGAATGCGGTCTTGACGAAAAGACGTTGTTCTCGTGTGATTGTTGATGGAATGCGGTCTTGACGAAAAGACGTTGTTCTCGTGTGATTGTTGATGGAATGCGGTCTTGACGAAAAGACGTTGTTCTCGTGTGATTGTTGATGGAATGCGGTCTTGACGAAAAGACGTTGTTCTCGTGTGATTGTTGATGGAATGCGGTCTTGACGAAAAGACGTTGTTCTCGTGTGATTGTTGATGGAATGCGGTCTTGACGAAAAGACGTTGTTCTCGTGTGATTGTTGATGGAATGCGGTCTTGACGAAAAGACGTTGTTCTCGTGTGATTGTTGATGGAATGCGGTCTTGACGAAAAGACGTTGTTCTCGTGTGATTGTTGATGGAATGCGGTCTTGACGAAAAGACGTTGTTCTCGTGTGATTGTTGATGGAATGCGGTCTTGACGAAAAGACGTTGTTCTCGTGTGATTGTTGATGGAATGCGGTCTTGACGAAAAGACGTTGTTCTCGTGTGATTGTTGATGGAATGCGGTCTTGACGAAAAGACGTTGTTCTCGTGTGATTGTTGATGGAATGCGGTCTTGACGAAAAGACGTTGTTCTCGTGTGATTGTTGATGGAATGCGGTCTTGACGAAAAGACGTTGTTCTCGTGTGATTGTTGATGGAATGCGGTCTTGACGAAAAGACGTTGTTCTCGTGTGATTGTTGATGGAATGCGGTCTTGACGAAAAGACGTTGTTCTCGTGTGATTGTTGATGGAATGCGGTCTTGACGAAAAGACGTTGTTCTCGTGTGATTGTTGATGGAATGCGGTCTTGACGAAAAGACGTTGTTCTCGTGTGATTGTTGATGGAATGCGGTCTTGACGAAAAGACGTTGTTCTCGTGTGATTGTTGATGGAATGCGGTCTTGACGAAAAGACGTTGTTCTCGTGTGATTGTTGATGGAATGCGGTCTTGACGAAAAGACGTTGTTCTCGTGTGATTGTTGATGGAATGCGGTCTTGACGAAAAGACGTTGTTCTCGTGTGATTGTTGATGGAATGCGGTCTTGACGAAAAGACGTTGTTCTCGTGTGATTGTTGATGGAATGCGGTCTTGACGAAAAGACGTTGTTCTCGTGTGATTGTTGATGGAATGCGGTCTTGACGAAAAGACGTTGTTCTCGTGTGATTGTTGATGGAATGCGGTCTTGACGAAAAGACGTTGTTCTCGTGTGATTGTTGATGGAATGCGGTCTTGACGAAAAGACGTTGTTCTCGTGTGATTGTTGATGGAATGCGGTCTTGACGAAAAGACGTTGTTCTCGTGTGATTGTTGATGGAATGCGGTCTTGACGAAAAGACGTTGTTCTCGTGTGATTGTTGATGGAATGCGGTCTTGACGAAAAGACGTTGTTCTCGTGTGATTGTTGATGGAATGCGGTCTTGACGAAAAGACGTTGTTCTCGTGTGATTGTTGATGGAATGCGGTCTTGACGAAAAGACGTTGTTCTCGTGTGATTGTTGATGGAATGCGGTCTTGACGAAAAGACGTTGTTCTCGTGTGATTCTTGATGGAATGCGGTCTTGACGAAAAGGTGTTTGGAGGACAAGCTAGAAGCGTTTATAAGAAAAACAAGGGTTGACCATAACGGGTCAATACGCCGCCATGTGGTGAAACGGGGGTGGGACATGGATACAGTCAAACAGTTGACCCGTGTCCGTCCCAGCGGCCGGATTCCAAACCGGCCGCGATCTTAAGTCACGCAAAACTGTTTCAAACCATATTCAGAGAGAGAGAGAGGAAGAGAGAGAGAGAGAGAGAGAGGTCACCGACAGAGAGGGGAAGCTAAGAGAACAGAGACAGACAGACAAGGAATAAGATGAAATTGTTTTTATATCGATTTCGGAAATTTAATTTTAATCATAATTTTTATATTTTTTAATTTTAAGAGCTTGTTTTTAATCCGAATATAACATATTTATATGTTTTTGGCCCTGAATCTCTACTATCTTCTAAAACATTCCTAAGGAAGGGAGATAACTCAAATCAAAGTTATTTTTCTGCAAACTGAGTATGTTGATGGTAATACTTTTACACTGTCTGATTCTTATAGAATATATAGAGTCGAAGTGAGAAACCAAATGCTAGTAATAACATAAGACCAAAACATTATTTGGCAAACGAGTCCGTACCACGGAACCACACACACCACAAAAACAAACTCCACTGTTACCGCCAAAGAAACTGCACGAAGCATCCAAATATCGGAGCACGTAAAATGAAATTGAACAAAAGCATGGCGGCTGCCAAACCAAAACACTGATCTAAAAATATAGATCAGTGAACCAAAAAGGGGAAAGGGAAGTAACCTGCGGGAATTCCCGCACACGTCAGTGGGTTTCGTCCCCTGGTTTCGTCCCCTGGCTCGGTTTGTCCGTTAAAAGCTAATATCTTCCGTTTGACTACCGTTAGGAATGTAATTTTTTGCATACAAAAACCAAAGCCTATTCCTAAATATTTCACAAAATTTGAGCTTAATTGACCCAGAGATACAAGTCTTACCGGACAAACACCGACCGACTGACCGCCCGCCTCAAACAAACAAACAAACAAACAGACAGAGCAAATCCAGTAAGCCCCCCATTATTCTAATGGCGGCTTAACAATATTGTGTGGCCTGGTTTTGGTGAGCTTAGCTGTTTTTAGAAAGACGTGAACTTCTTTAGGGGCTCCGCTCACATATGTAACTTCAGCAGGACAGACGACGCACTGCAGATTATCCCAGCCCGCTACACGTTGCATGAAAGGAAAACAGGCCAAGTACTCGTCATAATCCCTATCGCGGCATAAATAATAGGCCGTGCATCGTCTGTGTCGCTGAAACTGCGCAGGTATATTCTGCCCATTAGGACGAAAAGCGAGGAGATGTCTGTTTGACTGTCAACATATGACGTCAGCTAGGGAAGGAGAGAGTGTACACGCAAAGAGGACCGTTCCTGTCTGGTGTGACTGTTTGTGTCTGCTGGTGTCAGTCGAGAGGTTACACTCGGGGATAGGGGGAATCCCGGATTGTTCGATACACGGCGCGAAAAGAAATCAAAGCTTGGTTCGTTTTATGAATAATCCCATGGACTGTGTGTATGGGTGAATTCGAGGGCTGTCGACTACTGAGTATTGTTATCTTCTGTTTTCTGTCCCAAGACGTTGAACCCCCTCACTGAGTCAAGCTGTTAGACTCCCAACACTGACCTCATTGAAATTTGATTTGAGATTATAATCTTCCTTCGGGATATGGGTACCAAATTAGTCAATCATGAGGACATGTTCACACACTTAATTTTTGAAAGAGGAAAACAGGGAAGTTGTGTTACAGTCCATTTTTCAAGTTTGAAAATCGAAACACAATTTCAAAATGTGTGATGCGTTGAAGGCTAGTTTTTGTTGTTGTTTTACTTTTATTAAAAAATAAGGATTATCGTTCCACCGAAAAGTTGTATTCGACTAAGTACAGCATCAAAAGTCTTGCCCCAAACTCCAACCAGCAGACAGACACAACGGAAGAACCGGGCCTGGGAACGGATGGGCTTCCCCGTCCAAACACTGTCAGTAATGTCACCTGTATCACACTCCCTGCCCTCTGGCAGCCATCGAGTTGAAGCAGGCCGCGGTGGGTGTCGGTGCTGGTGTAGATGTAGCTGCTGTGGTAGCGGGCCACCCTTGACCTTTGGTGGGGAGCTGGGACCGGTGTGACGTTTTCATCTTTCGCCGTGTTGATATTTCGCTTCTCGGCCTCGTTGATCTAGTATAAACTCTACACTGAACACAAAAAAACACCCTTCGATAGTACTGATGAGCGACCTTGTGTACCTTACATTCATGGGGCCAAATTTGTCCAACCAATTTGTTTTATTTAACTTAGAAATTTGATTCATCCTAAAAATGTTTTCCACTCAGTAAACGTTTTCGAATAATTCGATTTTGCGGGTGAAATCTATTACATTTTACCACCAATTTTCTTCACATGCAAGAAACTGACATGCTTTTCGTCCTTAAATAATTTCACTTCTTAATTTTACCAGGAAACAACATTTCAGTCTTGAGTATATGTCGAGGGGGAAATATGTACACAGGCGAAAGATGAAATCGTGACACCGGACCATCCCGCGCCCCATCCGAGAGTGGCTGTGTGAGGAGCGGAGAGGAGGAGTTGTTTGACGGCGTCAAGTCCGCCACTCCAGCACCACACGGACACTTCCTGCCTCTCCACCTCGCCCTCTGCCCCGACTCTATAGCTGTGGGGATATTGACGTGTATTCAATGTATATCTATATATGTAGGATGCACAGATGGGGGGCAGATATGTTTGGAATGTAATTTTTTGCATACAAAAAACAAAGCCTATTCCTAACAATTTCACAAAATTTGAGCTTATTTGACCCAGAGATACAAGTCTTACCCGACAAACACCGACCGACTGCCCGCCCGCCCGCCTCAAGTCTTATGAGTGAAAGAGTGAGAATACCAACACAAACTAGGTGGGGTTTTTTATGTTAGTCTCTGGCAAGAGTGAGAATACCAACACAAACTAATGCCCTTTTCTTCATGGATTTTTTTGGGTAGACTTTTTCCGTGTGGAAAATAGCCTTTCTTTTACACAGCTCCAGACATTCAGAGCCCTTGCTCTATACTTCGTGCTCTATCTGCTGAATCGTTCTGAAAGTCAACAAAAACAATTTTAAATGCAATAGAAAAAAAGCATGTCATTTTCAAATTCTACAAGTAATCAAAAGATGTAATGCATGTGACGAGCACACAAACTTCGAGGTTAGGCTTGTCAGCATCCTTAAACTCTGTGGGGCGTCGCGGGATAGGAGATAATGAAATAATAGTGCAAGGTCAGCAGAAGAAGCGCCACAAAGAGAGACACCAGTCAGCATGAGCGGAGTGACCTGTCACGTGGTGTGTCCCGGGTGACCGGGGCGTGAAGCGACAAAGAGGTCAATGCCGGTCTGACCACTGACCATTATGTACGTCACGTCTTAGCTAACGGCACCCAGAGGCACCACACACTCCGGGGCCAGAAACCGGGCTGTGAATGGGGGTGGTGGAAGGGGTTGGGGGGAGGGGGTTAGGAGGGGTTGTTTAGGTTGGTTGGTTATTGTTTTTGTTTTGTTTTGTTTTTATCGCCCCGACAACCTATATGGCTATCCGGAACCAATGCAAGTTTTGTTTCCTGTATCAGTTCACATGGCAGTCTCCACGCGTAAATTGCCGTTTACATGGCATTTTACGAAATTAAATCTCAAAATCCTGTAAATAGAATTGGAAACGAGTAAGACCTACTGGTTCATGTTCTTCGTGTTTTTGTTTCTGTTTTTTGTTTCATGTACAAAAATAGCATACACATAGCTTTGTCACGCTTCGTCTCAAGTTACAAAGTGACGGTTTGCGTGGGAACTGAACTTAGGATTGTTATTACAGTGTACTGATTTCTACGAAGAATAGCGCGACCAATCACCAAGATGCAGTGTCGTGAACACTACCAGTCACTCATGTCCTCACCATGAAGTCTGACGGCTGAGTGGTTTAGGTCGGAGGAGGGGGGGCTCCTCTTTCTGTAAGATTTGTGTGAGTAGGATTCTGTTCACTTTTTGTTAATCACTTTCATCGGTGTGTTGTGTTGTCTTTGATATCGTATTACAGGATCTGTTTAAACAAGATTTGTTTTCCTGTTCCCATCGGTCATTGTTATGTCCTCCTTCCCGTACGTGAAGATCCATTGAGTAGATTGATCGTCAGTCGAGAATGACCTACAGAGTTGTGTGTCCTGTGTGTGTGTTTACCACACTTGTCTTCTGTTTAATGCGAAAAAGAAAAACTGATGCAGGAAAAAATATAACCAGTCGCTATCGAGCACGTACTACAAACATGCCCACACCTGGAGACAGCACGCCACTACTACTGGTCGGAAGACACCAGCCTGGGCACCAAGCTCTACAGACATGCCCACACCTGGAGACAGCACGCCACTACTACTGGTCGGAAGACACCAGCCTGGGCACCAAGCTCTACAGACATGCCCACACCTGGAGACAGCACGCCACTACTACTGGTCGGAAGACACCAGCCTGGGCACCAAGCTCTACAGACATGCCCACACCTGGAGACAGCACGCCACTACTACTGGCCAGAAGACACCAGCCTGGGTACCAAGCTCTGGGGACCCGCTGCCGATCTACAGAAGACTGCGGACTTCTTGTCAGCCACCGAACTGAGGATTTAACGACCATAACATCGAACGCAGAAGAAGAAGAAGAA
Organism: Littorina saxatilis; assembly: GCF_037325665.1. Taxonomy (NCBI): domain Eukaryota; kingdom Metazoa; phylum Mollusca; class Gastropoda; order Littorinimorpha; family Littorinidae; genus Littorina; species Littorina saxatilis. Next base: position 57,166,990 of record NC_090248.1, on the reverse strand, counting down.
GCTATCGGTATACTTTGTGGTAGATTGACTGGAATTTAATTAGCGGAACTAATTGCGTGAGCTTGTTTGCCTCGTCTTCCTCCTTCTCCTCCTTCTCTTCCCTCTTCTTCATCTTCTCCCTTCTTCATCTTCTCCCTGTAAGATACAACGTCATTCCTACCTATGACTTGAGGTCAAAGACCCCATCTTTTGAAACGACGCGGGACTCAGGGGAGAGTGTTGTACAGAGTGAAATAGCAGACAGCAGGGTGCCATCACTGTATATAAGCACGGTAAAACACCATGGCTTGATGAAACAGGTGCTTGCTTTACTTGAGGCAGGAAGAGACATCTATCCGCCCCCATTTTAGTGGAGATGTGGAGGTCGTGACTGCAAAGTTGGGAGAAAAACAAGGTTTCAGCTGAAGTGTCGATTTTTTTTCTCAGATCTGCTCACTTCCAGAGAGCCTTTTTAGATCGATGTTACTTCGTGCGAACGTTAAGAAGATGGATACCTTTTGGATGTAGACTGTTGTGCAGCTGTTGGAACGGTTATGAAATGAGACAAGAGATAAGAACGTTGCATAAAAGTCGGAGAATCATTCACAGAATAGCGTGGAATAACAACAGCTCAGTCATTAAATGCTGTGTGCCTGTGTGTGTGTATTTCGTGTGCCTGTAGAGTGACGTGAGAAAGTCAGCGAGTGCTGGCAGTCTGGCACCACAGGTGAGCGGCGGGCAGGTGACGGGGCGTGAGAAGGGGCAGGTAATCCGCTAATCCCGGATTGGGGTCTGACACCTGGCACCGCGGTTTGACCCGGTCACCCCTCTCCTCCCTCCCCTTCCCCTACGCTTTCCTTTGCCGCTAGCCACCTGTTCTACCGGTATGCTTATAGGCCCATTGCAGAAACTCAAGTTATCAACAGCATTTCTACTCGGCGCGCGCGGTATGAGAATCACGGGTCGTAACTCTCTGGAATTGGTCATCCGCCGCCATGTTGGATGCCTTGCACGATCTCTGACAGTGCTTGAGCGTTGGGTGGCGACTCGACAAAAGTGAAAATGACACGTTGTGTGGCCAAAAACTGCAGTGAGCAGGCACACTTTAGGATCCCTAAAGTTGTTTACCATCAGGGTGACAACTGTTCAGCAGCAGTTTGTTTTTGTTTTCGAATGATTCAAAAGGCAAAACAGAAAAGGAAGGAAAGAAACAATTTGAAAACAGTTCTAATGCAGTTCAAGATTTGATTCACCAATAAAACAATGAATAATGTATGTGGTTTGACTAGGTTTGATGTGATACAAAGTAGATCATCATCAAACTGAACGTAAAGTTTGTTAAATTGGTAATAATTACTAAATTAGAAACTCGACTTACTGGTTCAGCCGATTCATTTTTTAACCTTTAACATCCGCAAGGCGCATTCATGCGCCGAATGAAACTTTTATTGTCAACACAAAGCCTAAAAGGATCATTATTGCACCATGCACTGGGTGGTTTCCCTGTTTTTGCGTCACATCTTGGCAAAGCATTGAATAAGTCACAGGTTACCAAAGTCAGTAGGGGGTAGTCATAGATAGTGTACTAGAGAATTAAAATACGTGTTAAATGACACTAATTTTGATGCAGGCGCTAACATTTTTAAAAATATTAATTTATTACCTGTACCATTATTGCTGCACTAAAACTAAAACTAAATGTTAGTTCCTTGTAGACTATTTTAATATAAGATTTACTTTTGACTTTTGTTGT
>NC_090248.1:57142319-57165058 GCF_037325665.1 Littorina saxatilis | reverse complement strand
GCGAAACCTCGCGAGATTGTCCGTGATGGGACGATTGTCATTCACCTTTTGACCTACGTCACGTGCAGTGTGGTCTCGGCGGAATAGACCTTGCGTTAACCCCTTTACTTTCAATGTCTTGCTTGGTTGTCTCGTCAAGCCTGCAGTCTCGACTGAATAGACCTTGCGTTAACTCGTTTATTTTCAATCACCTGCTTGGTTGTCTTGCTCAGCCTCGGTGGAATAGACAGTTGTCCCCCTTATTTCCAATCGCCCGGTCCCGGTCAGCCTAGTCCTCTTTACTCACGTCGTGACATGCAAATTTACCACGATTTTCAAGGACATTTCTAGAGATAAGATGTAATCTCACTCCAAAGTAGCCTCGTCCATTTCACTCACAAGGGCATTCAATACGATGTTCTAGTTCGTTCTAAAGATGACATCGATTTCTGTTCTTCTTTGTTGAGCTTAGTCTTCAGTAATCCCATGTCGAAATTAACCTCAAAGTTCAAGGACGTTCTTGGCAATGTAACTATTCCCACTTCAAAATCAGCCTCGTTTTCATTCACATGTAAATTTACTCCGATGTTGAAGAACATTGGCCGAGATGTAGTCAGTCTCGCTACAAAGCAGCCGCTTGTAAATTAAGTTCTGGGTTCAAGGATGTTTCCAGAAAATGGAGTCACACTGATCTGTTTCCTTTTGAAATTCGTGAGTGGAATGAAGTCACACTTGGACTGTTTCATTTGGGATTTTCTGACCCCTTCAAAGAAGCCTCGCGTGTTTCATTCACATGCAAATTAAGTTCTGGAGGTTCAAGGACGTTTCCAGAAAATGTAGCCACACCCATCTGTTTCATTTGGGATTTTTCGACAAGGGTCTCACTCCAAAGCAGCCTCGTGTTTTTCATTCACAGCATAGTTAGATTCATTAACACGATGTTCAAGGACAGTAGCATTAGCACACTCATACTCGCCTGTTTCATCTGGCATTTTGTGACAGGGGTACCTCGGCTGTAACCTGTTGCAGACCAGAGTCCCTTATTCCCTATAGAGCTGTGACAGCGACGTCATTCCGAGTGACGTGTGTCACAGACACTGACAAGGCCACGTCCATCATGTCACAAACAAATTGGAAATTGGGAAGAGGGTGGTACTCCAAGAGGGACACTGGGCTCTACAGTAGAAATGAGTGAGGGGGGGGAGGGGGAAGAGGAGGGGGGAGGGGGTACTAACTACTGCTTAGAAACGTGTGTGATAGACAAGGACGCTGTCACAACAATCGAGTTAAGGACACGGCACCACGTGGGGGGGGGGGGGGGGGGGGTGTAAAGGAATGTTCAAGAGGAAGGCTAGTCAGTGTGTAGGAAGGGGTAAGGGGGAGGGAAGCAGTTTTAGCAGAGATACTAATTATTGGAGACTTGTGCGAGAGACAAGGACTCTGCCACACCAATCGAGTTAGGAAGCCGATGGTAGGACTATATAGGAGGGGAGAGGACTCAGACAGAAACTTAACTCAGACAAATGAAGGAATGAAAAAAAAGGAGGAAGCCACAATGGAAAATGAAGGATACGGAAGACGAAAGGAGGGGGGAGGGGGGGGGGGGGTGATCGTAAAAGACTTGTGCAAGAAACAAAGACAGAAACCGAGGGTAAAATAAGGGGAGAGAGAGTGTTGATTATTGGAAACTTGCGCAAGAGACACAGTCACACCAATTCGTTTAGCAACCTTGACGAATAGGATAGGGTGGGATGAGAGGAATCGAGTTTGTCTACCAAGACAGACGGCAATGAGGAAAAAGAATGACATTGTTGGGAAGGAGAGTGGGTATAAGGGTGGAGCCGAGGGGAGTGGACAGAAGGAGGGGGGGGGGGGTTGAATGTTGTTTCAAAGACACATACGGGGATGAGGGCAAGGAAGGGAATCGGGATGGGGGATGGGAGGGAGGAGGGAAGAGCGGGGGATAGAGAAGAGGGGGAAAGGGTGTCGTTTTAGATTAGCAGATAATCCAATTTGCTGGCAGTATTGACAGAACGCAGAGCGCCTTAAGAGAAACGAGAAGCGCAACAGATCGTTGCCGTCTGCAACTCCTCGTCTTTGCTTAGCCCGGCGGTCGCGTTGTGACGCGCTGCGAGTAGTTCGATCAGTGGAGGGTGTAGCGTTTAGTGCCGCCCTCTCTCTCCCTCGCTGTTTCTCTGCCTCTCTTTACCTAGCGGCTTGCGTGACCACTTGTACTGTGTGTGCGTGTGCGTGTTCCCTTGGTGCAGCGACAGGGGCCATAATTGGTAAGTTTGGTTTATTTGCTTAAAATATTAAGACATGTGATCTTGTACAAGTATGATTATATTGTTGTTTTCTAGAATAATCTGCTTTTCTTGAACTTGGAGAGTTTAATTATTTAAGGATTGCTTTCTTTGTGGGGGTTTTCCAGGCAAATGAGTGGAACCGTGACGTCAATATGTAAATCCTTGTTGCACAATTCCCAGGGGAAAAAACCCACTAACTCTTGCTATTCTTTGTCGTCCAAACTGGAAAAAAAACAAGTCAAAAATTAGTTCCTTACTGCATGTTTAAAGTTACCACAACCAGAAGAACAATTAGATTACAGATTGCTAACTTTGGTGCTGGTTTTCCCATTAAACATTTTTCTTCTTTATTTGGTGTTTAACGTCGTTTTCAACCACGAAGGTTATATCGCGACGGGGGAAGGGGAGAGATGGGATAGAGCCACTTGTCAATTGTTTCTTGTTCACAAAAGCACTAATCACAAATTTGCTCCAGGGGCTTGCAACGTAGTACAATATATTACCTTACTGGGAGAATGCAAGTTTCCAGTACAAAGGATTTAAAATTTCTTACATACTGCTTGACTAAAATCTTTACAAAAATTGACTATATTCTATACAAGAAACACTTAACACGGGTAAAAGGAGAAACAGAATCCGTTAGTCGCCTCTTACGACATGCTGGGGAGCATCGGGTAAATTCTTTCTCGTCCCAACAAAATATGGGACTCCCCCTAGCCCGCGGGGGGTACCATTAAATACTGTAAACGTTCAGCGATTTGTAATCGCTTGTGACCGCAACGCTGCAGGCTTTTGTTGGGCGTTTTAACACTGCAGTGTACTTTTCGTGAACTTATTATTATTAGATTTGGATTAACGTTAACAAGACTGATTGTGGGTCTTAATGGTGACGTTGCTTGACCCGCCCCGGGCTGTCAGTCGGATTGTCCCAGTTTGTTAACACCCTGTTTGCGATACTGAAAAAATGCGTGCAGTTAAGAAAACGATTTGACGATTTCTGGTGACTTGAATACATCTTTACTGGGACGTGAAGAGGGCATGGAGTTCGTCAACCGGCGAGAAATGTATTGAGAAAAGACGTTGTTCTCGTGTGATTGTTGATGGAATGCGGTCTTGACGAAAAGGTGTTTGGAGGACAAGCTAGAAGCGTTTATAAGAAAAACAAGGGTTGACCATAACGGGTCAATACGCCGCCATGTGGTGAAACGGGGGTGGGACATGGATACAGTCAAACAGTTGCTGTTTCAAACCATATTCAGAGAGAGAGAGAGAGAGAGAGAGAGAGAGAGAGAGAGGTCACCGACAGAGAGGGGAAGCTAAGAGAACAGAGACAGACAGACAAGGAATAAGATGAAATTGTTTTTATATTGATTTCGGAAATTTAATTTTAATCATAATTTTTGAGTCACTTGAGAAAAAGTGACTCTATGTAATCGGTCAGTGTTAGTCTGTCCGGCCGGCCGTCCGGCCGGCCGTCCGTAGACACCACCTTAACGTTGGACTTTTCTCGGAAACTATCAAAGCGATCGGGCTCATATTTTGTTTAGTCGTGACCTCCAATGACCTCTACACTTTAACGATGGTTTCGTTGACCTTTGACCTTTTTCAAGGTCACAGGTCAGCGTCAAAGGAAAAATTAGACATTTTATATCTTTGACAAAGTTCATCGGATGTGATTGAAACTTTGTAGGATTATTCTTTACATCAAAGTATTTACATCTGTAGCCTTTTACGAACGTTATCAGAAAAACAAGGGAGATAACTAGCCTTTTCTGTTCGGCAACACACAACTTAACGTTGGGCTTTTCTCGGAAACTATAAAAGTGACCGGGCTCAAATTTTATGTGAACGTGACTCATTGTGTTGTGAATAGCAATTTCTTCCTGTCCATCTGATGCCTCATATAATATTCAGAACTGCGAAAGTGACTCGATCGAGCGTTTGCTCTTCTTGTTATATTTTTAATTTGTAGAGCTTGTTTTTAATCCGAATATAACATATTTATATGTTTTTGGCCCTGAATCTCTACTATCTTCTAAAACATTCCTAAGGAAGGGAGATAACTAAAATCAAAGTTATTTTTCAGCAAACTGAGTATGTTGATGGTAATACTTTTACACTGTCTGATTCTTATAGAATATATAGAGTCGAAGTGAGAAACCAAATGCTAGTAATAACATAAGACCAAAACATTATTTGGCAAACGAGTCCGTACCACGGAACCACACACACCACAAAAACAAACTCCACTGTTACCGCCAAAGAAACTGCACGAAGCATCCAAATATCGGAGCACGTAAAATGAAATTGAACAAAAGCATGGCGGCTGCCAAACCAAAACACTGATCTAAAAATATAGATCAGTGAACCAAAAAGGGGAAAGGGAAGTAACCTGCGGGAATTCCCGCACACGTCAGTGGGTTTCGTCCCCTGGTTTCGTCCCCTGGCTCGGTTTGTCCGTTAAAAGCTAATATCTTCCGTTTGACTACCGTTAGGAATATAATTTTTTGCATACAAAAACCATAGCCTATTCCTAAATATTTCACAAAATTTGCGCTTAATTGACCCAGAGATACAAGTCTTACCCGACAAACACCGACCGACTGACCGCCCGCCCGCCTCAAACAAACAAACAAACAGACAGAGCAAATCCAGTAAGCCCCCCATTATTCTAATGGCGGCTTAACAATATTGTGTGGCCTGGATTTGGTGAGCTTAGCTGTTTTTAGAAAGACGTGAACTTCTTTAGGGTCTCCGCTCACATATGTAACTTCAGCAGGACAGACGACGCACTGCAGATTATCCCAGCCCGCTACACGTTGCATGAAAGGAAAACAGGCCAAGTACTCGTCATAATCCCTATCGCGGCATAAATAATAGGCAGTGCATCGTCTGTGCCGCTGAAACTGCGCAGGTATATTCTGCCCATTAGGACGAAAAGCGAGGAGATGTCTGTTTGACTGTCAACATATGACGTCAGCTAGGGAAGGAGAGAGTGTACACGCAAAGAGGACCCGTTCCTGTCTGGTGTGACTGTTTGTGTCTGCCGGTGTCAGTCGAGAGGTTACACTCGGGGATAGGGGGAATCCCGGATTGTTCGATACACGGCGCGAAAAGAAATCAAAGCTTGGTTTGTTTTATGAGTAATCCCATGGACTGTGTGTATGGGTGAATTCGAGGGGTGTCGACTACTGAGTATTGTTATCTTCTGTTTTCTGTCCCAAGACGTTGAACCCGTTAACTGAGTCAGGCGTTAGACTCCCAACACTGACCTCATTGAAATTTGATTTGAGATTATAATGTTCCTTCGGGATATGGGTACCAAATTAGTCAATCATGAGGACATGTTCACACACTTAATTTTTGAAAGAGGAAAACAGGGAAGTTGAATGTGTTACAGTCCATTTTTCAAGTTTGAAAATCGAAACACAATTTCAAAATGTGTGATGCGTTGAAGGCTAGTTTTTGTTGTTGTTTTACTTTTATTAAAAGATAAGGATTATCGTTCCACCGAAAAGTTGTATTCGACTAAGTACAGCATCAAAAGTCTTGCCCCAAACTCCAACCAGCAGACAGACACAACGGAAGAACCGGGCCTGGGAACGGATGGGCTTCCCCGTCCAAACACTGTCAGTAATGTCACCTGTATCACACTCCCTGCCCTCTGGCAGCCATCGAGGTGAAGCAGGCCGCGGTGGGTGTCGGTGCTGGTGTAGATGTAGCTGCTGTGGTAGCGGGCCACCCTTGACCTTTGGTGGGGAGCTGGGACCGGACCATCCCGCGCCCCTGCCGAGAGTGGCTGTGTGAGGAGCGGAGAGGAGGAGTTGTTTGACGGCGTCAAGTCCGCCACTCCAGCACCACACGGACACTTCCTGCCTCTCCACCTCGCCCTCTACCCCGACTCTATAGCTGTGGGGATATTGACGTGTATTCAATGTATATCTATATATGTAGGATGCACAGATGGGGGGAAGATTTGTGTGGCATAGAGAGAGAGTCTTAGGAGGGAAAGAGTGAGAATACCAACACAAACTAGGTGGTTTTTTTATGTTAGTCTCTGGCAAGAGTGAGAATACCAACACAAACTAATGCCCTTTTCTTCATGGATTTTTTTGGGTAGACTTTATCCATGTGGAAAATAGCCTTTCTTTTACACAGCTCCAGAAATTGAGAGCCCTTGCTCTATACTTCGTGCTCTATCTGATGAATCGTTCTGAAAGTCAACAATGGTTTTTTTTAAATGCAATAGGAAAAGAACAGTCAGTTGTCACAGCTGAATGTCATTTTCAAATTTTACAAGTAATCAAAAGATGTAATGCATGTGACGAGCACACAAACTTCGAGGTTAGGCTTGTCAGCATCCTTAAACTCTGTGGGGCATCGCGGGATAGGAGATAATGAAATAATAGTGCAAGGTCAGCAGAAGAAGCGCCACAAAGAGAGACACCAGTCAGCATGAGCGGAGTGACCTGTCACGTGGTGTGTCCCGGGTGACCGGGGCGTGAAGCGACAAAGATGTCAATGCCGGTCTGACCACTGACCATTATGTACGTCACATCTAGCTAACGGCACCCAGGGGCACCACACACTCTGGGGCCAGAAACCGGGCTGTGAATGGGGGTGGTGGAAGGGGTTGGGGGGAGGGGGTTAGGAGGGGTTGTTTAGTTGGTTGGGTATTTTTTTTCGTTTTGCTTTTATCGCCCCGACAACCTATATGGCTATCCGGAACCAATGCAAGTTTTGTTTCCTGTATCAGTTCACATGGCAGTCTCCACGCGTAAAGTGCCGTTTACATGGCATTTTACGAAATTAAATCTCAAAATCCTGTAAATAGAATTGGAAACGAGTAAGACCTACTGGTTCATGTTCTTCGTGTTTTTGTTTCTGTTTTTTTTTCATGTACAAAAATAGCATACACATAGCTTTGTCACGCTAGCTTTGTCACGCTTCGTCTCAAGTTACAAAGTGACGGTTTGCGTGGGAACTGAACTTAGGATTGTTATTACAGTGTACTGATTTCTACGAAGAATAGCGCGACCAATCACCAAGATGCAGTGTCGTGAACACTACCAGTCACTCATGTCCTCACCATGAAGTCTGACGGCTGAGTGGTTTAGGTCGGAGGAGGGGGGGCTCCTCTTTCTGTAAGATTTGTGTGAGTAGGATTCTGTTCACTTTTTGTTAATCACTTTCATCGGTGTGTTGTGTTGTCTTTGATATCGTATTACAGGATCTGTTTAAACAAGATTTGTTTTCCTGTTCCCATCGGTCATTGTTATGTCCTCCTTCCCGCACGTGAAGATCCATTGAGGAGATTGATCGTCAGTCGAGAATGACCTACAGAGTTGTGTGTCCTGTGTGTGTGTGTGTTTACCACACTTGTCTTCTGTTTAATGCCAAAAAGAAAAACTGATGCATGAAAAAATATAACCAGTCGCTATCGAGCACGTTCTACAAACATGCCCACACCTGGAGACAGCACGCCACTACTACTGGTCGGAAGACACCAGCCTGGGCACCAAGCTCTACAGACATGCCCACACCTGGAGACAGCACGCCACTACTACTGGCCAGAAGACACCAGCCTGGGCACCAAGCTCTACAGACATGCCCACACCTGGGGACAGCACGCCACTACTACTGGTCGGAAGACACCAGCCTGGGCACCAAGCTCTACAGACATGCCCACACCTGGAGACAGCACGCCACTACTACTGGTCGGAAGACACCAGCCTGGGCACCAAGCTCTACAGACATGCCCACACCTGGAGACAGCACGCCACTACTACTGGTCGGAAGACACCAGCCTGGGCACCAAGCTCTGGGGACCCGCTGCCGATCTACAGAAGACTGCGGACTTCTTGGCAGCCACCGAACTGAGGATTTAACGACCATAACATCGAACGCAGAAGAAGAAGAAGCTATCGGTATTCTTTGTGGTAGATTGACTGGAATTTAATTAGCGGAACTAATTGCGTGTGCTTGTTTGCCTCGTCTTCCTCCTTCTCCTCCTTCTCTTCCCTCTTCTTCATCTTCTCCCTGTAAGATACAACGTCATTCCTACCTATGACTTGAGGTCAAAGACCCCATCTTTTGAAACGACGCGGGACTCAGGGGAGAGTGTTGTACAGAGTGAAATAGCAGACAGCAGGGTGCCATCACTGTATTATAAGCACGGTAAAACACCATGGCTTTACTTGAGGCAGGAAGAGACATCTATCCGCCCCCATTTCAGTGGAGGTGTGGAGGTCGTGACTGCAAAGTTGGGAGAAAAACAAGGTTTCAGCTGAAGTGTCGATTTTTTTTCTCAGATCTGCTCACTTCCAGAGAGCCTTTTTAGATCGATGTTACTTCGTGCGAACGTTAAGAAGATGGATACCTTTTGGATGTAGACTGTTGTGCAGCTGTTGGAACGGTTATGAATCCCGCAGTGGGGCACTGCGGTTATGAAATTAAAAGCCCCTCCTGTTTTTGGAACCGCAGGAGCTTTCTAGTTTGCTGTTAGGTAGATTTTTGGTTCCTCTTTCCTGTCATGCTCTCTTTTTCTTCATGAATTCTTTTCTTTTTTCTGCCTTCTTGCTCATTCACCTGTATTTTTTTCAAAAATCTCTTCTCTTGCCGCTTGTCTCGCGATTCATGTATAGTTTAATCTGTTAGTGTTCTGATGTAAGTCCAGCAGTAGATAGGTTAAGCCTATTTTAACATACTGGAAACTGGTAATCTTCCAGTAGGTATTAATTTAGTTTTACTAAAGCCTGCTGGGACACAAGTAATGGGTTAGTGCATTTGTAAACAGGAATCGCTTGACAAGTGGCCCCCTTCATCCCCCCCTTCCTCGTCCTGATATGGCTCTGCGTAGTCGGCTGGACGTTAAGCAACAAATAAACAAACAAACAAACAAACAAACGGTTATGAAATGAGACAAGAGATAAGAACGTTGCATAAAAGTCGGAGAATCATTCACAGAATAGCGTGGAATAACAACAGCTCAGTCATTAAATGCTGTGTGCCTGTGTGTGTGTATTTCGTGTGCCTGTAGAGTGACGTGAGAAAGTCAGCGAGTGCTGGCAGTCTGGCACCACAGGTGAGCGGCGGGCAGGTGACGGGGCGTGAGAAGGGGCAGGTAATCCGCTAATCCCGGATTGGGGTCTGACACCTGGCACCGCGGTTTGACCCGGTCACCCCTCTCCTCCCTCCCCTTCCCCTACGCTTTCCTTTGCCGCTAGCCACCTGTTCTACCGGTATGCTTAAAGCTAACACCCTTCCGCACTTTTTCTCGTCTGCAAACCCATTCTTTGACAATTTGAAGTTAGCTCCCCCACCCCTTCCTGCTCCCCCACCCTTTCCTGCTCCCTGCCCCTTTCCGTTTTACACCTAGCACCTGTTATACATGTGAGTACAGGTAGACTCTTCGTGTACACTACATTGGGGTGTGCACGTTAAAGATCCCACGAGTGACAAAAGGGTCTTTCCTGGCAAAATTGTATAGGCATAGATAAAAATGTCCACCAAAATACCCGTGTGACTTGGAATAATAGGCCATGAAAAGTAGGATATGCGCCGAAATGGCTGCGATCTGCTGGCCGATGTGAATGCGTGATGTATTGTGTACAAAAAATTCCATCTCACACGGCATAAATAAATCCCTGCGCCTTGAATATGTGCGCGATATAAATTGCATTAAAAAAAAATTAAAAAAATCCCTGTGCTTAGAACTGTACTCTCGCAATACGCGCGATATAAGCCTCATATTGATTGATTGATTGACTCTTTTGCACCCCTCTGTCCCAAAGTTTTTCCTTACCTGCATCGTCTTCGTCTTCCGATCCCTCTCTTCTCACTATCTCCCCCCTCCCCCCCCTACACTTTCTGGACTCTTCTTTTGTCTTCATAGACACTATTTGGCTCTTTAATATCCACCTTTTCCTCAACCGACCCCCCCCCCCCCCCCGGCCCTCCCTCTCTCCCCACTCCCTCCTTTCAGTGGACACTTGCGTTTACATTATGAGTTATAATTATTAAGACCTCTGTCCTCACTCCAGCCCCTCAACCACCATTGACACTTTGATGACGTCTGTAGACCTACATTCTGACAGGGTACCTATCGTCGGGTGTGCGTTGGCGGTCGACTTGGGGGAGGGGGTCGGACGAAGTTTGAGTGGTGACAAATATGTTGCCATAAATTCACAACATACCACACCTGCCTGCGGCATCGATTATAGCGGAGTGCTCCGGGCAGGGGAGCTAATCACTTATCTCTGTAACCAAGCTCAAAGGGAGCTAACTGCTGGGGGTTAAAGACCTCCGCTCACAGGTCATGCTATGTAAAAGGGGGCGGGGCGTTTACTTCTTAACTCACTTTTTGACACACTCCCATCGTGGCGTCAGTCGGCCGCACACGTCACACAATCGCTTGACCAGGACTTGCAGATCACAATCTGGGGTGCCGACTTTACTTTTCGTCTGTGAGAAAACGGATTCACAAGTCCAGGTTCCCAGATAATGAGGACTGCTTTCTGTTCGCTCTAGAACTGTGGTGCTGACTCGAGGACGTATCTACAGCAGTTGAAGAACTTCGAAACTTTCATTTTAACTGTGTGTTTTTCCTTGTTCGTAGTCATGGCAAGGACAGTGCACAGGTTCTCAAATAGCGAAGACTGCTTTCTTTTCAGTGCAGAACGGTGTCTCTGACTCGAGAACATGTCAATGTAGTCAATGGACTTTGAAACACTGACATTCAAGACGGAACCTTTGGTGTCAAAAGTGTTGTATTCCTTTAAATCACAAGGACAGTAATCGCTATTTTAGACAACAACAACGAGCCCATGGTTTCTATACAAGATACAACGTTCAGCGCTTCGGCAAGGTTCAATTGGAGTTCTTCAGGGTGCAGGTGCTCTGGTGTGAAATACTGTAAAAACAATCCCATTGAGAGCTACTTGTCGAACTGCAAATGCCATTGTCATCTGGTCGAACCCTGCCAAACGTTTGCTGGGAAAGCAGGTACGTTAAATTTAAAAAAAGGGTTTATTGTGCATTGCAAGCAATTTGTAACATACAGCTTCACAGAAACAGTTACAGAACTTTGCTTTGAAGCGAATTGCTTGGGGAGCGGCAAAGATAGTTTGAACGTTCCAGTCGCGTTCGTTAGTGATCAAGCGTAGAGGGTGAATGGAAAACAAGGCAAGGCTTTGTTGCATATTGTTCATCAGTGATCTAGCATAGCGCACGGAATGAATCCACTCGAAACTTCATCAGTCTTCGCGAGTTACAAGCAGCAGTTCCAGGCCTGGGTGGAATGCGGAGTAGAGACAAGATATGGCTTCTCCAGCAATGAGCGATGGTGAGGGGGCCATGACAGAAAAACGTGGGAATAGATACATCAGGAATGAGCACCACAGGTAGCAGGGGCGCAGCGAAGGAGATAGGCAGGCGTGGAATATCTGTAAAGATGCCTTCGTTACCCTGTAAATTAGGTCTCTTGTAATTTAACGTGGAATATCTGTAAAGATGCCTTCGTTACCCTGTAAATTAGGTCTCTTGTAATTTAACGTGGAATATCTGTAAAGATGCCTTTGTTACCCTTTATATTAGCCTTGTACATAGAGAAGACCATTGCATTAATTCCTTGCGCTGGTATTCAAGTTATAGGCGTTCGAAAAGAAATAGAAAAAACCCACTAACCATTGATCTGCAAAGGCTTCTCTCTTAGATGACAACAGTCGTCTGCTTGGACACATAGCAAGCATTGACAGTCTGGCTACAGAGTAAACTTTTGTTTATTATTTACAGAATTATTTTCAGAGATTGAAACGGTTGTTTCTAAATTACTAGTGTTACTTACAACATTTATTTCATCAAAACAATTCCCGCTCAGCGCAGAAAGCGACCAGGTTGTATATTTTAGATTTGTTCAAGTGAAATGGTGCTTTTATCCCTCGTGAACACCTGCACGGCTAGGCTATGGTGATGAGCATGATGGCATACACGGGAAGATACATTCCTTTTATGCAGGTACAAGTGAAGGTAGGGAAACAGAGAGAGAGAGGGGGGGGAGGAGAGAGAGAGAACGAACGAACGAACTTTATTACTCAAAGATGGACCGGCACGGTTGGCCTAGTGGTAAGGCGTCCGCCCTGTGATCGGGAGGTCGTGGGTTCGAACCCCGGCCGGGTCATACCTAAGACTTTAAAATTGGCAATCTAGTGGCTGCTCCGCCGGGCGTCTGGCATTATGGGGTTAGTGCTAGGACTGGTTGGTCCGGTGTCAGAATAACGTGACTGGGTGAGACATGAAGCCTGTGCTGCGACTTCTGTCTTGTGTGTGGCGCACGTTATATGTCAAAGCAGCACCGCCCTGATATGGCCCTTCGTGGTCGGCTGGGCGTTAAGCAAACAAACAAACAAACAAACTCAAGGATGGAGATTTTAGGCTCTCTCTCTCTCTAGAGAGAGAGAGAGAGAGAGAGAGAGAGAGAGAGAGAGAGAGAGAGAGAGAGAGAGAGAAAGAGAGAGAGAAAGAGGGAGAGAGAAAGAGAGAGAGCTATAACCACTCAGTGTCCGAGTAGTACACAAGGCGGGAAATCTCACGTCTCAGTCTCAGGTAGGGAAACAGAGGGAAAGGAAGGTAGCAGTTTAGGAGAGGGACAGGTATTTAGGGAAACAGAGGCAAGTCTGTTGGCATCATCAGGACCTGCCACGGGCCATCAAGGTGTCAGCGTCTGTCGTCACGTTGCCAGGGTAACCAGAATCACGCGGGGCGGAACGCTCTCAGCTCCCCCTGGTGCTGATCACTGCTGACACCTCCTTCACCCGCTGACCGCTGGTCATTCGTCGTCTGCCGCCACTCATCAGGACTTGGTGCTGAACAAGCATTCATCAAGACTTAGTGCTGAACAAGCATCCATCAGGACTTGGTGCTGAACAAGCACACATCAAGACTTGGTGCTGCTGCTCTGCGGTGTGCTGGCCTGCCCGGACAATCAGCTCGTTGTTTTTGTGTGAAGTAGCAATGCGGTGCAAGGTGAACGCGGGAGATTTTGCGGGATGTGAGTGGAGAGAAAACGATGTACTCTGCATGCGGTCAATTTGACATTTGGTTTTAAAAAAATCTGCAGGTCCCAACCGTTCTCAATAGATGATCTCGTTTTGTTTCAAGGGAAGCGTGGGATTTTTCCTCCGGCGCAAGTTACTACTTCATGCTAAAACACTTACACCAAAAATCGTGGCCAACGTTTGTTTGATACGGCTCATCAGCCGTTTTGTGTAGCTTATTCTTGGTGTTTTGTGTAGCTTTTGCATCGGACTCGATTTCAACTTCATTTAAAAAAAGCTCGAACGTATCTTCTTCAGCCGTTACAAGCGCACAGACGAAAGAGAAAGGGGTCTCTTCACGAAAAGTGTGTCCAGCGTTATTTCAGAACGTTCTGTGCGTGTAGCCGTTGTGGCGGTCAAGTGGTGGTCAGGGCTGTAAGAACGACGGGGTGGACAGAGGCGAGTGCTGACCGCTGCTTGTCGTGGCGCGGAGAGTGACCTGGAGAGGTCTGGAGTGACCATCAGGGCTGGAGTGTGTGTCCTGACCGGTGCTCCGTCGTTCTGTGTATGTGTTTGTAGCTGTCTTTCCCGCCTGTTCAGGATCGAAGATTCCATGCGTAGCTGAGGTCTTCGCTGTGTGAAATTGGTATAGCTATGTGAAACTGGTATAGCTGTGTTTATCTTATCTTATCCTTATCCTTTCGCTACTTTGTGGGCGTGTTTTACTGCTACCTTTCCTATTCTGCTTATTGATGTTTTTTCCCCAAAATAGCAATGTATGGGAAACGAGAAGAGGCCGTAGTTGTTGTTTTTGTAGCGGAAGTGTAGTCTTTTACTTTCAGTGTCCGTTTGGGACTCTCTCTCTCTCTCTCTCTCTCTCTCTCTCTCTCTCTCTCTCTCTCTCTCTCTCTCTCTCTCTCTCTCTCTCTCTCTCTCTCCTTCGGGACTTAGTCCTGAAATGTCTTGGAAAGCATACACCATTATACCTGATACAGGTGTGTAAACGAATAAACCCGCTGACTCTGCGGACACGGTGACAGAGGAGCGAATTGGGGAGATGACGGATGACCCGTTCGCGTCTGTCCGTCATGCGGTGTGTGAAGGTTTAACACATCTCTCTGTCTTAGGCCACTCGTTCGACACTGGTCACATTGCTTTTCTCGCCGGTTACCGTGGTTTCTGACCTGTGTGACAGAGAGAAGTGTCCATGGCGGGTGATGATGTGTGACGTGGTTACGGTCAAAGGTGCCACAATATACCTGTACGACCACTGTGGCCGTTGTGTCAAGAGTGCTTTCACCTTCATCATTGTGTCTGGACATGGATTGTCGTGTCTTGTTGCGTAAGTTTGGAAGACTTGAAAGAGAGGGCACACAGCTGAAAACATCTTGTCAGTAGCGAACACTCTCACGCACACGTGAATGCACGCGCACACACGTACACACTCACAGACTCAGCGACTCAAGCACACACTCTGGAAGTTTTGACCATTTGACCATCCACCCCAAAAACGATTTTTAGTTGTCTTCCCTTATTGAGTGTGACATCCATTGTAGGAAGCTGACACATATGAACTTTTTTTTACGGGAGGGTGTGTGTGTGTAATTGCTTTGTTGTCCGATCTTTTCAGATTGTGCATATCCGGCGGCGCGGAATTTACCCTCGTAATCGAGTCGTATGCGTGAACTGTAGTCAACAACACGAGAGAGAGAGAGAGAGAGAGAGAGAGAGAGAGAGAGAGAGAGACAGACAGACAGACAGACAGACAGACAGAGGGGGGGGGGGGTATAGAGACCTGGGTCAGGCGATGCGGTGGTGTTGTTTTGTCGTATCGTGTTGGATTGACTTGTGGTCAGGGTGTGGGTCAGTTTGATGGATTCAGCGTCTGAGTTGATCCCCTGTCTGTCTCGGGCCGTCAGTTGTTGACCGCTGATTAGGTTTGCTCCCGTTCAGTGATTGGGACACGTGCGTGAGACTGATAGACGTGAGAGTTCCCGCCTTCTGTACTACTCGGACTCTCTCAGTGGATAGCTCTCCCCCCCCCCCCCCTCTCTCTCTCTCTCTCTCTCTCTCTCTGCCTTGAAAATACCTTCCGTGGATGACTAGGCACTATAGATATTCAATGATTGGTTCTATTCCTCTTTTGGCAAACGCATTCCCCTCCTCCTCCTTTGCCGCTTTTTTTTGCGCACTGACTGTGTGCCAAATGGGTAAAAAGCACTACTTTTACGCTGTACTCTATCCTTCTGATCCCATACCCATTCTCTCATTCTGTCACTAACTACAACCGTACTTGACCACATGTACTCATTCATAAACTTAAATCACAATAGTCCTGTATTTTTTGGATTCTGAAATTGTACAACAACACACGTAAAACGCTGTGTCATTGAAATTCGACGGATGGAAATCATTAACCCACAGAATGGAAGTCCGACACGAGAGTTCGTACGTGGCTATGACAGGTTTGGTAAAAACAAATTTTATTCAGACTTTGTGTCACAAAACAAAAATAACCCAACAGTCGAGGAGACCGGTTTTCAGTGCCCTAATGCGGTTTACTACTAGGGTTATTGTGTAAGAAACCTGTTGGAATTATTTCATACTTTCAGACTCAATTTTACAGTAGTCATAAACATGCTGGGTTAGTGAAAATTAACGAAGAAAATATAATATATGAGCGACACGCAAGTTTCTCTCGAGAGTTCCCGCATCCCAGACCGGTTTCACGGTATTGTATAGAATCACCTCTCCAGTGATGGTGTAAGAACCCTGTCGAGATTATTCCATATTTTTATTGACACACATGAGTGCTTGTCTTGACACGTGGCGAACTTGATTCCCGATCGTCTGCTTCAAGCACCTCGGCGCCTCTTCATAAAAACGTCTCCCTTCCACTAAATTGTCGTCTGCGACCGGTGTCAAAGGGTTTAAGCCCCTCTCACTCGGTACACCGGCTATTTAAAAGCCTGTTTTACATGGCTCGTTTAACGATGACCGGCTCGCTCATTGTGCGTTACGTTTAAGCAGCTAGTGAGGATAGGGTACAGCGTTAAAGACATTTCAATTTGACGTATTTCAATTTGTCTGTCTGGAAAAGTTTTAATGGCGTGTGTTTATGTGTCTGTGTCGGGAGGTGGGGGTGGAATAGGGTGTGTGTGTGTGTGTGTGTGTGTGTGTCGGGAGCTGGCTTTCATATCGGGGTTGTGTGTGTTTGTGTGTGTGTGTGTGTGTGTGTGTGTGTGTGTGTGTGTGTGTGTGTGTGTGTGTGTGTCGGGAGCTGACTTTCATATCGGGGTTGTGTGTGAGTGTGTGTGTGTGTGTGTGTGTGTGGGTGTGTGTGTGTGTGTGTGTGTGTGTGTGTGTGTGTGAAGGGCGTTCACTCGGGGGACCGTAAAGCTACACTTCGTTACAGAGTTTGTGGTACCTGGCTCTTTTGAGCTTGTACGTCATGGCATTTTATCCCTCCGTCTGTGGGATTTTAAAGAACACCATCAAAGCCTGTGTTTCTGTAACGGTCTCTAGTTTGTCTATTTCCGTGTCTTACCCAGTCTGTATTAAAGTGCGATGAAACCCCACATGGTCTAAACAAGTTCGAGAATGTAGGCTTTGAACCCGTTTCATGACACCTGTTTTTGCGTAGCCTCTCTTTGATTGTGTGTGGTCGTCAGCCGCGAGCCGTGTCCCTGCACGAAACATGCGGAGTTGTCGCCACAAATAGTATACACCGCGCCAAGTCACTACCTTGCCTCTTACAAGAGAAATGGTCCCTCAATTTAAAGTCGCAGTCCTTCCCGTGTAGACAAGTACGGTACCATCTTAGATATATATGGCCAGGCTTTTACATCAATCAATCAATCAATCAATGAGTCTTATATCGCGCATATTCCGTGGGTACAGTTCTAGGCGCTCTGCAGTGATGCCGTGTGAGATGAAATTTTATACGGCCAGTAGATTGCAGCCATTTCGGCGCATATTTACCTTTCACGGCCTATTATTCCAAGTCGCACGGGTATAGGTAGACAATTATTAACTGTGCCTAAGCAATTTTGCCAGGAAAGACCCTTTTGTCAATCGTGGGATCTTTAACGTGCACACCCAATGTAGTGTACACGGGGGGAGGTTCGGACACCGAAGAGAGTCTGCACACAAAGTTGACTCTGTGAAATAAATTTCCGCCGAACCTGGGATCGAACTCACGCTGACAGCGGCCAACTGAATACAAATCCAGCGCGCTACCAACTGAGCTACATCCCAGCGTGAGGCCCTCTCTCCGCTTAGACACATACCAGAAATCAACATTCTGACTCCTCCCTGCGCGCAGTGGGGACTTTTTATAAGTTATTTGGTATAAAGAGCCATTGTTGTCAACGAATTGTCATCACCACTCCGGCCCACCCCGTCATCCTCCCCTCCTTTCTCACTTTTACCAGCTTTTAGCGTGTCACCAACTCATGTCCCTAAAAGGAAAATTTCCTGTGAGGACGTTAAGGACCCCCATTTCATGAATTGTCAAAATTAATGCATCACAGATGTGCAACTTGCCACGGGAAATTGTCATGGTGTTGCTTTTTGTTGGCACGTGCATCATATTATTATTATTATTATTATTATTATTATTGTGATCATTTTTATGCGCCTAATCTAGATATAGCCCTTGGCGCTTACATATTAATTTCTGCCGTTTGAAATGGAATTTTTTTTTTACAGACAGACAGACAAACAGACATTTTTTACACACAATAATTATATAACGCATTCACATCGGCCAGTAAAGCTCAGTAGCCTATTAGGCGAGCATTCACCTTTCACGGCCTTTATTCCAAGTCAAACGGGTATTTGGTGGACATTTTTATCTATGCCTATACAATTTTGCCAGGAAAGACCCTTTTGTCAATCGTGGGATCTTTAACGTGCACACCCCAATGTAGTGTACACGAAGGGACCTCGGTTTTTCGTCTCATCCGAAAGACTAGCACTTGAACCCACCACCTAGGTTAGGAAAGGGGGGAGAAAATTGCGGCCTGACCCAGGGTCCAACACGCAACCGCTCGCTTCCGAGCGCAAGTGCGTTACTACATTTCCCCTTGGTGGCTCTGCCTTGTCGGTGTAAAACATTTTGCTTCGTAAAGGCCAGGAAGCCAATGCATAGCCCCTCCATAGGAGCCTAAATTGATGACGTCACTGCAATAAAGTCTGTGGACTCCATAAAGTCTCTTATTTCTAATGCATGGACCGCGCATAGAGCCAAATGTCGGCCATAAAGTTATAGCAGGCCCCTCCTTCCAATAAGAGTTATGGAACCCGCTGTTGGAGCGTTTAAAATGGCGGCTGCTTTCATGCCAGTTCAGGATGAGAAGAAATTTCAGAAGCAACCGGATCTTTCTTGACCGCCTACATCCACTGAATCGTTACGACGACGTGGAACTGTACAGAAAATTCCGTTTTCGTCGGCAGGACATTCTTGCAATCACGGATGAACTGTAAGAGCAACTCGAACTGCCGAATCGAAAGGGTGCATTGCCGCCGGTTCTGCGGGTTATCTTGACTTTGGGTCAGTTTTTACGCGTGCGGATCTTTTCAAGATGTGTGTGGCGAACTGATCGCGGTACATAAGTAATAATGATAATAATAATAATAATAATACGGGAATTTATAACATCAAACACAGCATGCAGAACCAGCAAGAGAGTGACTTATACCTTTATGGCGAGGGTACCGGAATGGATATAGTTTCCAGCAAGTTTTATCAGGAGACGGGCTTTCCAAACTGTCTGCGGCAAATGGTGTACAACTGACCCGCCGCGAAGCATCACAAAGCTTGACGCATGCGCAGAGACACAGGATGACGGGGAATCCCTTCCACTATCTACGTGTTAAAAATAGAGCCGCTCTTAGCTATGGCAGGCACTATTTCAACTCATGCATGCGGACCGCTGAGTTCTATAGTGCGTTTCATAGCTATGCGCTCTACAGCGCTATGAAATCCTAAAAGTATGGAGGGGCTATACATTCGGCCCCTGGGCAGGCCTGAGGTGGTTAGCACACCTGTTTTCACGGGACGGACTGCGCCTTTCAGTCAGAGTTGTACCTCCTATGGGGTCTTCGTCCACCACCAGGCGGCTTCCCTTTTATGTGGCTCGCATCCCCCAATAGTTCACTATACTGTTGCCTCTGTCGCCCTACAGTAATATATCCTGACGACAGTAGGTCTGCCTTGACTAGTCTTCCCTCTGGTCGTCCTCAGTCACCGTCTTTTTGCCTTCCAAGGACAAGGTTGGTTTTGTTGACTGGTGCGGTTTGCGGTCGGTGTTTGTTGCAGGTTTGAGACTCCTGTCCTCGTGGTAGGTCTTTTGCTCGTTAAGGCTTCGTTTCATGGACGGAAATAATGTTCTGTTCATCCTTGCGATTTAAATGTGGTGAAGTTTTATCCGGTTCCCCACATAACGCACCGGTACGCATCTTTTCCATCGATGTCACTCGGTTTCACGTGCCCACGAATCATGCTTCCGTACTTACATGACAGGGTTTGATCATGTCGGTGTATGTTAGCAAAGTGGTAACCACATCTGTGCGTGTTTGTGTTCATCTGTCGGCCTGGCCCGGTTTGTTTGTGTTTTGCATGTGGCGATCATAACTGTGAAGTGCCGGGCTGTGTCAACGTGTGCTTTGCGTAAACACTCAGATATGTCAGATGTGTGTGCGGAGAGATTAAGCGGTCATGCTGCCAGCGAAATACCAAGTCTTTAAACATTTCTACATGTATTTCGTGCGTTAACGCGTTCTTTCTAGACCATTTGCAACAGAAAACAACAAGTTTTATAAACACTTCTGCTTAGTTTACCTGATCTGTCAAAAACACTTTGATGAGAAAAGTTCAAGTTTTGGAACACTTCTGTGAAGTGTAGTTTACTCGCTGCTTCGAGAACGCATGCAGCAACACAGGACACGTTTTAAACCTTTCCGTTTTCTGGAGTGTGCCGTTTGGGCACGATATGTCAAGACAGCTTCCAGCAGAACGCTTCAATTTGTTTGAGGCAAATATATTTATATAAAAGCGTCTATTTGGTGCAGCTTACATGCTATGCACTGACTACTCCCAGTAGACATGTACGAGTTTTGTAACATTCCGCGAAGCGCAGTTTTCATGCTCCCGCAGTGGGGCACTGCGGTTATAAAATTAAAAGCCCCTCCTGTTTTTGGAACCGCAGGAGCTTTCTAGTTTGCTGTTAGGTAGATTTTTGGTTCCTCTTTCCTGTCATGCTCTCTTTTTCTTCATGAATTCTTTTCCTTTTTCTGCCTTCTTGCTCATTCACCTGTATTTTTTCCAAAAATCTCTTCTCTTGCCGCTTGTCTCGCGATTCATGTATAGTTTAATCTGTTAGTGTTCTGATGTAAGTCCAGCAGTAGATAGGTTAAGCCTATTTTAACATACTGGAAACTGGTAATCTTCCAGTAGGTATTAATTTAGTTTTACTAAAGCCTGCTGGGACACAAGTAATGGGTTAGTGCATTTGTAAACAGGAATCGCTTGACAAGTGGCCCCCTTCATCCCCCCCTTCCTCGTCCTGATATGGCTCTGCGTAGTCGGCTGGACGTTAAGCAACAAATAAACAAACAAACAAAGTTTTCATGCTCTGTGAAGATTTCATTCTTTCAGTTTGATATTACATGTGTGCAAAGACGCCTCCAGCAAAACAGAACACGTTTGAAACATTTCCATTCAGTCCAGTGTCCACTCTCTTTCATGACCTCCTCCTTTCAACATCATGTAACCATGACAACCCTCTGTGTGTTTGCAGGAAGATCTGCCGGCACTGCAAGTGTCCGCCTGAGGGTCACGACATGTCGGGGGGCCCGGGGGGAGACACGGACCGCACGCTGCAGCGCCTGATGCAGGACGCCCAGCGAAACTCCACGTCCGACGACGACAGTGGCTGTCCTCTGGAGGAGTACGCCTGGGTGCCGCCTGGTCTCAAGCCGGAACAGGTAGGGGTTGTTTGTCTGTCTGTCCGTCTGCGCGGGAGAGCACGTCTGTCTGTGTGTCTGTCAGGGATAGAGTGTGTTTGTGTGTGTGTGTGTGTGTGTGTGTGTGTGTGTGTGTGTGTGTGTGTGTGTGTGTGTGTGTGTGTGTGTGTGTGTGTGTCCTTTGTATGTCTGTCTCAGTGTCTGGATGTCTTCGTGTCTGTCCCTCTGCATTGTCCTTGTCGGTATGTCGTGATTGATTGATTGTCCTTGTCGGTATGTCGTGATTGATTGATTGTCCTTGTCGGTATGTCGTGATTGATTGTCCTTGTCGGTATGTCGTGATTGATTGTCCTTGTCGGTATGTCGTGATTGATTGTCCTTGTCGGTATGTCGTGATTGATTGTCCTTGTCGGTATGTCGTGATTGATTGTCCTTGTCGGTATGTCGTGATTGATTGTCCTTGTTGGTATGTCGTGATTGATTGTCCTTGTCGGTATGGCGTGATTGATTGATTGTCCTTGTCGGTATGTCGTGATTGATTGTCCTTGTCGCTATGTCGTGATTGATTGTCCTTGTCGGTATGTCGTGATTGATTGGCCTTGTCGGTATGTCGTGATTGATTGTCCTTGTCGGTATGTCGTGATTGATTGTCCTTGTCGGTATGTCGTGATTGATTGTTCTTGTCGGTATGTCGTGATTGATTGTCCTTGTCGGTATGTCGTGATTGATTGTCCTTGTCGGTATGTCGTGATTGATTGTCCTTGTCGGTATGTCGTGATTGATTGTCTTTGTCGGTATGTCGTGATTGATTGTCCTTGTCGGTATGTCGTGGTTGATTGTCCTTGTCGGTATGTCGTGATTGATTGTCCTTGTCGGTATGTCGTGATTGATTGTCCTTGTCGGTATGTCGTGGTTGATTGTCCTTGTCGGTATGTCGTGGTTGATTGTCCTTGTCGGTATGTCGTGATTGATTGTCCTTGTCGGTATGTCGTGATTGATTGTCCTTGTCGGTATGTCGTGATTGATTGTCCTTGTCGGTATGTCGTGATTGATTGTCTGTCAGTTAGAGCTGAGAAAGTGTATGTGTCCTTAACTTGCCTGTCTGTTTGCCTGCGTAAATGTGTCTCTCTGGTCGTTGGATTGTCCGTCTCACCTCTCATGTATATGCGTGGCAAAGTAGGCTTAGGTTTCTATGTGTGTTTCTACCAGTTTGTCACTCGCGAATAGTACTTACCACTGCAGTTCCTCGACAAACATCAGCTTGGTTGTCGATAACTTGAACAACAAACACATCAACACACCGATACCGCGTTACACCTGTCCTATACTGTCTGACACCTGCCGAGACTGTTGTAGTCATCTTGAAACTGCAGACAGTGAGTTCCACAAACTTGCAATCCATCAGCCAGCCATTGCACAGCCAGCCCCTGGTCTCCCCTTACCTATTGCCTCA
>NC_090248.1:57127319-57137319 GCF_037325665.1 Littorina saxatilis | reverse complement strand
ACAGACTGCAATCTGATCAACTGAGATTTCAGAACTTAGGCGGGAGTTGCTGTGAGGTGGCTGCCTAAGTCGTCTAGCGGTGGATCGAATTCAGCACCCGTGAAGGGCCTGATAGTCTGAAGGGGTGGCCTAACTAACAGCTTCGTCTTTTCGCTCAAGTGTCTCTGGTGCCCTTTTTTTCTTTTCTTTTTTTTTGTCAGCTGGCACATTGTTGCATCCCAGTAAATGTGTATCACTCTGTGTCTTTAGTCACGGCCTGCTACGGGGTGGGGGAGGTTAGGCGGGGTTCGCAAGTGCGATCCTTTGTAATCTAGGCTGAGCGAGACTACAGTGTAGGGGGTCTTAGAGATTGGGAGACACTGTCAGATGTGCTAGTCCTTCATCAAATTGTTCCACACTATTCCAATGTATAGTCACTCTCTCACCTCACAGTCGGTGCACAGCTCTGTCTCCTAAATGCAGTGGGAGACAGTATACAAGACGTGTTCTCCAAAGTCTTTCAGAGTTGCGACCAGGTTGGCGGCATGGGGGAAATGAGGGCAGCGTGCGTAGCCTAGCAATACGGAGAATAAACTTGAGGGCAGAGCTGAGGTGCACGAAGCGAAACTGGGTTCCACCCAACCCGGCTTTGTGGGAGCCAGCCGCGGGGTCTGATTGGTTGAAATTGAGATTTACTGTGTTGGCATGTCCCGCTTTCTCACTGCATGGTGGACGTGAGGAAAGGACTCTTGCAGGACAAACCTTCATCGAACTGCTTCACACTTTTAAGAATAGTCACACCCAGACGTCAAGGTCTGTTGTCAGTTGTGCTCGCTCACTGACTCCTTGGCAGAGACCGAGCTGGTATCGGAAACGAGGATGGCGTGCGTAGCGTAGCGAGACGGGGGATACACGTGAGGCCATTGAGGGCGGGTAACCACAGTGTTAGTGTCTCTCACCCTCTCACATGGCTGGCAAGCATGTGTGGAAGGGATTCAGGGGTGCCCAGAAAGCCATCGATCAGCTAGGAAAAAAAACGGGGCAGGGGAAGGGGGCATTTCCGAGCGGTTGAGCCTTCACAAGTAGTCCCCATCTACAGTATCGGCTAATATTGCTATTTCATATGTTACGTGTATTTCCATTGGTCAATTGGGCAAAACTGAGCTCAGTGCAAAAGTGATATCGACGACATTTCCGTCGATATCAGTTTTGATATCGACGACCTCTTTATTGCTTCCCCACTTCAAAAACAAAAACACCTAAATTTAAAAACAAACAAATATATATGAAAATGTAATTATTCCAGAATTTAGTTGAGCAAGTGACTAAAGACTTTTTGAAAGGAAAGACATTTTAAAATACTGAAAAGTACAAGAAAAGAGTGAACAAAAAGAAATAATAATCAGAGGGAGGGATATGGAACAGCCAAAACTGAGACAAATACTTTTGTAATTTCTTTACAGTAAATACAAAATGTCCAGAAAATTAGCAATATATCTAACATTGACCGACTGTGTGATGATATCTTCTGCTATTGGCCTGTTCCGACAGTGATATCAAAATCTTGACCTCCTGTCTCGATTTTGATATCACTGTCTCAACAGACCATAGCAGAAGATATCATCACACAGTCCGTCAATATTGGGTAGTATTGGCGACGTGAGGAAGGCATTCTGAGGGAGTACCCACACAAATGTCGACCTCACACGCTAGCCGGGGGGTTAGGGGGATTAAGGGAGTGTGGGGGTATTTTAAAGTCATGAGAAGTTGCCATCACCTTCGGACCTGGTGAAGGTGAAGAAGGGAGTCAGAGGGGGGTACCCACAACAGAAAGACATCGATCTCACACACAAACGTTGGTTGGGACGGGGGGGGGGGGGGGGGGGGTATCACAGCTTCAGAGCCTTGGGAAGTTCAGTGGAACCCCCCTTCTAAGAGCTCCCCCAAAACTGAGAAAAATCATGTGGAGGGAGTCTTGAAATGGGGGTACATTTACTGAGGTTAGGCCAAAAAAAAATAATAGGTGTGGTTACGGTAACATAGCCAAAAAAAATAGGGTAGGAAGGTAGGCAATCACTTTTTTTTTGTTTTTACTTTTTTTTCTAATGTGTACAAATTAAACCTACTTGACAGGGAAATAAGTGTGCGACTCGGGCGCTTTCGCTTTCATTGCGTTTTCTGCACTCGTTTACTTGTTTTTTGGGGTATTTTTTTGACAAATGTAATAAAAAGTTATAGGGTCGGCCCCAAAAAATAGGGTAGGTCGGGTTACCGTAACCACACCTATTTTTTTTTTTTTTAGGCCTTATGAACCAAAAAATCTGAGAAAACAGGGTCTTAAAAGGAAGGGAGTCTTAATATGGGGGTTTCACTGTGGTTCCCTTCTACAATATCGCTGAGCGGCGTGAAGGGACACGTGGCGGCAAAACAATCAGTCTGGCCAGACTCCATCGCGCCAAGCAACGAGAGTCGTCAAGAGGCAACAGTCGGTGTTCGTGACAAAGCGCCATTTGTTGTTCCCCGCCAGGCGTCGCCACCAGGCTCTGTTGTCTCTGCAGGCACTTCTTCTTTTCCTTTCTTGCCCCAAGAAATTGTAATTGGAACGCCTTAGATGACTCCTCCTTTGTCGGGACGATACTGGCTCATTGCAGACCTTGTTGGGTATCGCAGACTATCCTCAAAAGACTTCATCGTTAATCTGTTCTGTAGAGTGTGCAGAAAGGACATTGTCCTTAATTGGATCTGTAAGCTGAGACCTCGGCGGACAAAACAAAGCGGCTTGATTTTAAAGGATGAGACTTCAAAAAGCTGCACTTTTTTGCGTGTATTTGTCATCATTGGGGGTAAAAAATCAAGGGTCTGCCAAACCCGGCAAATGCAGTAGGCAGCCCAGAGAACCCTAAGTACCTCTCCCAAAGATGGTACTTTTCGGCAATATTTACAGTTTCAAATTGTTGGGATAACTTCTTTGTGATTTTATAGAGGTGTTCTGGGGAAACTGAAAGGTAGCCTCGTCAGGGGACAACTATTCAAACCCATATCCTCATCATTTTGTTTCTCCATTGAGAATAATCATTTATGGATGACTATTATTCATTTCCCTTGTTAGGGTGTACTTGCATGTACTGGTGGTTTATTACCCATATGTCCTCAGTGACTGAGGCTTACTGGTGTTGAAGGGATATTTTGTTATCTCTTACGGCAGTCGACAGGAGTTGGAGAAAACAACAACATTTATCACCAGTGCTGGATTGATCGTGTAACCTCTGCGAACGCCAAGAAGAAGAAGAAGAGCGTGTATTTGTAAGATTCCATCAACAGTCTTAAATCCGAAGTTGTGGTTAGTTTGAGCAATGAATTGTAAAGAATATCCTTTCGTGTTCAAAAGCCCTCGAGTAATTCTTTTCAGGGTTTTGTTTGTTTGTTTGTTTCTTTCTTTCTTTGTTGTTGTTTTTCTTCTTTTTTCTTTTTTTGTGTTAATGGGAGCGTAGACTACAACTATAGGCCAAATATGTGTTCTTGGCAAACGGTGTATATGATAGTAGACAGATGTAGACGATCTCTTGGGATCGTGCGGTTGATCGAGGCGGTAAGCTGCAGTGGATTTCCTGTTTTGAGACCTCCACAAATCTGAGAAAATAGGGTCTTAAAATTGAGGTCAATGTACAGAAGATCAAGAAGATCTGAAAAACAAGGTCTCAAAAAGGGGAAGTCTTAAATCGCGTTGGGGGAGGGGGCTTAACAGGAGGGTTCCAATGTTGAGATTCGCTGTAGGTAGAGATGGGATCATGCTGTGGTATACGGCATTCATGACAGGTCAAAATGCGTACCACTGCTTTTTTTCTCTGAGCTTATTGACTTTACACTTTTTGGAGCAGTTGGAAAAACCTCCGGGGGCTTCGTTTCTCTTGCTGATGCTGCTTCCCAAGTTTCGGTAAAGTCAACAAATTAAAAGGAACAAGAAAACAGAGCGGGAAAACGAGGTGTTGCCAGGCAACAAGAGAAATCACTCTCGCTCTCGCTTACTTTCTCACCTGAGAGTGGCTTCCCCTGGTCACAGGGGGCGCTGGCAGCAGTAACTTTCATTTGTTTCTGACAACTGGGGAATGGCTGTTGCTCTTTTTCCTGGGATGAAAAATGGGGCCTTCTGCTTCCACAAGCAAAACTCACCATCAGTCGGCGACCTCTCTCTCTCTCTCTCTCTCTCTCTCTCTCTCTCTCTCTCTCTCTCTCTCTCTCTCTCTCTCTCTCTCTCTCTCTCTCTCTCTCTCTCTCTCTCTCTCTCTCTCTCTCTCTCTCTCACATCCACAAACACTCTCTCGCTCTCTCACTCTCTCGCTCTCTTTCTCTCTCACACACACACACACACACACACACACACACACACACACACACACACACACACACACACACACACACACACACACACTATGCACCTTTCTCTTGTAATGCATAAAGTGTCCAACCCAACCCCAAGCAAACATAGGTAGCTTCAAAGAAACCTTTTAGCATCTACAACACGGAAGATGAAGGGCAAAACGTAAACACCTTTCTGTATTGGAAACGACAGCAGCTAGAGATGCTGGAGTATTTTCCTTCCACACTGTATTGGAAACCTAGGTTTGCGAGTTTGTTTGTTTTTTAACGCAAGTCTGTTCTGTGCATTCGGTGCATCCAGTACCATCTGCTGCACGTGCTATTCATTCCTCTGTCCCTGCACATCTCCGCTTGTTTTCACGGGGCTGAAAAATAGGTGGCAAAACTTGTATCAATACAGAGCAAGGAGATATAAAAACAGTTCGATGTGCTCCTGCTGTTGACATGAAGATCGTAAATAATGATGGGAGACGATTTGACTCATCTAACACCCATGGACTGTCTTGTTGTTTACTGTTGGAGTTGGTGGTAGTTTCGTTACAAATCTCAACACCTGTTTTTGTTTGTATTCTTGATGATAATTTTTTCTAGTTTCCAAAACCTTACTTCGTTATTGCTGCTGGTTTGTTTTGCTGTTTGGCGGATTGCTGTTAGTTTTATTCAGCTGTTTCTGTATTTTGAAAGATGATGTTCGTATGAGCTATGTTTGTGTATTGACGTTTTCAGAGAGTATTGTTATACTGCTGTATTTGTGTTTTGCCGTTTTTAAACATTACTCTCCCGTCGCGATATAACCTTCGTGGTTGAAAACGACGTTAAACACCAAATAAAGAAAAGAAAGAAACATTACTCTGAGTTTGTTTGTTTTATATTTGTTTTGGCTGTTTTGGAAGATGATATATTTTTCAAGATACTCTTCGCCTTCTTTCTGCTTGATGAGACGATGTTGCGAGCAACAGGTCAGCATGCTGTGAATTACAACCAGCGCCAATTTCTGTCCGATTCCATATGGGCACAAGGCGCAGGTTTAACGCTGGGTGAAATGACAGTAATTTTCATCAGTTTTCGTGTTTGATGTTTGCTCTGACGCACCCCCACTCTTCTGCGAGAGAGGGAGAGAGAAAAAGAGAGAGAGAGAGACTGGTTTCATTGTCTAGGCGATGTGCTTATTGCTAGTTGAGGGGGGGGGGGGAATACTGGAGGATTGTTTGTAAGGGAGATGGAGGGAGAGAGATTTAAATCTCGCCGTCTCTTCTACATCCTTCCAGTTCTCCCATTAATCATTCTTTTCCTCCACAAAACTCTTTTCAAACCGTGTCAAGAATAAAACGCCAATATTATCCCTCGTTTTCACAACCCACTGCTAACCAATAGTTACTTGCTACGTCGTCAGCATGCAAATTGCCCCTGTACTCATCCAATCATCGTTCGAATTGAAACCGTCATTTACAAACGGAAACGCAATTATGCCAATTAGGTCTGGCTCCAGATCTGCATGCAGATTTTCCCTCTCAGTCTTCTTTTATCGCCCGTTCTATCGGGGTGCGTTACTCTCGCCAAGCACGGAACAAACATCAAGAGTTATGGTACCTGTTACCGCAGTTACGGGACCTTGATGAATGATCTCCCTTGGAGTGGTTGCAGCAGCCATTTTGGACCACTGGACAAATCAGGGCGCGTGTTATCTCCACTTTCAGTCAATATTAGCCAACATCACTTTCCTGGCCCAGAAACAAGGGGAAGTAAAAACATGTTTAATTCCGCGCGGACCGGCGAAAGAATGAGTGGTTTCCACTTTCTGGCGAGATGTTTGCGCAAGTCTCGGCTCCCGGGGCGTTGCGCATGTTTGCGTTTCTCCTTGATTTCATCGATTCTTGCGGCGAGAGCTCTTCAATCTTTCTCCTGCGATTGCTTTATTGCATTAATGATGGCCGGGTGGGTAAAACGACCCTTGGAAAAGTTGGAAAAGGGGAGGGGGGGGGAGAGAGAGGAGGCAGTCAGAGCTTGTGAACCTTGTCACGTTGTAGTTCTACAGCGGGCTGGGCATGTATGGTTCTGAAACTCGGGGGGAGGGGGGGGGGGGGGTTGCGGATAGGGGCCGAGGCAGGACTCATGTAGAGTACGGTTCCAAGAGTGACCACTTGTTGCAGTCACACAGTCCCTGGTCGGATTGTCCTCGTCTGCTTCCGACGAGGTGGGAGGAGGAGGGGGGGGGGGAGTACTGATGCAAAGTAGGGTTCGAATAGTGAGTGACCACTTGTTGGAGTCCGCCAGTCTGATCAGATTGTCCTCGTCTGCTTCTGAAGCCTTTCCTGCAGGCTCTCGACTAATTCATTTTTGTCTCTGTTACTTCCGAAACCTTTCCCTGCACACTGATTAAAGATAAGAGGCATTGCCGCGAAACCCGGGTTATGAGAGAGCTATTTTGACAGAAATACGGCTCTCCTTGACCCCTGTGCAGCTTGGAGAAGAATCGTCTCGCGATTATTACAGCCCAGACTGCATCAAGTGATCTATATTTTCTATCCATGTATATAGTTCTAATGGCTGCATCCCAGATTGACAATAAGATTTCCTAAAGCGTGATAAGACTTATTCTGATGATTTGTGTTAGATGATTCTCGCGTTTACTGAATTTGTTCAAATGAATAAGATAACAATAAAAATGTATTCACAAGATTTAACACGCACAAGGAACAACTGTGTGCGTGTTTGAATCTGGTGAGTACGTGTTCAATATTACCATGTTCTAGTTCTTCTCACTGGCTGCCGCGTCCGCCCCGTGATCGGGAGGTCGTGGGTTCGAACCCCGGCCGGGTCATACCTAAGACTTTAAAATTGGCAATCTAGTGGCTGCTCCGCCGGGCGTCTGGCATTATGGGGTTAGTGCTAGGACTGGTTGGTCCGGTGTCAGAATAATGTGACTGGGTGAGACATGAAGCCTGTGCTGCGACTTCTGTCTTGTGTGTGGCGCACGTTATATGTCAAAGCAGCACCGCCCTGATATGGCCCTTCGTGGTCGGCTGGGCGTTAAGCAAACAAACAAACAAACAAACAAACACTAGCAGCCTCTTGTTCCGTGTCTGTTCAAAGGAATCGTGTGTTGCAGTTCTTTGGGTGACGATTATAAATGAGTAATAAATTGATTGTTAAAGAAGGAAACGTTTCTTGTGATCTGTTGCTAAGTGAACGGTTAATACAGTTTGGTTTTGGAAGGAAAAAAACAGTCTCTTTTGAATCCTGTTCTGGCCGTGCTGTCTTGACAAATTCTGTTGACCTATCTTCGGTGTCACGTGACTCATATACCCTTTGTTCTTCTAGAGATTCCTTCGCATTTCATCCAAATTATTATTCTGAGGATGACTCTATCGCTTCCACAAGTTTATTACGTTTGTATCATCAGCTTTTTACAATGATGTGGGTCAGCCTGGTGCCAGCATGTCTTCGCGTCACGTTCCACAGATATCCCTGGTTAAGGGCTCCGTCCATAGGGCAACACATCCCCGTTGAATAGACGAAAGTGCAATCATCTTTGTCGAAACCGTCGTTAAGGGCTCCGTCCATTAGGCAACACATCCCCGTTGAATAGACGCAAGAGCCATTATCTTTGTCGAAACCGTCTTGAAGGGCTCCGTCCAGGATGCAACAAATCGCTGTAGAATATCCTAAACTGCAGTTATCTTCGTCGAACCGTCACTTTACACGACAGTTTCCACGTGCAGTGCGTCGCTTTTAATTTTCTGAACCATTTCCCTGCAGACTGATTAAGGATAAGAGACATTGCCGCTGAAACCGGGTTATTGAAGAGCCATTTGGACAGAAATGCGGCTCTCATTGAGGTGTGGCTCGGTTTCTGTTTCGACAAAGATAATTGCTGTTTCGGCTATTCTACAGCGATTTATCGAATCGTGGACGGATCCCTTTAACAACACTCTCCTCTGGTTAGCAACACTTGCCTGACTGGCGGGGCTGGCCACAAAACTCGGGGCCCAAGGGAGCGGTCCTAAAGCCCCAACAACGGATTGCTCGTTACGGCCACACAAAAAACACCACCTCTTGATTTGTCACCGCAATTGGCATTCTGAGCAGGCATGGTAGGGGAACGAGGGGCTGTATGCGCATTTTTATTGATGTGACGGCAACAAAAGAGGAGTAGAAAAGGGTGCAGATCTGATGATTCGGGAGGGGAGGGGTAATAGTGATGGGGAAATGGGGGGGGGGAGGTGTGCTGGAGCGTGGCTTCCAAAACTGTGGTGTTGAGGGAGGTTTGGAGGGGTTGGTGGCGATTCGTGGTGTTAAGAATGTTAGCACGAAATCTGGGGAATGATGGGGGATGGGTGGGGGGGGGGGGGGGGGGCGGAATCGAGGGTCTACGATCATGTTAGGAACATGTTTTTGTGGATTCCAGGGCGGGTTGTCTCCGCTTGATTAGCGCGGTCAATGGCAGAGCGCGGCATTAAATCAGGCGGTCCTTAGCGGGTTGAACCTGGCCGCACCTCCCCTACACCGCTTCTCCATTTGAGGCCGTGTCCTTGGTGGTGTGAGCTCCAGCAGGTTTGATCTTGATGTATCGCACCATTAACCGTTAACGCCTTATTCCGCATACCTTGCTTTCAGACCTTGCTGCAGAATAAATTATAAACACGCGGCACTTGTTGAAAGACACAGACCCCCGCGTGTTCACCATAGTGTCAGTCACCAGAGATCCGTCCAGGAATAAGGATACAGATTTTTTGTTTGTTTGTTTGCTTAACGCCCAGCCGACCACGAAGGGCCATATCAGGGCGGTGCTGCTTTGACATATAACGTGCGCCACACACAAGACAGAAGTCGCAGCACAGGCTTCGTGTCTCACCCAGTCACATTATTCTGACACCGGACCAACCAGTCCTAGCACTAACCCCATAATGCCAGACGCCAGGCGGAGCAGCCACTAGATTGCCAATTTTAAAGTCTTAGGTATGACCCGGCCGGGGTTCGAACCCACGACCTCCCGATCACGGGGCGGACGATAAGGCTAAAGAGTATCGTTGGAAACATTCCAAACTCCTATAGCCTGCTCTTTCTGGAAGGTTGTTTTTAACATTTATTTGTGTAGCTGAAACCTCTCTCAACGTGCAAAACAATGTCCGCACATGCAGGACGCAGCCAGGTCGTTGATATTTGTAGTTGTTCATCCAGCGACCGCGTTCAGATGTGTACAGCCTGACTGAGACACGATGCTCCAAATAGTCTGTGTTTTTTTCCGAGAAGAAAGATGCAGTTATCCCATGTAAAAGCCTGCACAGATCTGCGGTGGCTGAGATGGTCAATCACACGGGTGGCTGAGATGATCAATCACACGGGTGGCTGAGATGATCAATCACACGGGTGGCTGAGATGATCAATCACACGGGTGGCTGAGATGATCAATCACACGGGTGGCTGAGATGATCAATCACACGGGTGGCTTAGATGGTCAATCACACGGGTGGCTTAGATGGTCAATCACACGGGTGGCTTAGATGGTCAATCACACGGGTGGCTGAGATGATCAATCACACGGGTGGCTGAGATGATCAATCGCACGGGTGGCTGAGATGATCAATCACACGGGTGGCTTAGATGATCAATCGCACGGGTGGCTTTGATGATCAATCACACG